>NC_133209.1:9706834-9944334 GCF_958299795.1 Porites lutea
TTCATGATTACAACATCATCTACTTGTAAATCTCTGCTTGGGCGTGTCCACTTCCGACGTTCTTGCAACTAACCAGGAACTCTTTTCTCCAGCGTGACCAAAACTCGTTCGCTAAATGTTGGACTCGCCTCCATTGACGCTTTCTGCAATATACATCTGTACGTCTTCATCGCTGGCAGCTGGTTCGGGATCAAAGGACTTGACGAATCTGGGTCTGAAATCTGCTTTACTGTCAAGGGACGGCTGTTAACAATCGTTTCTGCTTCACACACGGAGTCCTAAAGAGACTCGTTGTCTCATTGTCGCCCGTTATTGTTTAACAGCCATGAAAGAACGCTCCGAACGGTTCTTATTTGGCGTTCCCACACACCTCCCATGTGACTCGCTGCTGGGACATTCATTTTGAAGGAAAACTAATCGCACTGCTCTTCTAATAGCTTTGCTTTAATTCTTTCTTGGTCCATTTCACTTAATGCTTGTGCAAGTTCTTTACGAGCTCCTACAAAGTTGGTTCTTTGGCCACTTCTTAGCTGGCGGACGGGACCTCGCCGACTTATAAATCGTCTAAGGGCGTTGATAAATGAATCTGTGTCGAGGGAGTTAGATGTTTCAAGATGTATAGCCCTCGAAGCCATACAAGTGAACAAAACACCATAACGCTTAAGCTCCTTCAGGTCATCTTTAACGATAAAGGGACCAAAATAGTCGATGGCGCAGTAGGTAAAGGGAGTGGCAGTCTCTAAACGGTCTTCTGGGAGGTCTGACATTCTTTGTTCTTGAACTGCTCCAAGTAGTTTCTTGCACTTGACACAGGACTAGATTATGCTACTGACTACAACTGTACCACTTATTATCCAAAATCCATTCGATCGTACTTCATTGAGCGTCATGGTCTTGCCTTGGTGACTTGTGCGTTCGTGAAAGTACCTGACAATGAACGTGGTAACGTGACTATTTCATGGTAGTATGATGAGAAACTTCACGTCATCTGACAGACTTGCACATCTGAGACCTTCACCGACTCGCAAAATTCCTTCTTCATCAACAAAAGGATCGAGCTTGTACAGTGAGCTGTAAGTCTTTATATTAGTTTTCCTCTGTTACGCAGACTCTACTGTTAGGGTCCGGATTCTTCCGCTTTATCTGCTTCAAGACGTCTAACTCCTCCGTAAATGCGCTCGTCTGTACTGCACGAATGATAGCGCGTTCTGCGCTCTCTAAATCAATGACTTTTACTTCTCGTGGCAATTCTTCTTTACATTGCTTCTTCTGTACTCGCGCTCTTAAACTTCTTACGTAGCGTGTACACAGAGCAATTGCTCGTTTGCCGCGATACCAGTCAGAGAAGTACTTCACTCTCCCACACAGGCTTGTTTTCTCTGAATCTACTTTGACGATTTGTGTGGTTCCCATAGTAACATGTTTCTTGACTTCGGGGTCGTCATTCTGGAGATCAAAGGTACCTTCACTGTGATCCCGGTTTATTGGCCACTGGTCTTCAGTCTTCCAAAGAAAGGCAGGTCCGTTGATCCAACGAGAATGTAACAACTCTTGAGACTTTACACCTCGCGAAGCCTCATCTGCAGGGTTCTGTTTTGATTCGACGTGGTTCCACTGTTCAACTGAAGTGCTATTTTGAATTTCTTGAACTCTGTTAGCCACGAAGACATGAAATCGCCTACTTTCATTGATTATGTATCCAAGGACCACTTTGCTCTCTGTCCAAAAGTACTCTTGGTCAATGTGATAACTAAGTTCTAGACGCAACTGCTGGCTAATCCTCACAGAACTAACAGCCGGGGTGAGTTCCAGTCTCGGTACGGTTACAGGTTTGATGGGGGCAACTCTCTCAGAAGGATTTGATTGGCTTGAATCGACAGAACTAGCAATCGATAAGCGAAAATTCTTACGCAATCGACTGTATGAAAAGCAGCCCAATTCACAAGATGAAGACAAGACCTACTGGAATGTTAGGGATTTTTTTTTTCTGGACCTTTGTGTTGTTACGTTTCAATAAAAAAACCGTAAACAACCAAACTTTAAGTGCGTTTTATTAATTACTTCACAATCTTTTCAACCTTTTGCCTATACAGGATAGTACTAAGATAAAGACAAAAACACACGGACTCAAAATGTCCTCGTCATCATACGATGGTGATCAAGCTCTATTACTTTTAAATAGTGCTCAATTCCCCCTTTTTTCAGAAAAGATTTCTGATCCATATATAAAATCGTACTTAAAGTAATATAAACAATGACATCATACCCAGATAAGGATATGACACACATAATTAAAATAAACTATGGTATCATCATACCTGAAAAAATATGACATCATGATAACTAAGTAGGGACATGATATCACTTTCCTATTTATAGATAATGACCTCAAGATTTTTTGATGACGTCAACCCCTCGAATATTCTGGTGTCACTTGCTCCTTACCAACTAAAAATAAACTATGACATAATTCTTTCTTAATGGGATGTATGACGTCATCGGTGTTAATTTATGCCACTCAAAGAGTTAATAAGATCCACAGAAATCCAGCGTAACCGGTCCCTCCCCCACTACTCCCCCCCCACCCCCGCACCCCCGTCTCAGGGAAAAAAGCTCCGTTAATCTAAGATGGCGGCCAAGATGGTGAACATTGTTGGGACGTCACAGGCCTCCAACAGCGCCACCACCCATAAAATAAAGCCCATCTTGTTAAGAAGATCAAAGGCTTTCATCTAAAGGTAAAATCGTTTCGATATACTGCAACATATCAAAAACTCAGGGGAGAGGTTCCATCCACCATCCCCTTGTACCACGGTGGGTGTATGAATTTACGTGTACGCCCGAGTGTTAAAGGATTTTCGCTTACTGTAGTCGGGTCTCTTAGTGCAAAATATAGGCCAGATCGTTACAGACGTGACAAAAGTGTCAAATTTGGCACAGAGCTTCCTTAGCACCTACCGATTAATACTAGAGGGGGTGCCCGTTACAAATAGTCCTAATTACAGATAAAAGGGGTTGGGGGGGGTTAACTTTCACCTATAATAGGAGATTGGGCTCCCTGTGGCGAGTACTCTTCTTATTTGATTTGGCTAAAAAACATTTGTTTCAAATTTCTAAGTTTTTAATTTGGTAATGTTTAGTTGTTGTTATACTATTCAAAATACTTTTACATGTACATAATACTGACTAGTGCCCAGTCCCCACACGGTAAGTGTGGCCATGTTCACTGTGCGGAGGGGGACATGCGGGTTTACGGTATTGCGGTATTGAGCTTTTTTTCAAGCGGTATTTCGGTAATTTTGATTTTAATATGCGGTATTGCGGTATCATCTGGCCCTGTGGTACGCAGTTTTTCATCCTATTCGTTTAGGATATTCGGCAAAAGAAGATCGTTCACGGTATATATTGCAGTACCATTCAATTTCAGTCCCCTGTCTAACACAGGTTAATACAACATGCAGCACGAGCCACAGTAAGCTAAACAGGTTAATAAAAGTCTAAGACTTTAGACTTAATGGTAATAACCGGGCTTTTCAATCGTTCTACCGATCAATTCAAGGTCTTCTCATCTTTTCTCCCGATGTCTAAAGTTGATTTCTGGTGCATAAATGCTTGAGGTGGCAAACTCGCAAGATGGATACAGCTTTAAGTAAAACATGACCAATCATAAAATTCGGTATCGGTATTTCGTCGAGTTTGGGCACGGCATTTCGACTAAGACTTGTCAGTGATAATATCATTACTTATCAATGTAAACAGATCACAAAACCAGCTTTCAAACATGTCATACAATAACATAAAACCCAAATGCATCACATCCTAAACGACAGAATTGTTAAATTTTGACATGCCACATGAACGACCTCATGAACCGTAACTGACAATGCGCCCACTTTGTAATTGTGCAGCTAAGATTAGATTATGATTTGCTTCGTTGGTAACCCTGTCCTTGAGATAATGATTAAAACATTTAAACCTCGTCCTCGGGGGAAAAAGGAGGAGCAAGGGTAGCACAGTTGGTTAGTGCGCAGCCTTCGGTGCGCGAGGTCCCGAGTTCGATCTCCGGTGTCAACACATCCTTATTTCAACTTCTCTCCTTTCTGTGTAGCTTTAACTAGCTTTAAATACCCTTACAACGGAGCATTAATGGAGAGAGGGGGTAAAAGGAGCGCAACGTCGACCTCAAGTTTATCAGTTATTTTTACTGTCACGAGTTATTGACATAAAATATGGTCGCTTTACCTTTTTCTACCTTTTTATTAAGCACTAGGAACGAGGTTGTAAAACATGCCTCTCCAGGAATTTTTAACACTCTTTCTTTTTTACACATTTGCATTTAAAAAGAAGTGTATGAGGTCCCTGCATGCCTAGACACCCGTAAGCGGCTCATTCAGTTCAGAGTCCTTGCACCAGGGTGTTAATGATAGGTCTATACGATCTTTCAAAAAAAGGAGAGTCGTGCGTTACAATTTACAAACAAACTAACTTCAGAAGAGCTGAAATTTACAGGAACAAGGCCTCCTTTAGCCAACCAATGATGCATCATTTATGAAAATGAATGTAATTTGTTTCATGCAATTAGGCGAATACCTTGTGGTTACGAAATCTTACGATCATGAATTCCTCGAGAGCAATTCAGTCACCAACTTTTCACAAAATAATGCTGTGGAAAATTAAAGAAAATACCAAAAAAAGCAAGGGTCATCAATAATTATGGCCTGGTCCCTTATCATAATGGAGAGGTCATGATAAAGAAGCCCATCAGCCCCAACTTTGACCACTCAAACAGATTTCTGACAGATTAAATACCGCAAAACTTTGCATTCACTTATGCCTACACCAGGAGCCTAGAAATCGGCTCGATCCTGGTCACACCTTGCTTTTATTGCTGAATATCATTTTAAAGAGCTTAACGAAATATTTCGTTAGTAGAGGTGTTTTGAACATGATTGAAATTTAGAGATGGTGACAAAAACGAACACAAAAAAAGTCACAAAACGAGACGCATGAAACAACTGCAATCTAATATTCGTGTTACACCGATATAATGGCTCCTTTGGCAGCTATGCTGACATTTTTGAAGATGGAAGTAGTATCACAGCTAGTCCCGGGTTAGGTATACCGTGTATTACCAGTTTTATGGTTCCTGAGACTTAGGGCCTGTTAACATAAAGGTGGGGGACCCCAGGTAGGTGAGGTAACCTGCTTAGGTGGGGTAAAAAAATAACCTTCCTTTACATTTAATCTTACAACCCCGCCATCCTGGGGTGCAGTTTCTCAAGATTATTGACTGGTCGCTAAGCACGTAAACAAGAAAATGCTGGCAAACCACGTCTACGCTCACTTGCTGCTCTTGCAGCAACCTTCAGTTTTGTGGCTTCCTATTGTTACCTTTAATAATTATGTGAAGCCACACGGCGCCAAAGTGAGTTTTGGCGAATTTGATGTATCACGAATCCGACCCCGACTAGCATGGGTTCCCTGGTGTGGCAGACCGGGCTACCCATCTTGAAGGGTCACCCCACCTATCATGTAAACGTGATCAAATTAAAATGAGAGATTATATGGACAGGCGGGTTATCCTACCTAAGTGGGTTACCATGCCTACCTGGGGTCCCTCTCCTCCATGTAAACAGGCCCTAAAAGTAGTAGCCCGGCTCCCTTTCTACAGTTTCAGCAGTCAAACCATTCACCATTTATCATTTGAGTCAATCTTGAACCACTTGAGTCTCACTTTTACGACTTGATAAGCTGTTATTATTTTTGGACGTGAGTGCTTCAGTGCCAAATGTAGAGGCTTCGAATTCATGATAAACTGTGCTGTTTTTTGAAGCTTGGGCTAACTTGTTTTTTTTTTCGTTTATGAGACCAGATTCTTTTTTGTTTGTTTTTGCTTTACGTAAAGCTTAGACAAACTTCGGGAATTGTAAATGATATGACTTGTGCCACGGTGCTTGCTTCTCTGTCAAAACATGCACGTGCGTCCAGCAGATAAAGAGAGACTGAAAGGCATCCAGGCCTATGTTAAGCTGAAAAATTAATTACCTCCCTAGGAAAGAACTATTTTGGGTTCTGTCATTTCGGTATTTGCTCTTCATGAACAGCTGTCATAAATTCCTGATAATATGTGATAAAACAGACTCTTTGACAATTTCTTTTTTCTGAAATTTTGTGTGTGAATCGCTATGCCATACGCTTTCTTTAGCTTAAAGTGACGGGTAATGACAAGTAATACTTAATAAATAAGGCTTAACCCACACAATAAGGCCTCCTCTAATTGAAGAGGGTCGTGCAGGGGTATTCCCGTGATGCGTGATTGGCTGATTTTATTTTCCGTGAAACGTGAATTTAATAAATTATTCTTCGTGATCCGTGATCTGAAGGTTTTGCGTGACCCGTTAAGAACTTGAATTGTTAACCGATATCCGTGATTTCACCACTCTGAGATGCGAGTGCTCCGGAAGACTTATTTTAAGACTGAAAATAACAAATGTGACAAGTAACAGACTTCGCTTTAATTGAAGTAATCCATTGTGCAAATTCACGTGCTTTACATGCCTATCATGGATCAGATGTCTATTCCTATGCCTATGGTTTCCTATGTCACTGGAGGTCAAAGGACAGTGATCCAAAACATCGAAACATCAGAGACATGTAGGGGACGAGTACGTATAGTACGATGAGGGTCGAATGTATTGTATTTTACGTTGACCCAAAGTCTGTCGGCTCGCTTAATTTTCTTGGAAAGGAACGAGTTCGCTTTCCAATTACAGATGAACATTCATCTTTGGCAGCGTTTACTAAAAAGTTCGCGGAATTTGCCGGATTAAAGGCAGAGGCTGAGAAACGTGGCCTCGGCTCCTGTGTTGAACTTAAATTTTGTCGTCTCGAAAAGGGAAAAGATGGCAGTAAGGCCTTTGCGATAAATACACAAGAGCAATGGGACGAGGAGAGGCCGCTACTATCAGGAAATACATCTTCATTACAAGGTAGAAATTTATTTACGGTACTTCTTATTAAAGGACATCAAGGACCGTTCTGAAAGACACGGGCCGACTTTTCTATAGGTTTTAACCTATAGAAAAATAAGTAATCAAAGTAAGTAATCAAAGTAAAATAAGTAATCAAGGTTAAAAGAAGAACAAGAGAATAAGGCGACTATGTCAGGATGACGATGGTAGTACAAAGTTAACTTAGAAATATTTCAAGACAAGTAAATTTTAAATACTTCAAGTAAAATACAGCTTCAAACACGGGCGATGCTATTTTACCTTAAAAGCAGCCTTTACTTAGCCTTTAACGATTTTGCTTTCTTCAAACACTCTTTCTACCGTAAGAGAAGGTTATTAAAAGAGGTACCTTACTTGTTTATTTTCGTGATTCGGAAAAATGAAATTTTGATAGCCGTGATCCGTGATTCGCTGTTTTTTCTGTTCGTGAACCGTGCGAGAGACCCCCCCTGTACCACCCTCATTGAAGTACATTAGAAAAGAAGAAGAGAACCCCAGAAGCTGAGTACTTGCAAGTTTTGAAGCAAAGACGAGGCCATCTTAGAAATGACTTATTAAAATGTGGGCGGACTGTGGACTTGCCTTAAGGGCACAGTAATAATCAACTTAATTATACAATCAATAAGCTAATAATGGATGAGAATGCCAGATGTTCGAGTGAAATTGTTGTTCACAACATGAGAAGAGCATTCTGAGCGGTTTAAGGTATTAAATAACAATTTTCAATCAAAACACCACAGGGACACCAGCAGGTGAGATTGACAATAATTAAACCCTGTTAAGCACGCTTCAGTGGCATATTTGCATTAGGCACCCCCTCTAATATTCATGGTACTGCAATAAGCTATCGCTGTGCAAAGTTTGGTGCTTTTGTCAACTCTGTAACGATCCTGACCTTAAGAGACCTGACTACTGTTCCTAGTCAATAGTTGAAAAGTCCGTGGAAGGGTCTATTATAAGGAAACGAGCGCTAAAACGTTTTTTGCCTTTCCGTGGTCATTATTTTCAGTGCTAAGACTGGCGATGAGGCTTTTATTTTTAATGTTTAGAATCATAAAAAATTCTGTGAATCTTCACAATATAACGAACATAAACCAATACCTTGCCCCAGATATAGGAAAGGCCCAGGTTTAGTTATGGGTTTTGGGTTTCTTTCTTTTTACTACAAACACTTTTTACTCAATAACAGTTTAAAATGGCGTCACTCTTTCACCAAAGGGAAATATTTGCCTAGCATATATTCGCCAGTATAGATGTTTTAAAAAACGTCCTCATAATATATTTTGTCAACAAACTGGGATTCAACATGCGATCGAGTTTTGATTGCTGTCGCTTCAAAAAAAATTGTTGTTTTCCTCAATAGACTATGAAAAATTGAAAAACATATAGGCATAAAGATACATAAACAGCTTTTTGAGATTTCATTGTGAACATAAAAATACCACTTTTAATGAAAATCCTCCAATGTGGACTGTTGGACCGGAAGTGACTTTCTCCTGAAGTAGATTTTCATATCTTGCCAATTTTAACGTTCAGGTGGAATTAGAAAATAAAAGTGCTACATATAGTATTATTTAGGTAGGTTATTGGAAAGGTTTTGGCTAACATGCTCTATATAAGCCTTATTATAAGGGGGAAATGACTAGACCGGAAGTGGCTGTATCAGCATCTTCAAAGCGAGGCCGCACAGTGAAAAAGCCGTAACCTTAGTATTTTCTCCTTGTTTTTTACATACCTAGGGCTAAACTTTCTGCTCATGTCGGAATTGTATTATTTCAAAAGTGGGCACTCAAGTAAATCCGACTTAAATTTGGGTTATTTTTAGTTTCACTAAAAATGTCTTTAAGAGCATTAACTTAACAATTATTTCACAGACAACAGAAATATTTCTTTGATCCATATGTTTTGCTATAAGACCCTTATGGATAGAGATAATAAAAAGTGAGTTTATATTTGGCTTAAAATATCCCTGACATTGTAATCAAAGTATTGAAAAGTGCCCAAAATAGGCTATAAAAAAAGCCTTCGGGGACCCCAAAAAGGGTAACATCTAGAACTCAGCCCAAATAAGAGCAATGGAGCTGAAACTTTGGCATATTGCATAAGTCTCCATAGTAACTAAGTGTACCAAATTTGAGCCAAATCGGCCGACCCCTTTTTCCAAGCCTGCCCCGGTCTCTCAGGCAGAAGCTCTTAAATCATTCAAAATAGCAAAACAGAGCAAAACCCAAAGTGAAGCTACAACCATCTTCTCTTGCTCTTCCATTCAAAACCTCGTCCCCAAGTGCTCTTCCCGGTCGCATTCACGTGAGGATACTACAGATTCGCTCGTTTTGTTGTACGTCCAAGGATAAAAGTGTATTAAAATCGAAATAATCCTCGTTTAGTGGGCGCTTATCCGAAGCGGGCTTGTTACAAAATAAACTTCATTCAAAATAATAAGCAAAATATTATTCATGCTTTCTCGAGCACGCTAAAATCGCGTAAGCGAATTATGTAATTGGGGTTCTGCTGCTAGGATGATGAGCTGTGGTATATACTGGTAACATAGACGGCATAATTCTTTCGGTGCATAATTTTTTGAACCAAGGACTTGGCATGTAAGGTGCTGGAGCTGATATAGAACTACTAATACATACAGCGCCGGAGTGTAAATTCGCAGAGTTCTAGCTATTAAAATTGATACAAAATGCGTCCAATATTGCATCCTGTCACTGATTCTAGATTCATTCTGTGTAGACTAGACTTCAGTTGCGGGATTGGGAGAGGATAACAATTACAGTAAGCTGGTGCCTTTTTCTCAACTGAGACAGGTGCGTCCGAGTGATCGTATTCCGGAATACGAATACTCAAAGTTTACAAATCTCTTGTACCTTTGGTGGTTTTTGGAACACTTACGCTATACGCCGAATATTTTATTTCAAGCACAGATATCTAGATTTGCATTGCAATTATAAATGTCAAACAAATTATTTCCAGTCGAGGAGAGCTTGTTCCATTCAGTATTCTGACTCCTGGGGTAACTACGGTCAATTGAACAACCCCTGTGCAAGGGATACAATCACTTACAAAGAGATACTTTTAACTGTATAGCAGACTGGAATTTTCATCTAGGCACGAGTTAGTGACTGGGTTTGATTTTAGTAAGACGAAATACCGAGAGAACACACCTTGATTAAGTGCTATGGCTACTCTGGCATCCTTTATGCGGCCCACTGTTGGTGCGACTGCTCCAACGTTGATCCAGAGCCCAAAGAAGAAAGGCTAACTGTTTTTGCTTGTATTCGTTGTTTCGCTTTCAAGACATCTTACTCTACTTGATATTCTGCCTTCGTCTCAAAGTCTAATATAAGTTGATATGAAGCATATACCATTCACCACACGTTTTCATTTTGAAAATGACCGACTGTAACAGTCCTTTCGAGCAAAGCGAGGCGCGAGGCGCCGATCGAAGAGAGTTTATAACCTCGTCGCGCGAGCGCAGCACGTGAACCGCACGTGGTCTTAGCCAGCTGCAAAATTGGATGCCCCATCTTTCTTTTTTCTTTGAATATATCGCTTGGTGTCTGCTAATGACGTCATGTAGCGTTACGTAGTGGAGCATTTTGTGTTTCTAGGCAACATAGACTTTGCGGCCGATGACCAGGGAGCACTTTCATGTTGCATTCATGAAGGGCGAATGTGTTTATTCATCGTCTGTGAAACAGTGTTTACGCTCGGTGAATCACGAGCCATTTCCCATGCAAATGACGTGCACTGAACAGCAAGCACAACAAGTAGTGAAGATTTTCTACCGAAACTCCTCTGGAGAACGCCGACTAAAATTCATCGAGAGCGGACAAGACGACGACAACAAGAAACAGCGAGGCAGAGAGAACATTGCTTAGCATAGCGAAGGCAATCAATGTTAACACAGACACTACAAACATGTACAGAGGCAGCGACAAAATACTACAATTACTTTGCAAACGATACCGTTGAAGAGAGGGAACACCGACTGCCGACGCTTCAAAAAGTGATGAGGAGATCACTCAGCGCTTGAAGTTTACAGTCAAAATTACGTTTTTTTCAAGAAGTCAGAGGGAGGTGACATATTTCTACATATTAACTGAAGTTAAACATGTTTCATTGGCAGGATATTGTTTCAAGAAATTAAACGACAAGTAGATATAGGGTTTCCTATACCCATTCTTCACTTTATATTCACGATAAATTTATGTAATAAATGGTGGAAAGGATGACTGTAGCCTGTGTGTCAGGAAGTTGAAAGGGGAAGGGGGAATTTAGGCGCGCGAGAGCGCGCGATGGAGAAAGGAAACGAACTCCCTCCTCCCTTGCACGCGGTCTTGTGCCCTCAATTCCCTTCCCCTTCCCTTTCTAACGCCTGCCACGCAGGCTAGGATGACTGTGGTGGGTGTTTGGTCATTTACTTTGAGTACCGAACACAGATGACGTAAAACAAAAGAACAAAACCCCTGAAACAGTGCCTAAGCAGATTCTCCCTGAACATAAAGCAAAGAGGTCTTTTGTTTTATGTCATCTGTGTCCATTACACAAAATTTTGACTGGAATTTCGAATCCATGAATATCTGGACAAATTGTCAATTCATTTGGTCAAGAAACTGTCTGTCTGGGAATTTCAAGAACTACGCCTCTGGCAACCACGTTGGGAATTGAGAAACTGACCACCCTCAGCATGACTTGTATGTGGACATAAAATAGTACGCGCGTTCTGATTAGTTAAAAACCTATGGTTTATTGTGAAGGTAAACTCATAGAAAACGTAAATTTAATTTATAAAAGCAATAGACCACACTTTCTAAGGGTTTACAGGAGGAAAGCTTGTGAATCACGAGCCGTAGGCGAGTGATTTACAAGCTTTTCGAGCGTTCTCCCAACATCCCAAGTGGGTTATCA
The DNA here is from genome assembly GCF_958299795.1 of Porites lutea. Lineage (NCBI taxonomy): Eukaryota > Metazoa > Cnidaria > Anthozoa > Scleractinia > Poritidae > Porites > Porites lutea. The sequence continues at coordinate 9,718,762 of NC_133209.1, forward strand.
CGCCGGTTAACCCATAAAAAAGTGTGGTCTATTGCTTAAGGAGTTTGATAAAACCGAATATCGAGCTATTCCTCGGATAATGCTACAACAAAAATAACAACAAACTACAGAATTGGAGCTCTCGTTGCAATTATTTGTTGAGTGGCGAGTGTGCAAAATGTGAACTCTACCTCATTTGGGAGTCACAAAATTAAAGGAATTGTGCGAGAATGAAAGCAGTACTGAAAAGATCTTCAATAAGCACTTATGTATTGGTCGGAGCTTATTATAGTGTTTGATTTACCATCACCCAACCGAAACTATGTTACTGGAAAACAACACTAGCTGAATTAAGGCAAAAAGCCTTTCACCGTGACAATGGCCATGGTTTACTTTTTCTATACACAGCTTTGGGAGGTATCCTCCGTAGAGCTAATTAATCACTGGTGTACCTCCTTTTCACTTAGTTAGATACTTATTCTGGCTAAGCATTCGTCGATCTATAATGGCCGAAACCCTTTTGTGCTGACACAATAATCAGATAATGATTTCGTTTTCATAGCATGCAATGGGCCTTACTGCTTGATTACGTCAGACTAGCAAATTTCATCCCCAAGCCTCGTTTGTGAGCACAATTTATCCTGAAAATTCAAATGTACTGCCTTGGGAATTCGTTTATGCAAAATTTCGCAACTTGACAATTCATTACTTTTAAAATGATGCTTGGTGGTAAAATGTGCTCGTCTGACGTAAACATACATAAGGCCAGGTCAGTCAGGACGCAATATGGCTCTTCATAATTTTATTTCAATGCAACAATTTCATAACACCTTTGAATCTTTTACGGTTTCTAGTTATCATCTAAAGTTGCTCTCTTTTTCCCTGAAGGAAAATTCGTCGGCTCATGTAAATCTTTCTTGTCCTTGATGATCGTGTATTGTTCTCGTGAAGCGTTTGTTTCAGACATACTGTTGTTGTCTTGCCACATGAACCTTTAATCTGTACTGAAGTCAAATACAAACAAAGTTCGATTATTGGCATTGAGGTCGATGGCATGATCAAATTAAACTACTTGTAGTTAAAATTGTTGTTGTTGTTTTTAATATTAACTGATAATCGGTCATGGATCTTGAGATATTAATTGCAATAATAGTGAGGTAGAGCGAGGTCACACAATCCGCATTTTTTTTTTTAAATGGAGATCTTTTTCCTCGTTTACAAAAAAGTTAAGCGTCCACAAGGGCGTGTTTGAATCGTTGCATAGAAACGCTAAAATGGAAATGCGCGATAACATTCCTTGGAGGGCATGCGTGTAGTATATGATGTATGAAATCATCGTATTCGAAAAGCTCCGTTTCCATCCGTCCACACGTAATCGAGAAGCCGGGGGTTTCCAAAGAATCTCAACTGCGGGAAAAGTTGTAATGCCCGAAAACTCCGCAAGAGTGAACGGTACTGCTAAGATCTGCTAAGGCCATCCTCTTTTATTTCTCTGTTTAGCGTCATCCAATCGACCCAAATTTTTGGCACTTTCAAAAAAAAAAAAGTAACGACGTAGTTCAACCATTTTTCACTTGAAATAATTCTTTTAATCTGAAAAATCAGTATAGTTTTAGTTGCTGAAAAGTGAGGGATGCTTGGATGTCGCATAGGAGTTTCGTTGGTTGATCCTTTTTCCCACGTTCGTCTTTCGAACATATATTTTCCGAAAATTGTCGTTGGGTGCCCCTGTTAATTCTACAATAACATCAACCAACTTTTCCGCCATATTGATTTTGGGTCATGTCTTGTTGTTTCCAGGCTCCACAGCAATGATGCTGGGGTGCCAGGCCTCCTTCCAAATCTAGTGATTTTTTTTTCCAAGGTTTTTTTTTTTTCGATCCGACCGATCAACCCAATATCAGGAAACGTATTAGACACTAAACGGAAAAAAAAAATGGGGGAATAGCCTGGAATGGAAAAAAGGGCGCCACTTTCAAAAATATCCGAATACGTGTGGAGGGGGCCTCAAGGTCCATATTAATAACTCAACCTCATCCCCACAGTCTTTTTGTATTCCACGCGCTAAGACCCTGCGACGAGGTTGCACTTAACTCGGGTACAAGCATGGCATTCTTTAAAGAAGAGAGTGTATCTACAATTATCCAATGGTCCATTGCGGAAAATTTCAAAATATTTGTTAACTCCGGCTGTTGCTATTCCAATTTCAGGACTGATTATGGTGTTTTCCGCAATGGCGTATTCAGCAACAAACGACAGGCCCCGTACAACTTAAGTAAAGCCCCTAATTGTTATTTTCTATAGACTTTTTCTCTAGTCTTTGTGCTATAATGCTTATCGTCTTTGGCCAGCTTAACAGTAGAAGAAGTAGCTTGAAGTATCTGTCCACTCAGATGGGGCATACGGCCGCTTTCCCACACTTTTTTAAATAGAACTAATCACAAACATTGCCAAAGGATCAATTAATTTAGACACAGGATCTCTTTGCAATTCTTGCTTTTCTTTGACTAACAAACAGGACACGCAATACACTTTCCATATTTCCTCTGTTTCAACAATTTCCTTGAAACATCAAACCCATTTTATGGCGTCAAGGTGTATATTTGAGTTATTTATGATCAAAAGTACAAACCAACGCCTAAGAAACTGTGATTTTAAACTACCCCGCTTTGATACAGTGGCCTATGGCTGCGCAACAAAGGACCTTTCATTTGGTCAAAGGTCGGTATTTGTGAGCTCAGAAACTTGACAAGCCTCAAAGCATTCAAGTGAACATATACGCGGTGTGGACCTTTTGAGCCACATAGATGACAATGGTAACTGCTGTGACCTGTGCAAATTTTGTAGTTTTTATAGTTTTAGGTTTTAGGTAAGATCATTAATTTAAAAGTCTTGTAATAGATTAGTGTGCCAGTATGTAGGAAAGTGTCCCCAATTAGCTAACTGCCGTATAAAGCTAAATACATTGACACTAAAATAAAGTCATTATTATTGTTATTATTTTGGTCTGAGCTGGCAGCGCAGGTCATTCACAAGAAAGAAAAAATGCCCTGTAAAGACATATTCAAACTGAGGCCGACGTTTCAAGAACTAGATATCTTCCTTGGAGGAATCGCAAGAAACGTCAGATCGCAAGCATGCAAGTAGACTGACACATTATTGTTCTCGGCGAAAGTGACATTGAAGCTGTTAGAATGTTTTGTCACTGCTATTGGATGTTTTTCTGTAATCGTTTTTGCACTTGCTTTCTTTTGATAAAAAAAAAGAAAGAAAGAAAGATTATTTTAACCTCTTTTAAAATATGATAAAAGTACACATGCGCAATTGAGTCATGATCGATCGTTTTCTGTTCCTTGGTTTTGTCCGAAAGGGACCGGTGTAATATAATTATATGAATGAAACGCACAAAATACAAAATAACACAAACAAAATATTAATAACTCAATGTGCTTAAAATAGAACTAATTAAACGGTTGCCAGAGATCGGTGTTTCAAACGATAAGGCGGAAAAACTATGACAAATATAAAAAAATAGTATTTTTACGACATGTAGTGTTGATACTATCGCTAACGAATTTTTGCGTCAGAATGAATTGAAACAACAAACAAAAAACAGGCAATAAGAAAATTCTAAAGTTACATTCGATTGACCGTATTCCAGAATAGAAATACTCACAAGGAATAAACTTTGAAAAGCAATTTTTTGCCTTTCATTGCAAAGTAAAGCTAAAAAACTAGTGGAAATATATGATAAAGATGAGTCTAGCGTTCCAGTCGTACACAAATTTACGATCGAAGAGATTTGTCAAAAGTTTCGGCGTATTCTTATTCAGATCAACCGAACGTACCCTTAGGGTAAGTTTAAGTTTAATTATTCCTTGTCCTTCATAAAATTTTAATCAAATTAAATTCTTGGATGAATTCAGTCATTTCCTATACGTAAAACTTTTTTTTTTAAGAAAAGCCCGCTTGAAGGCAACTATTTCTCTATTAAAGAAAAAAGTCTTTTTATGAATATAAGAGCTGCAACAGTAATATGGGAGACGCCATGTCGGCGGTGTCGGGCTAACGTGTTACCGAATTTTTGGACAACGTTACAAAGAATAACGGGAATATAACTAAATAGGCTAAATACATACGTTCCGTCTAGTTCTCAATCTTTATATATAATTGCACTATGAAACTGCTACGCAAACATCACAACGGGAAGTCCTTTATAAACAAAAGCAATGACGTGAATGCATTATTAAGACAATTTTCCCGAACGACATAAATAAATTTCTGTAATTATTAGATATTTAATCTGTAACTGAATCTAAATTAAAGTACACGTAAATTAATAACAGAAAATTCTACGGCAAAGCCGTGAGGAGAACAAAAAGTTGTTAGCCAAGGCTTTATTCTAGACAATTTTGCCATTTGGCGATTGAGAGAGGGTTTAATCCCTTTCAGTAGAAATAACCGTGTTAACTTTTATGGGGAAAAAAAGTACAATAAAGGTTTCTGCGGTGTCTATTTTTTTGAAAATACGAGAAAAAAAAACTGAAAAGTGACATCTCGTCCTTGAAGTCCTTTCTGTTGTCTTAGCACCTACCTGTTTTCAAAAGTAGTTAAATCTTTGTTCACGCCTCTGATCAAACATAGGACCCTCTGGATAGCGATCAGGTCTCCTTTCTGGATACGTTGTTTGAATATAAGGTTTTCGTGGAGGTTTCTTTTGTACCTTAGGCTTGCTAGCTTCAGGGCGTTCATTAGACCCTTGGCGCGAGGGACCTTTCCTATTTCTGATCGAACTCTTTAAGATGCCTGCCAGTTGACAGCTATCATCGACCAATAAGCAAGCTATTAGAAAACCAACAAGAAAAATTGCCGAGATTGTCCCTTTCATGGTACGTAAATCAATCTTCTTCTCTTCTCGAGTCTTACTACTGTCCAGAAGCTATATGGGTAACCAATCTTTTGTGGTTTATGTAAGGCGAAGAGGATTAACGACGTCTTATAAAGTTTTAGAACACTGCCTCCCACTGTGGCTATAATAACAAAATATACCGGAAGATTTGGGAACAATGAACTACGGAATCAGTTAATATATCCCCTTTGTCGTCTCTGTTAAAGGAACAAAACAAGGCAGAGAAACTGTTAGAAACGCATTAGCTCTAGAATGAATAACAAAGAGTCGCGTGGTTTGCGTGATAATAGCTCTTTTGAAGATTCTTCGAATGAGCACCTTTGATAAATGATGTGCTTGATCGAGAGTCTGATAAAGTAATTTTCGACCAAAGTTCAAGCTAGTACGTTTATCTTAATTCGTTTTTTTCGCTTCATATCGATGACGACTGCTATATTTTGTGCATCCAAAGTTATTGTGTAGGATGAACAATTAATGATATTACAGAAGTTGAAAGAAAAAGCGATAAAAACAGATGGTGGATGAAAAACAAAAACACTTACTGAATATGTCCATGATACAGGCTGCGCAAATAAGGAACTTTGAAATTAATTAAGGTAGCGTCCTTTTTTTTCTCGGTGCCACGCGCCTTCAAGCTCATTTTCCTTGTGCCACGCGCCTTCTAAATGCCTTTCTGCTTTATTTGAATACCGTATAAGGGAAAGTGTTGTCAAAGTTTAGTTAATAAAATATATATATATGTATCTATAAATATTGGAAGTAGGAGAAAAACTACACTTTCATCCCGACAAGCCTGTTTCGTGATCTCTCACTCTTCAGGGGATTTTAGTTTTTTTCCTACTTCCAATATTTATATCACGCTCTACTCTAACGTATCGAGCACTCTACTACGGAAAAATCGAAACACAGACTTCCTATATGTATCTATATATCTATTTTATTAATATATCGCGTTGAGAAAGGGTCAACTTACTTTTAAAAGCATCAAAAACAAGCAAGAAAAAGAGAGAGAAATAAGGACCCATGATTAATGCGAAAGTGGGGTAAAATCTCTAGATTATAGAAAGGGACTGAGTTGCTTAATACAGTCAACTCTGATCTCGGCTTGGAGATATATAACCATTCATTTTTAATCGTATTTGTAGTTTTTATTTAGGATTTGTGTCCGTTTTTCCTCAAATGCATGCACACGTTTCCAATAAAGAAACTCCTGCACTCCGCTCAGTATTTTGTCGAGTCTTGGATTCCCCCTGGCATGGACACTTTGTTTCGCAACAGTGACTATAAGGACTAACGGAACAGATCTCTTTTAGAAATAAATCGAATTATTCTCTGAAACAAATGAACAAAACCAACAGTGCGTCGTTAGGCAAAGCTCGAAGTGATGGGTGATCAAATTCGGATTCTATAACAGCACTAAAATTACTAGAAAATGTCAAGTGCTTTCAGTGAGTAAATTTCCAAATTCTTCGTTTCTAGGCCTTGAAGTTGAACAATACCCTTATTTTCTGCAATTGACGTTATACGGGTGATCTCGATCATTAATGATCAGGCGGATATTAAAGAAACCTGCTTTTAACCCGCACTGACTAAATATGCCCGCCAATTTCGGCAGTAATGGCCTTAAATTAATATCGCTTTATCTTTTATCAATTCCGTTAAATCCAGGTCGAAAGAAACAGGAAATTCACTAATTATAACGAAAAATTCTGCACAAACAGATATCCCTAGGCCGGATCGGAAAAAGCATCTAACTAAATTAACATTTTCTGAAAATAAATTGTGACAAAAACCTTACCAATTTTTTGCTCATCTGTAGTAAATTGTTAAGTGTCCAGGGCGGCCCTTTTCATCAGTAAAGAAAACCAAAAAGGAAGAAAAGAAAAGAAAATAATAAGATGATTTACAATTCTAGATACAGAAAATACATTTGATAGACTATGGAAAATTTTCACTCACATGGTCAGCATCCATGTCCATGCTGATGTATTGGAACAAAAGCAAACCTTTACACAAGAAAAGAGTTCTTGGTACACCAACATAAACTCCGTTTCATTGTTTTGGAACACCAATATGGCTGCCGTGACGTCATGTGAAAGCGCTCTGTGAGAATAGACCTCTTTAGCTTACCCAATGGAGGTCCCGGGGGAATTTGACCCTTTGTTGTACATTTGCAAGTGCGTGCATGTAAATAAGGCGAAATTTGAAAGAAACAGTCCTGTAAAGTATTATCACATGACCTGTATTGGGAAAACAAAATTTACAAGCTAAAGAGATCTGTGGCGCAAATGTCTAACACATTATGACTGGATGAGCATATTAATAAGTTATATTATCATGAGTTCGTTTCCCGCATTTCAACAACAACGGCAAAACTTCTAAGATTTCCTGATCAAAAGATAGTAACATTTTTTCTCATGTATTTCATCAATCCAGTGCAAGTTGTCCGTTAAAACTTATGGACAAAAAGCAAAAAGAACAAGACTAGAGAAGGGAATGAAAATAGGGTTTTCGTTTTCTGTGAAGCTATTACTGAACTTATTCTCACACCACATCAGAGAGGAAAGAAAGCAACTGTAGGTTCCCGCAAGTGTGGATACATTTTTTGTCTTTTTTTTTCTTGGTGAGTTACAGAGTTTTTTGGTCAAAGCTGAGCTGAAATCATCACAATGGTCAAGTATTCTTATTCATCTTTTTTCTTACTTGAAACTTTAAAAGAGAGATATCCGTGAAACTATCAAAATGAAAACAAATCATGATCGATTTTTGGACATTTTTGGACTGCAAAGAATGGATTTTAACTTTAAAAAGTTTGCTAAATGAAATAAACCACGCTATTCCGAGATAACTTTTACCGAATAAGAGGCTGCGGGTAGATTGCATACTGTTTTTCAAAAGAAACTGGCTGTTAAAAAAAGCAAGACATTAAAAGTAGGCAAAATTGGGCCCAACTAGGCTCCGGCAAGTGTGATCATGATCTTAACAGGAGCTATCGCGAATTGATGAATAGTGAGCCATGTAACGTACACCTGCAAGATATTGCTAAGTCACGAGTTAATAGTTTAGTTGTAAGTCTGAATTAGGAGCCTTTGACGTTTGATAAGCCAATTAGTTTTGTGAAAGTGCAAAACAAAAGTTATTTCAGTTTGCTATGCATGAAGCATCCCTTTCTCGAAACTACCCTGCGAGCAGAGGTTTCTCTCTGGCATGGCTTTCAGCTTTTACGAAGTTGTTCGCGTGGCTTGTCTGTTGCATTGGGTAAACGAACCAACCACGTGACAGACAACTTCGACTTCGTAAACGATAAAAGCCTTGCAAGCGAGAAACCTCTGCTCGTAAGGTATCTCTAAACGTGTTATAAAGCATCATAACACCGAACTGTCATTATGACCGAGCGGCTAAAGTAATGGAACTTTGTTCCCAGGGTTCTTGTCAAGTCACTTTTATTTCAGTAAACTGTTAAAAAAATTGCGTAACAAATCAGACACGATGTCAGAAAAACAAGGATGAGTACAAGAGAACCCAAGCAACGTAGTTAAAGTTGATGCTGTCTTTTCAATAACACGAGAAAGACGACCAACGCCGAGAAAAAAAATAATTTAACCTGATATGCCCCAATGTTCAAATACAATTTCTCCATACTGATCTCTGAAACACTTCCTCAAAGAATTGGTCAAGACTAGCCTGGGACCAAGCTCCGCAGTGGGGGAAAAAAGGCCAAAAAGGAAGGGGTCAAATAGGAAAATATCGGCGAGCGAAGCGAACCGAGCGGTATCCTGGTGAGGGGGGAAGGGCGACCACCCTTTCCCCTCCCCAGACTACCTCTCGGTTCGCTTCGCTCGTCGATTTTGTTTTTTTTTTTCGCCAACGCCGACTTTTTCTCCTTTTTCCCACAATGCAGAGCCTGGTCCCAGGCTAGGTTAAGACGGATTTGTTTGTAGATGAAAGCTTTTCCCATCAGTGATCGTTAGATTAAGTCTCACAACATGTTATCTTGATAATGTGTTGTATTGTTAGGAGAAAATTTACAGTGAAACCTGTATTAAGCGGACACCGTATTAAGCGGACAGTAGCCGAAGTCCCCAAATTTATTTCCCTTATTTACTTTAAATGAAACCTTTATTAAACGGACACCTCTATTAAGCGGACGTGGACACATAAAAAGGACCTGAAATGGTCATTTCTATTGTTGCCAACCGTATTAAATGTACTTTGATCACTCATATTATCATAATACTGGAGATCCCTTGCAAATCCTCAAGTTTCTATGTTTGCGCAAAACTACGGCAATAGCAGGCAGGGACTGGGACTGGCTTATGGAGCCAACCGATGGTCGCGACCAGAGCTCTTCAGGACAATATCTTGCCGATATACGAATCTATGCCTCTTGTGCCACTTTCTAGCGATTTCTTTTTCTTTTCTTTTCTTTTCTTTTCTTTTTTTTTTTTTTTTTACCATTTCAGTGTTTTTTTGTTCCACGTTTTGAAATACAAAACCAAGGGAAGTGCGTCTACAATCGCGGTTATGAGTTCTACTAAATCTTGTATTTTAATGACAAACTTTTGCTGCGATAAGCGGCATCATTACGGAGAATTTTTGAGACTTCGTTGGTGTTCTAAGGTCGGTCCCTAAATCTTGATACAGGCCGTTATCTCTGCCTGTTTACGGAATCTAAATTCAAGCTTTGTGTATTCCAGAGTCCAGTGAATTTTTCTTATATTTTCGCTTGGGACGTGGACGACAGAGATTGGGTCTTAGGGAGACTGGTTACCAAGCAGCGCCATTTTCTCCGACACCTTCATTTCGTGACCTCGATCTTGAAAATTCCTAATCAATTTCGTCGCCAAACTGAACCGTGAGAAACGCGATGAGTTCTTTTACTAACGACCAAGTGATCAACCTACTGGTTTTGGCTGCTTTGTGCGCTTCTGCCATCCTGACAGCGTTTATAACAACCTTGATTGTAGTAGTGTTCTGCCTTCGTTGGTATGTCCGTAGACGATCCAAGGACGCGCTACCACATCTACGCGCTGTTCCTAAAAAAGGACAAGACATTCGGCCAGTTGTGGTGGGTTTTTTTCACCCTTATTGCAACGCGGGAGGTGGCGGAGAGAGAGTGTTGTGGACTGGAATTCGTGCGTTACAGACTCGTTACAACTTTGTCCGTTGTGTTATTTACACAGGCGATCCCTACGTAAGCGGAGAGGAAATACTTCGAAAGGCCAGACAACGGTTTAACATTTCTCTTCCTCAGCCTGTCGAGTTTGTATTTTTAAAAAGAAGACGCTGGGTGGAGGCAAGCATGTATCCTTACTTTACCCTTCTGGGGCAGAGTATTGGATCACTAGTTCTTGGCTGGGAGGCTCTGAACTGCTATTTGCCAGACATTTTCCTAGACACAATGGGGTATGCATTCACTCTACCGCTGTTTCGCTATCTTGGTGGCTGCCAAGTTGGCTGCTACGTTCACTATCCAACCATCAGCACTGATATGTTGTCTCGGGTTGGTGGCAAAACAGCTTCATACAACAATGCTTCTTTCATTAGCAACAGTCGCATTCTAAGCACAGTCAAGTTGTTCTATTATTACTTATTTGCTCTGATGTATGGTCTAGTTGGGTCTTGCTCTCAAGTCGTCATGGTGAATTCAACTTGGACCTATGGCCACATACTCTCCCTATGGAGGAAGAAAGAACAAACATCAATAGTTTATCCGCCATGTGACACAAAGGCATTTATGGAAATACCAATTAAATTAGGAAGAGTTGCTGGTAATGATGATGACAATGATGATAATGTTTATTCAATAGTGTCTGTAGGACAATTTAGACCAGAGAAAGATCATCCACTCCAGCTTCGATCCTTTCACGAGTTCCTAAAACACAAAATGCTCAAAGACAGGCACAAGTATAAACTTGTCCTAGTTGGTAGCTGCCGAAATCAAGAAGACTCTGATAGAGTGACGGCGCTCAAGGAACTAGCAACTCAGCTTGAGATCCAAAGCTATGTTGAGTTTGCTTTGAATGTTTCTTTTGAGAAACTTAAGCAGTATCTCGCAGAAGCCTCCATTGGTCTTCACTCCATGTGGAATGAGCACTTTGGCATTGGCATTGTGGAGTGCATGGCAAGTGGATCTATAATCTTGGCACATGATTCAGGGGGACCAAAAATGGATATCGTCATTGAATGGGAGGGAAAACCAACTGGATTTCTTGCCAGTGATGAGAAAAGCTATGCTGATGCTATGGAGACAATCTTTTCTCTCTCCCCAGAAGAGAGAAGTGTTATTTGTCACAACGCAAGGCATAGCATTAGCAGATTTTCTGAAAAGGCTTTTGAAAATGGATTTCTTCAATGCACTGAGCCATTGTTCATGAATGTCTAGGGACTTAGTGGAAATTAGCCCTAACAATGTCAACTTCTGATAATGCTAGATTCTCCTCTGTAATTGCCTTTTGCTAGTGAAGCAAAAAGTGAATTTGAATAAGATCTAGATTCCAGGCTTGAAGTAAGTAGCAAAAGTATACGTATGTGTAGCTAGAACTTTGACATTATTTTCTTGTGTTGTCAAGGTACAATAACTGTGTTTCTACCTGTACATACAGTTTTCATGACCTATTATCTTCTAGAGCCAGGCAAGGTCTTATTTCCTCACTTGGATGGAGTCATAGTTGTAACTGGAGTTGTAAGAGTGCTTATGACCCAGTATAAATCCAAAATGGGAGTCATACATATGTAAGCTTGATAGAATTGGATTTGTACATTTGGTCATAAGCAACAGATCATATTAGCAGAAACCTGTTTAAATTACTAGATCGTAATGCTCTACACAGTCTCAGGGCTGTCGTTAAGAGGCGGGGGCTGGGGATTTCCCCCAGCTACTACAAGTCATGTATGAATGTGGCCCCTGGCTACTTTCAAGGAAAATAGAAGAAAAACAGAACCAAAAGAAACCCCTAGCTGTTTGATTCCCTGCCTACACTAACTTGTTGCATTTACCCAGCAACTTGAAATCTTAGTGACAACCATGCAGTATTCTGGATATAACTCTGATTCCATCTCCTTGGCCTGTGAAATCCAGCCTCTAAAACATGCTGAAAATCTCACCATTGAGGTCAATCAATGCCTGCATGTAACACTTTTTTTCACAGAGCTCTCTGATTGAGGCAGCTTGTATAGTGTAAAATGCTGCAAGTGATTCTTTGTCTAGATGATTTTGAGGGAAAATCTAGAAGCTAAGTTGATCAAAAGTCACCTGGGGATTCTTCCCATGTGCATGTACCTCCTTACTTGTTGGACAAAGGTTTTGCAAAGCTATTTCAAAAGAGCTAAATAATATAAGATAATTTATATGATTTGGTCTTACAGGTCAGGGTGCGTATATGGGAAAATGCAGAAAAATGGGATCTCAGCTATATGTAACATACACCCCACTGGCCTATTGTACACATTGAAGTCATAGACAACCTTGTAACCTTGAGTCTTCTGGGTTTTGGGCAACAGGGCAACACCAGGGAAGATTCTGGGACAATAAAATTTTCATTACCAGAAAACATGGTAAACAGTCTTAGTGCAAATACATCAGTGCAAAACGGAAGTGATTCTTTCAGTTGTACACATGATCAAAGGGTTAGGAACAAATTCATGCTCATTGGTTTCCCGCAAGAGCAAGTGATGAATGAAGTATCTAAGGGCCCCTTGGCTGAAAACATAGTTTTTCTCTGATTTTCTGCATGTTCTGATTGGTTGGATCTCATGGTTCACTGAGTTCCTGCCATGCCTCCATTGTGTCAACTGCTGACTACATTGTAAGGCAGTAGCTTAAAATAATGCAATATCAACGTACAGCAGGTTAACAAATTTGGGTTAGAAACCAGTTAGGCCTCACAGAAGGTTAGTTTAACCTTGCTTTCAAACAGACATGCCAGCATAAAGTGAGTAGAATTAAAAGATACTTCCAACCATATTTTGGTTTTTCAGAAATTGCTTACTTGGGGATAGATAATCAATGGCTGTTGTGTGTAGCTAGCTTTTAGTACAGGTTAAACTGTAAGTACTGAAATTCAGTTATGTCAAGTAGTTTTTTGTACTGTTGGTTAAAATGGGAAAGAATAGAGTCCAGTTACATGTAGGTGTGTTATCTTGGATTGACAATAGTAAAACAGAATCAAAAGAATGAGCATAATTATACTGGGGGTCCAGTTTGTTGTAAACAGCATGGAAAATATATGACAACAGATGGTTAAGGAGACAATACACATTTTTGTCATAGGTACATGTAGTCAATTTCAAAAGTAGTCTCCTTCAAAAGAAGACTCCTGGGTTCAAACCTTTCACAGGTGTAATCAATTTTTCATCATTAAAACAAAATTTGAGGGAAACAGTACTGTAATAGTGTTTAATGTTTTGTTTAATTTTCAATTAAATTTAAAAGTGCAACATTGATTTTTTTTTTTAATTATAGTTACCAGAATCAGTAGGATATAGAGGCAAAATACAGCATTTAAATCTCTTTTTTTTATTTCATTTGCTAACATTTACCATTAAAATCGAGCCAAAGGTCTCCACTATTCTCCCTTCTAATATTAGGCAACTGAAGGTAACTACATTGCACTTTTTTCACCATTTCTCAATGACAAGTTTAAACACAATATTATTATAAGTCTAACTAAAAGAATTAACTAAATATGTCTTTGTAACAATCATAATTATTGTATTCCTGAAAATCTGTTTGGATTTTTGAAAACGTGCTTACAAAAAATTGCAGCCACTAGACTAGAAATCACACCTCAGAAGAAAACAAAGAGTAATAATAAAAAGAAAGAGGACAGAAAAGGAGATGGTTGCCCTCTAAGATTATTATATATTGGTCGCTTCTTGAACAAGAAAACTGCTTGACTAAAGTGGTCTTCTTTGGCAAAAACGTTTTCAAATATCCAGCTACACTGTAATATGCATCTGTTCCTGTACTGAATAGACCATGCCTTAGGCCATCAGCTAACATAACAATAATAATTTATTCTAGGCCTTCAGGCATCAAATTTTTAAATACCTGTAACGGTTTTTCAAATAATCTCTTCTGGAGTTTGATGCAATTACAGATGGAATATCAGTACTGACCAGAGTACTCTGAGTACTGCCAGTGTTGTAAAAAAAACAATTAATAGCAGCGATGATACCGGAACATGTATGCCCTAGAGAAACTTTTAAAGGTCCAATAAACAAAAGCATGTTAACTTTAAAAGTGCCATGTACATGTAACTCCAAAATAATGACAGAAATAGATCATAAATAGATTCACATAAAATTTAATACATTAATTTTTCCATTAAATTAATACAACTATAATGTCTTTAATTGTTTTTATGTAGTATTGACTTTGGCTTCTGTATACAATGTCAGGTATGAACAATAATTCTTATATTCTTAAACCACTTCCCATGCAAACTTTTCTCTATCTGTTGAAATAAAAAAAAGAATAGAAAACATACAATTATTACTAACAAACTTCCGTTTATTGCCCCTTCAATGTGCCAGCCTGTGAGAGAGCCCTGCTTACATGGAAGGAACTGCCAGGGTAATTTCTGTTCTTTTTTTTTTACACGTACATAAGAGAAAGTAAAATCTTTAGAAACCTTAGCCTGTCTATTTGCCAGGACAAGCCTTCTAGAACAGTCGTTTTTTCCACATAAATACTAGGGAGTTTAAGATGTCATGAAGGTGACAATAGCAATGATGACAAAAGAGTAATAGGTTTGATTTAGCAAAACAAGAACTCCGCAAATGCAGCCTACTCCATAAATTATTTCTTTGCACTTAACCTGTTCCAAGCGTTCAGATAGTGGAGAGCGGTGCAAAGTCAAAAAAGCGATGAAAAGTCACGCTCCTTTTTACTTCGCACCGCTCCCCACTATCTGAACACCTGGAACAGGCTACTTTGCACTCATTGTACAACTTCAATGCATGGTGTGAAATTGCCTCATTTCACATTTCATTGAGAACAAAAATAAAGGATGACAAATTTTTCTTTCTCTTTCTGAGTTCATGGATACCATTCTTAGGAATTTATTTTCAGGAGATTTTGCCTACAATAAATTGATATGGTTCACAAGCAAGTTGGAATAATTACACTGAAATTCCAGATCAACAAGAATAGCTTTGCACAATGTAAAGTAACATCCATACTATGCTGCTGTTGCCATTGATCTAGGAAAAGCATAGTATCTTAAACTCCCTAATAGCAGAGGTCCATGTAACTTTAGGGTTAGTACTCTCAAGTGGTTTAAGGCCTGGTCAAATTGTGTGTTCAGAGAATATGACAGATTGACAATATCTTTCGCTAGGATATCAAGAACAAGATGAATTTTGCCCCAAAGTAGTAATCTTGAGGTCTTCTTGTGCATTAATGGTTAATTATGGACATGTGACATGTCATGTGACCAAAAATTTGAAAGAAAGGAAATCGGTGAATTGGCAGCGAATTTACTCTCTTTGGATTATAAAGAAATTGGCGTTTCCGATAGAGGATAAACAGACATGCTGTGCTTAACTTTCAACGTTTGGAATGAATGTACTTGAAGTATAAAAATAAAGTTTTAAATGATTTGAGATCAAATTTTGGCATTTAAAAAATGATGTTTTCTCTCACATTTTTTTATTGAAAAGTGATGGACAGTCATTCCAAAGGTGAAGTGTTAGAAATATTTGATATGAATAAAAAAAAATTGTTATTGCTTGATTTGTTTTCTTAAACCCATCACCAATATGTTAATCATTTAAGACTTTCAGAAAAATGGTCATGTGGCATATCACGTGATCTACTTGTACCAACACATTATTAATTTATAGTTAAACATGTTAAGGACAATGAATTCTTTAGATGTACCAAATTTTAATTCATTTTCTTCCTCTTTGCTAAAGATATAGCCAATAAATCATTTTCAAAGGTAAACTCCTCAGATTCAGACCCAACTCTCCCATGAGCAGCAGCTCAGGTTGCAGATTCCATTAAGGCTAGGAGAACCGTTCAAATTTACCCCTACAGAATTCAATATTCAGTAATTTGCAAACTTTAACCACAATCCTCAAATTTTTCACAAATTTTTCCAGGAAGTTTAAGTCTTTTGAGAAACTGTCTATGCAGTTCTAATGGTCCTCCCTCGTCTACATCACATGAATTCCCTACACATGTACCTCAAATATTATCACACTTGAATCTCCGGTTTAAAAAGTGGCCACCCTCCGCATGACAGCAAGTGGCTGCATAATAATGGAGGTTGGCTACTATTAAAAAAAATAGAGGTTCCTTTGTAAACTATGGTAAAAACTTGATGATTATGGGGAAAGGCAGCGATGTCAGTCTGTAACTGATGAAACATTACATAATTACACACACGCAATCAGTCATCACCTATCTCTGTCTGTAAATTTCAAAACAAACCCAAATTAAGTGAATCAAAAATTTGGTGGCCACTTAATTGAGGTGACAATGATAGGAAAACTCTCATCAGGATGGCCATAATTTTATTAAAGGTGGGCATGGCTCCTTGATAGAGGTGGTCACCCAGTGGAAGTTTAACTTCTTCATATTGTATTCCATCATGATAATTACAACTACTTTGGAGCTTTGATTACTTGCTGCTTAAAAGAGGGTGGCCAATTGCAGTGTAATGGAGGTTAAACTGTAAACTTTCTCGAACCCTTTTACTGAGAGGAACAATATTATATATACTCTGAGAGCGTCATTTATTACACTGGAATTGATCATTGTTTAACTCACCACAGTTGGACAAGTATTCAGCAACTTTGGGTTGGTTGTTTGCTTTAGCCATGACCATTGCTGTGTTTCCTTTCTTTGATTTCATTCTGAAGTCTGCCCCTTGCAAGACCAAATACTTTACACAAGTCAGGTGACCATTTCTTGCTGCAACATGCAATGGTGTGCATCCAGAGATGTCAGCAAGCTCCACATCACCACCATGCTGAATAAGAAGCTTCAGCACATCCAGGTGGCCATTGGCAGCTGCCTTGTGTACTGCTGTGGAACCAGCCTCATCAAACTCTTTTGCACTCTTAAAGACAATCAGGTTGCACTTATTAGCAGCCGTTCTGGCGGTTAACCCTTGGGATGTTGACCCTAAGGAACCCCAGGCATTGTTTTGCACGATGACAGTTACAAATACCCCCACCAAAGTACAAAATTTCTCCACCAAAAGCTACCATCAGCCCTTATACCCGTGGGGCAACAGATGAATCATATAGCAAATTAGTAAATAATGTGCACCTAATATCTACTACACATGAAGGAGTTCAAGATACTTTTTTAAGTCATGGAATTGGAAATGGCAACATCGATGTTGTAGGATAATATTCATTAAATATTTTTTCTTCTTCATCATAGCTACATGTACATTCCAAATCCTGTAGGCCATTCCCCAAGGATCCTACTACTAGAGTGCAAAAGTGATCCAACCCCCTCGTTCTAGACTAAACATTTGCAGCAAATGTCAGCAATTTCCTTGCAATGACTGCCAATGTCCCTGGGGTGAACCCTTTGAAATGGCTGCTGATAGGGACATTACTCATTAAAGCAGTGCACCAGTTTATAGTTAACAAGTTTCTCAGTGGAGCATAGACTTAATAACAACAAGAAAAATGAGTACTATTTTTAAGGTCAGGGCTGTATAGTAACTTACACCATTATGAATACAAGTAAGCAAGTTAGCCTTTTGAAACAAGAAATGATTGGCATTAATTTAAACTGCTGATATTATTTTCCACAATGCATCCCTCCCCTAACCCCTCTCTCCCAAAAAAAAGCACAACAGTTAAACCTGACTAATTGAATCTAACTAGAAATTCCAAAAATGATATATGTATATATTTGTCATTCTAGATAGATAGATAGATAGATAGATAGATAGATAGATAGATAGATAGATAGATAGATAGATAGATAGATAGATAGCCTTTATTTTAAAACGATGAGTATTAAAGCTACATGAGCTTGTGGGGTCGTTTGCAATTAACTAATTACAAGTAAAAACTAGGGGTATATACAGACAAAACGTTTGAACTAAATTAGCGCTTACAAATATGAAATTATGAGCATAAATTTAAGTATATACAAAGTCACCTTCTCTAAAATTACAAGTGGATGCAGACGTTATCTTAAAGCTGAATTCATTAAAATTAGCTTGAGATTTGAGCTTTAGCCTGAGATCACGATAAGGAATGTTTTTTGTTAGGGCACTACAGTTGTTGGTCACTGCATTCCACAGGACTGAGCCTCTAAACGCGACAGAGTCTTTCATGTAACGCGTGTTGAAGCGTAGAACAATTAAAGAAGCGCAAGTCCGGGTTGAATAGTTTGTGACCCGTTTCTTAGAAATCAGGTCGATTAATGTGACAGGTAACCTATCGTGGAGAGCTTTATGAAGACAGAAAAAATGGCTAATTTATAATAAATAGACAGAGTTTGCCATTGGGCCCGTTGTAGGACATCAGCAGATGCCATGTCTTTCGGCAAATGAAAGATAAGTCTCGCAGCCCTGCAGTGAAGTCTTTCCAGGGACTGAAATAAGTCGGAATTGCAGCAAGATCCCCATAGTATAAGACCATAGGTCACTGAAGGCAAGATGACCTTAAAATAGAGATCCTGACGAACGTTTCTAGGGAGAAATCTCGACTTCTTAAGTAATCCTAGTTTTTTAGCAAATGATTTTTTGAGTTCCAGCATATGCTGAGTCCAGGTCAGTTTCTCATCGACGGTCATTCCCAGTAATCGTGATTTCGATACCCATTCAATCGTAGAGTTTCCGATAAAGATCGGGGGAATGTTAACGGGGGGATTTCTTGTAGAGATTAGCATGGCCTCACTTTTACTTTACTTATAAAACATGACATTGTCAGCTTTTATACAGTACTTTTCCGTTTCTTAAAACTCATAAAGCAAAGTAAGTTAAGTTTTGTTTTGTCTGATATATTGCATTAAAAGTCATTCTTACTACAAGGTGAAAATTTATTTTCTATTTGATATGGCAAACTGCAACAAGCATATCCAGGACTTCCTGTAGTGAATGACTTTTCACACACAGAGAGAAATGGCAACAACATACATTGTAAAGGGAGAAATTGGCCATCGCAGTTTAGGGAGAGAAAACACTTTAACATTAATCACTGTTTAAACTTACATGTTTAAAATTTTTCTGGGGCTTATGCCCCAAATGTAAATGTAAGAGTATGTGTCCATTATGTCTGAATTTGGAGGGTTGGAAGGCACATACTCACACAAGACTTTATCCAGTCACCCCTTGGAATGGAAATTTGCAACACACAAAAAAATAATAATAAAAAAGAAGCACACTGCAGAACTGAAGTCAGCGATGGCCCCAGGGATCCATATTCACAGTCATCTGGTCGTCCCAGGTGACTACAAACCTTACATGGACGATTAAGATACCTCCAAACATTATCCTTTGGATGAGTAAGGTTTTGCTCAACTATAAAATCTATTCAAAAATTCTTGTATGGTTTTATCATGTACATTATCCATGTAATCTT
This sequence comes from Porites lutea, assembly GCF_958299795.1. Taxonomy (NCBI): domain Eukaryota; kingdom Metazoa; phylum Cnidaria; class Anthozoa; order Scleractinia; family Poritidae; genus Porites; species Porites lutea. The sequence goes on from NC_133209.1 coordinate 9,738,212, forward strand.
ATTATTTCCTATCCACTTAAATCTTTTTGAATAACGGAGAATAACAAGCATCTTTGTCTGCAATGAAATGAAAAGTTTAGCGCCATCTTTGACGGTTCAGTATTTTCCATGAAATGATCAATCTTTATGTCATTAACCGTTGTTTTTTTTTCATTTTGTGAAGAACTGCATTCACAGGCCAATTGTAAAACTTTCAAAAAAGTTGTCCGTACGATTTAAAACTTGCTCCTCTCCCTTAGGAACTCATGAGGTTGACTAGTGGCAAATCTAGGGCCATTCACAGAAAAAGTGATAGCATTCATCAAAGATGTGGCATTTTAGAAGGTGTTTTGCCGCCTCCGATAAAATAAAAGCCGCTGCCTTATACAAGAAAAAACGTAAGTACACTCTCTTGTCTTCAAGTCAAACTGACAGACCTTGGCTTGTTTTTGTGCCCAAACAGAATGCATCCCAGCCATCCACCGAAGTCATGGAGTCTGTTTTTCAGTTGAGCTAAAACCCTTTCTTAGTAGCTAAGATAGTAATAAAAACAATGCAAATCAGAAACATTCAAATTGCACTCAATTTTATCACCATTCCTTCTATAACTCTGCACTCTTGTCCAGGCAACGCAAAGTGTAAAGTGTAACCCGCTGATAACTCTGATATAATATTAATATGGATCCCTGTGGCCCTGCGGGCCAGCATCGACTAATAACAGTATACTTGGCTATTTAGGAAGAGTAATGCACCTATCATTGTAAACCCCGTGGGGGGGGGAGTGCGGGCAAGGGGTGGGGATTTGACAAATTTTAAAATTTTTCGATCAAATTCCCCAGGGTGGGAAACGAAAGGTCAATCAAAAGTGTCAAAAAAGCCCCCACCCCAGGGGAAAAAATCTAAACAAACAATGCTATAATACTATATAAAACGAATAAAAGAACATTTCAAACACGTTGTTACTACTTTTATTTACGGTTAACGGACGCTCCATTAAATTACTCGTTGTAATTAAGTATTTTCTCTCTCCACTAGCATCCCTTATCTTAAACAACAAAATCACTCCAGGAAGATTGACCGTGCTATATAATATTAATAAAACTTAAAATGCTTTATAACATCTGCTCAACATGTCAGAACAGGTCGAATCAGTGACCCATAAAAAATCCTCTGACTTTCATGGTGGAATTCGATTTCAATCGAGTTTTACAATCAGATGGGAACTTAAAGATAAAAACTTTCTCAAAATAGACATTATCTTATTAGATGACAGTTTAAAGTATCGGATTATGGCGATTAAAACAAATGAAAACTTTATACCTTTCTCCAACAGCGTGACTTTCAGGAAGCCTCGAGGGACGGACTTGGTAACTGCTTCTGAATTGATACCAGGCTTCTGTCGGTCAAAGTTAAATGTCCCGACCCCGGGGTCGCTTCGCACGATCAAAAGCCCGATAGCGGGGATAGTCCCAGGCATCAAATCCCCTACCCTTGCCCGCACTCCCCCCCACGGGATTTACATTGATAGGTGCATAAGAATGTATCAGTCAAAGAATCTCCTCGAGAGGACCCAGGAAACATTAGGTTGTCAAAAACTTAATGCAATGATTAAATATTATTATTATTATTATTATTATTATTATTATTTATATAATATACTAAATATAAAAGTACAAATTATCAAAGAGATGGAACATAGGAAGCTTCATCGTGTGAACCAAAAGATTTTTAGTTGTTAGTATGTGAGCTACAAAGCTTACAAATTAATGACTGCCATTACATATGACGTATCTTTTACCTGTCCATCATCAAGGGCTTGTGTAACTTCTCGAATATCACCAGTGAATGCTAAAGACAAAATACAGCAAATGATAATATAATAAATAGATAGTTAAATGTTTTGAAAGTTAATTTCTAGGATGACTCATTCCCTTATTCCTTCTACAAAACCGAATGTAAAAAAGTAGAAGAAAAAATGAAGTAAAATCGCGGGCACAATGTCTTCAAAGTTTATTTCATTAAATAATATTGTCACACCGCTCTTTATATTTTTAAGCCTCTGCCATAAATTTAAAACTTAAGCTTAAGGTCACCCGACGAGAAAATTTAATACATTCATATGAGCCTTCAGATGAATTGTGAAACTTAAAGATGACTATTACAATCAACAAGCTTAAACTTCGTATCTCGGAAAATGCACACTTTGTCAAACGATATAACAACTGTTATATGTGCTTCCCCAAACCAAGACACGATATTCGCGAAAATCCTCTATCAAAAGTAAAAGCTCCCTGATGAATATGAAACAACTGAAATAAGAAATCGTGTATTGAACAAAACAGAACGAAAAACAAGTTTCACATAAATACTACCGGCTTCATGAAGATCGGAGACGGTTCGAGCTGGGACTCCGTTTTTACAGATCATCTTTTAGCCACCAGTGTCGACAGAAAAACAGATATCAATATGCAAATTCTAAACAGAGGAAACAATCTGTTGCTCAGGAAAACGTCAATTTGTCCGCCATATTGAAATGCAAATAGCAAAAACCTTAGAGCCCAGTCTCCCCACAGGTAGCCCAAGCTCACTATGAAGCCCTGAACAACATTATCCTACTTAGCTAATTAACTATTCATACAGCCAGAAAATTATAAGACGTTGTATGGAGAAATATTCTTCGCTCACTAAATTAGCAAAATGTACATTGAATATCGCTTTGAAGCTTACCTTTAGCGTCTTCTTGTTTTTCTTTGTATTCTGACGGCATTTCAGACCTCCTAGGCACTGTTTAAGGCCTTTTTTGGAGCTCGTTTTAATACGTTCCCACTGTACTATCTGAGAGCCTAGCACAGGCTATGATTTGTGCATTCCCTTGGCAAGGATCATATTTACCTCCTTTCATTTTTATTATTTATTATTTTAACTTTTGATTGATTGACAGTGAAAACAAGCAATTGCGTGAAGAGACAAAACTGCTGCATGGTCCTGCATAGCCTGCGAAAACATCCCTTTCTCCTCGCTCTTTTAGGTCCTGCATGGGAGAAAAACGCGAGACGAGGCTACTCCCACGAAAACGTTCTTTTATTTATTTATTTATTTATTTCATTCTTTATTAGACAAGATCAAGACAGAATGAAATATACAAACATGAAAGAAAGAAAAAATTAAAGCCACAAACGGTCACTTAGACCCATGTACTTTTGGCACGTCACGGGGCAGGAACGCGTGACGAACTATTTATATGAATTCTCCTGGGATTTGATGAGGGACACGCGAAAGTCATTTCTTGAAACTGACCTCAAATTGCCATTAGCAATACAAAAAGCTACGCTCCTTGTTCTATTCTCTGCATATTCCGTGTCCATTAAATTACTGGATATTCAAAACGCTTCAAGAGCACTATAATACATTGGAAATAAGAGGGGATAGGTGAGTGAATCAATGCAATGATATTTGTCAGTGATGTATTAACTACGTATTATTCGCAGCGATTTACATATTTGTTCCGGGTGGTCTCTCAATATAGAAAAAACCCTCAAAAACTGTTTGATATAGTAGTCCAGCCGGGCGATCCAACTGATTATTGGGGAAAAGTGTTTCACCATATAACGGAGCGTGACAGCTTACAAGCTGGAAATGCGATTAAAGATTTTTGAAGGTCAATTCCTGAGTGACTTGCTAATATTCCCGAGGCCAATTCTCATGTGGGGCAATTATCGAATAAAGGAGGGATACTTCTTTGATGATCCTCTTTCATAAATAAAAAAATTCTCTTTAGATTTTTCTCGTCGATCTCAATTTTAAAAAATCTGATGAAAGGATCATGACTATGGAATCAGGCGGAATGTACAACTGAGCTGTGGGTTCGGGAATGTTATGCGTCACGCTATTGAAATTAGAACCTGTTCCGGCTCTGTTTTACAGGAAAGCCACGCATACTCAGCCTGCAAGTTAGTGTGATTGAAATTGGTTCCTTTTGCTTTTTTATTCTGAGAATTAATTGGCATGGGTCTAATAATGGCAAAGAGCGGTTTTAACGGATTTTGATTTTGATCTTTATCCCTAGTAGCTCTTGATATTGACGTCATTTACCTTCGCTCACAAATTACAAAAGTAGGCTTAAAGCAAGAAACTGGACCAATCCTTCTGGTTTTCAAATTTTTCAAGGGCCAGCAAATGGACTGATTTACCTTTATTCTCGCATAAGGCGTGGGCAATAGAGTTCTAAAGTGATGACGTGTAATAATTAAATTTGTGAAGTGAATTATGGGATTTGTCAGGATAATCTGAAAGAACAACGTCCAAGAGGCCTACTTGCCAAAAATTAGCACTTCGGGGCAAATCGTTTCCTAAAATTAAGCCCAGTTATGCTCAGATGACTCCATACAAATCCTTCTAAATTTGGTAAACATAAAACACAAACTGCAGTAACAAACACGATTAAACAACGCATGCTGCTTGTTTCATCATGCTTGTTACCGCGATTTGTGTTTTATTTTTACTGAAGTTAAAATGGCCGAAGAATAAGAGTTTTTAAGATATACTTTTAAATTTCACTTGGGTCATAACGTTATGACCCGAGTCAAATTTAGAAGGATTTGTAAATCAGGACAGAAAAGGGCTAATATCTCAGAGAAAATTTACCCCGAAATGCTATTTAATTCTTTATGACGTCACTTCTCTCAGAATATATAATAATTTCCCCCCTTGCAGTGGCGGAGGCCCGAAGGACGGAAAAAAATGTTTGAGACCGCCTCGCCCTCCGCAACCCCCCCTCCCTTATCACAGGGTCTGGATCCCCCACTGCCTTGTAAGGGCATCCAGGACCGGTTAGATCCTGGATTCCACTCCATGACCTCCATCAGTTCCGGATTCCAGTACTGGTCTCTGGATTCTTTGCCAGTAGAACTTGGATTCTGGATTCCAGTCGTTACTGCAATTCCAGATTTCTTGTTCCTAGAGCTGTATTCCGGATTCCAAAGCCCAGGATTCCTGATCTCACAAGCCAAAATTCTTGGATTCCTGATTTTCCAAGAAAAGAGTGATTGGTTTGCTTGTCTTGTTGTTGTTGTTATTGTTGTTCTTCAGAACTCAGGAGGTTTATAATGGCAGAAGACATAGCCAAAGCCGCAGCTGAAGTGGGCAATAAGGCAGTTATGGACCTCTCCCTTACTGCAGGGGCTTTTTCGTTATCACTGAAGATTGATAACGTGTGGCTAGCAGGAGCTGTAAGTGTGGGTGCGTTATCACTTGGGGCATTTTATCTGGCCTGCAAGGGGCCCTCTGAAAGTGCTATCAGAAGAGCTTTGGAGAGAAAATTCTTGGGTGTTGTGGATCCTGAAGTCACGAACATCGAAGACGGGCACTCTATTCTGACTGAGTTGCTTTGTAGCACAGAAGCAAGCTTTCTAGTGTTTTTGGAAGATTTTGAAACGAAGAGGATTAAGTCTCGGTTAGAGGAAGAGTTTAAAAAAATCGGCTTTACGACAGAGCTGGATGTCACTCTCAGAAACGCGGGGAAAGTATATCAGCAAGTTATCCAAATAAGAAACAGGTATGGGAGACTAGTCTATAGGTTATTTTTTTGTTTGTTTTTTCGCAGTATTCAGTTTCTTACCGTAAATCGATTATTAAGCTCCCTGGGGGACTTATTTATTTCAAACAGGGGGGCCTAATAGAAACGGGGGACTTATTTGAGTGGGGGGCTAGGGGGGAGGTATTTAACTTAGCAAAGACGATGGTATCAGTTCTCCGTGAAAAAATAGAATGCAATTTTGGAAAAGCTCAAGGGCAACGCTTAGAGGTCATGCAACTGAGGAAAAAAACAAGTCTGTAATTCCTGCAGCTTGTTGAATAAACCATCCTGGATGAGTCCACACGAAGTGTTACAGTCGTAATTGATCAATACAATCTATCATTTATTAGTGAATAACGGATGATAATGATGATGATAATGATGGTGATGATGATGATAATGATGATGATGATGATGATGATGATGATGATGATGATGATGATGATGATGATGATGATGATGATGACGATGATGATGGTAATGGAGAAATATATACAACAAGTCCCGCGTAATATCAAAATCCATGAACTACAGAAGATCACACTACTTGGAACATCTCACATCCTCAAAAAGGCACTGTCCATCAAATAGACTTCTACCAGGAGCCGATCAGTAATAGGTTCCCACTTCTGTCTCATTCTAAAGGCTGGTTTTCACTAGCGACAGAGTCGAAGTCGGAGTCGTAATCAAAAGCGTAGAGCTTATGATGTAGTCAAAGCGAACAGCGTCCCGATTCCTCTTATACGACTCCGTCGCCTACGTTACGCTTATTATCTAGTGAAAACCAGATTGTCGGAGTCGGAAGCAGAAACAAAAGAACCAAACTAATCACAAAGCGTGGGAACGTGCATTGTGATTGGTTTATCCTTCCGCTTCTGCTTCCGATTCCGACAATCTGGTCTTCACTAGATCATAAGCGGGACGTAAGCGATGGAGTCGTAAGCGGAGTCGGAAGAAATGGAAACGTTCTGATTCTTCTGACTCTGATTGCGTCGAGCTTATGATTAGGCTTACGACTCCGATTTGTGATTTTCACTAGGTCATAAGCCGTCTTACGACTCCAGCCTTAACCCTTTAGTTTGGCAGTAATTTTCGTACTATGGATGCGCGCGCAAATGGAACGTTTTTTTTTTAATACCAGTAATTTTTTTTCAAACATTACAGTCAAAATAAGTTACCGTGGGTTGACGAAATTTACAAGACATTCACTTTTTTAACAAGCATTATTTCTTTAAGACTAGATACAGCTGATGTTTCCAAGGTAAAGTAACTAACGAAAACTAACAATATTACCCGTATGATTAATTATTTATTGCACATACCCACACTAACTTTAAAAAGAAAACAAACACGACAAGAAAAGCAATTGGCATTTAATCTTTAACCCACATAGCGCTGCTTTCGTTTCACTTGCACAGAATAATACATTTGTTGCTTCCATTTTTGCAGGAAAAAGTGCTCAAAACTGATGCTAAAAATAACTTGATTTGTGAAAACGCCGTTGCATAGGCTAAGTATGGGACAAGCACGCTCCGGGTTATCATTATCACGCCCTCCTAATTTGTTTGTTTGTTTGCTTTTTTTGGTTTCCATTCTGTCATACTTAATAACAAAATGGGTCTAGAGAGCTAGACAATGTAAAGGAATCACTAAAGCGAGAAATGGCCATTTCCAAAGGCCTTCGAGGAACAATTGGAAAGTTGCAAGAAGAAAATAGGAGAATGGGTGAGAGTGCCCAGCAAGGAAAAGTCGATGGGATAGAAATAAAGGATAAAACGCGGGCTGGAAAGGAGGAGATGAAAATTTTGCAAAGGGATATCCGGGAACTTCTTGAAAAGGTCCACGAGTTGGAGAAGGAAAATGAAATGTTGCAGCAGAAGTTGAAGAAGAAGGACAGGGAACTTGAACGCTTTCAAGCCTTAGAAACAGGTGAAAAAAGTAATAATATAATACCTGTATTGTTTGTTTTCATTTTTCATATATCGTGGTCAAAAAACTAAAATTACTCAAAGATAATTCTAACCTGCTAACAAATGTTGTTTCCCACTGCCGCGGGGCGTCGGCGACTTCTACGCTGGCAAAACTAATAAAAAATATCCCCCGCAGTTTATTGATCAACGACAACAGCAACAGTTACTCAAACAAAGAGGTAAACACGAATGACTGACTACTGACGCACGTTGTTTTTTATAAATCTAAGCGGTTTGCCTTATCCTCCTAATCTACTGTTTAATTAACACCAACACTAGATATTGACATTCAACAACCTCGTCCAAGGGCCTCTTCGGGTACATCTCTAGGGTTGAGCTCTGGGTACCAGTCGGAAGAAGATCCCGACGAGAACTGTAAGTTTTCGAGTTTCTCTCTTCCGCTTTAACATGGGTCTTATCTGTAGAGTAGTACTTTGTATTCTTCGCTTTTTTAACATTGCACCCTTATTAGTAATTATACGTTTTTGGAGACTAGGATAAAATGATGTTCGATCAGTCAAAAAACTTTGGAAAAAACGAGTATTGTATTTTACCTGCTACTCAAATAAATTTGTCTCAAGCGATCGAATACGAAAAATGAGAACTGAATATTCATGCAGATAATTCATAACGATTTCGAATCGCGTTCTGAGACTAAGTAATTACAGCATTTCACTGGGGGCGTGTAACTCAGTAAGCGGTAATGGACGGAACTTACAGTTAATGAATCTTTGAATTATTTGGTGCATTTATATCTCGTCAGTATCATCATCATTACCGTTACCATTGTCATTGTCATTCTCATTTTTTTGCATCACAGCCTTAGAGATTATCCAGATGCCTCGGTCCCAAGCCATTCAGGAAGGAAGGAAGTTGGTGTTAAGTTGCAGGACGCGAAGCTTACCTGATGTCTCATACCGCTGGATTAAAGATGATATCGAAATCCCTGGGGCAAATCGTTCGGACCTGGTGTTGGAGCCAGTGCGCATGCAGGACTTTGGCCGCTATTTTTGTCGTGTGTGGGATAAGAGCGGATCATTGACTTCGGAACCCGCGGATGTCGATGTTTTCCCATCTCCCCATATGAGTAAGTACGGTCAGTGGCGGATCCAGGAAAGGGCCCCGGGGGGGCTAGGCCCCCCCCCCCCTAATTTTTAGACCAAACCGTAGCCCGAAGGGTCGAAAATTTTTTTTTTGGAGACCAGAAGAGGTCTCCTAACCCTAACCCTAACCCTAAACCCCGCCCCCCCTTATCTCGCCGTGTCTTTAAGAAAATGCATTTTGTTTAACTGATTATTATTTCTTGTTTTAATGATCTGCTATTAACATGATTTCCCGGCACTTCATTAGGATTCAGAGGATTACACGAACTCGATGCTGACACTAAACAAGCAGTAATTGACTTGCTAAGCAAAAAAAGCCTCCCTAGGCTACCCACCTGGAAACAGATAGCAAGAAGATATGCTATGAGGGAAACGGAAATCTCCTCTTTGGAGAAAGAGAAAATCCCCGCAAGAGCCATGCTTGAAAAGCTGACATCTCTGGCACCTAATCTGACCGTTTACTATGTCTGCAAGACGTTCAAAGAAGCAGGTCTCAGGCGGCTGGATCTCGTGGATGTTCTCTCACAAAGGATGGCGATAGCCGTACATTAAAAGAACTAATTCTTTTCTTAGGTTCCCTAAAAACTGAACTCTGAAACTAGACTCGGAAAACAGAAATTAGAAGGGCTTAGTCTTAGGTGAAACTATTTGTAGGTTTCTATGAGCGGTGATTTTAATTTTTGAAGCTGGTGAAACAAAGTATATATTTTTAGTTTTCTTCTATTGTTTGGAATTCCAAGCTTTTTGGCATAGCTAACAGCAAGCAATAGGCTCATTGGCAATCACCCTAACGTGGTATAGTGGACATAATAGGAATCCAATCCCTTCGGCACCCAAAGGGGGTGGGGGAAGGGGAACGAGATACATAAGGAATAGACGGGGATACTCCTCGTATCGCTTGAGGGAAGTTAAATTGCAGGTTTTTATTGCTGACAAAGTGTTCACATTCACGAGTTCCTGCAACCCCCTCTCTTCCCCCAGCCCCCCAATACACACGGGTCAAGCTTCTACAACTGAGTTAACACACGGGAGTAGAAACAAGCAGAAGGTGAGATAATTGAATCGGGAGTCCATAGTGCACTCGACCCCCGGGGGGAAGGGGGAATGCAGGTACATCATCTATCCCAGGCCCCGGTTGTTCAAACGTTGGATAGCGCTATCCAGCGGATAAATCACTATCCAGCGGATAACGCAATTGTTTCCCGTAATACGTATCCGCTGGATAGTGATTTATCCGGTGGATAGCGCTATCCAGCTTTTGAACAACCTGAGCCAGAAGTATAATTGTACGGTAAAACTCAAATGAATTGCAACATCAATTTACTAAAAATATATATAGTCTCTACAATTCCTAATGTCGTAAGGTAGTCCAGCTACATCCTACTGAAGTTATTTAGCAAAACTGTTAAATACAATTAATCACTATTACGAACGCATGATTGAGTGCGACTATAGTAGACCAGCTATACTAGAAACTCGACCAATAAATACAAATTCCGTAACATTTTACCCATACTTCAATCACTTTTGATTACTTTGATCTTGGGGTTTTTTTCTCTTCACCCACGTCATTACGAAAAAACCTAGAAAAGTAGTTAAACTTTTAAAATGAGACCAAATGGTAGTACTTTAACTAAGTAGCAGTACTTTACACTAGCTCTAATATTCAAATTCCTTAAAAAATTTTTGGCATATTACGACCATAATAACTGTCCTTAATAGAGAGGTGTCCGTAAAGAAAGATTTGATGACAATAAATCGATAGTTAATCGATGTGTGAAATCTGTTTTCTGTGAATTGGCAGTAATTTTGATTTTGCGGTTAGATGATGTGAGGTCTGTAACCAAGAAACCTTCGGAGCCGCGCGCATATACTCGCCACCGGCTCCTATCTTCCAAGAGTTTTCCGAATTTTCGACTTTCCCAGACCCTCAAGCTTTCTCGTTTCCAGGCCTTGCACCAGCTCACCAAAAAGAAAAAAAATCAACATGAACACTAAAAAACACAATTCTCGTATCAATAAAGTAAATAATCTTCACTATTACAACAAATCAGATGTTAGTGCCGCCTGTGGTTTGACTGTCTGTTCGAAAAACAGTTATCTTGAGTATCTCTTGACTATCAACTCTGGGTCCAAATAAGAGTGAAACGTAAAAACGCCGATGTATACATGAATGTACAACGCTTACAATCAAACAAGTGAAGCGTTTGATCGGACGTCAGGTAGCCATGTTGAAAATTTCACGTTGCGTTACTATTAACGTTACAAGAAGCATCTCCAGTTTTAAAAGATGAATTAGTATCAATTTAACTTAAGGATCCTTCTTCGAATCCGATGTTTAATGAGGTACAACAATGTCAGATCTTTGCAGATCGACAAAGAGCGGGTAAGAAGTCTAACCTAAGTGCTTAAAAAGTAATAAAAAATATAAAAACATAAAAAAAACTGCTTGAGTTTTGTAACAACTGCCTAGTACAATAACTATATTATATTTTGTAACGAACCTGCTTACGATAACTATATTAATGCAACCACCTCGTTTTACAAAATTTTGAGAATCGGTGAGTCGCGCCGAACATCTCGATCATCTACGTCTGGGGCGATAGTTTAGATGGAAAGGTATTGCTCTAATTATAAAAATATCGTTTATTCTATTTACTGCTATGCTCTATCAGTTTTAACTTGGGTTTGATTATGATGGAAAAAACCTAACTTCACCAGTCCGTTTTGTAGCCTTGATTCTCTTTACCCCTAAAGTCCCAATATTTACAAACAAAATCTCCAGACTGTCTCCTTAAAGAATTATTTGGGATTATTTGATAAAAGATGAAATAATTTTCCCTCTTTAGTGATCATTATATTCATTTCCATAATCTTTTCCTTTGACGGTGTAGTGATATCGTTAGGAGAAAACTGATGTTGGCCACTCTTGCGACTTTAAAGGGTTACAGCAAGGAGTGTGAGCTCCTTTAATTAACTCGCATTCTTTCGTGCAGACATTAACCAACCAGAAGTCGAGGACAGTTTCCAGCTGGCTTCTGATTGGATTAAATCTGTACGAAAGAATGTGTCAATAAATCAAAAGCGGTCACACTTTTGGGCTCCTTGCTGTAACAAGAAGAAAGAAAGAGGCAGTTCAGTCCAACAGTTGCGATTCTAAACTAATTCGCAACTGAAAAAAAATGGTCTGACAGTGCTATGATGATATCATTTCGCTTGATATCCTTGAGGTATTTGCAAAATTCGTACACTGTTAACTGTGGGTGGGCGGTCTTAAGATAGCCGATTACACTTTCCCCTCTTTCTTGGGATCCTTCTAAAGAATCTCTAGTCTCCTCTGCCATTCCATACTTGTGGGCAACTTGCTTCCACCCCCCTGCGTCGGGAACTTTCGTTTGGAGCCGTTTTGCAACACTCTCTAGAATCTGCAGATTATCTTGAAATACTTCAGTTAGATACTTGAATCCTAAAAGCCCAAAAAAAATTAAGAGAGCAGTTTGTAGTTTGTCTAAGAGACCGCGCGAAGAATGGGGCGAGTAAAAGAGCAGAGAGGAGGGGGGGGGGGGGGGGGGGAAGAAAGGAAAAAGAGGAAAGTTTTCCCTGCTTCCCCTACCCTCTTTCATTTTTTGAGCGACCAAAACCGAAAATCCCGTTCTTAGTAGTTCCTCGGTCTTTCTTTGCTCCGAAACCACGCGGAAACGTTTGCTACGTAGACTAGGTTATCTGCAGGAGGCTCCTGTTATCTGAAGTCAGAGGATCGATGCAACGCGGCTTTTTCCGTGAATTGGGCCGATCCCGGTTACCTGAATATAACTGGCCCAAGTTGTTCAAAAGGTAAATAACGCAATCAACCGGATAAATTACTATCAGAACCACTATAATCATAGAAATCGAGCTAAAGAAGTGAGATTCTTTCAGTGGCAGTTAGACCAATTAAATTTTGCCTCTGGCAATGACAACATATCTTTCCCAAGACCTGGCTCTGCTTGCTATCTACCGGATAAATTACTATCCAGAGGATAAGTGATAGGAAATCAAATGCGTTATCCCCTGGAAAGATAAGAGATTAAGAAAGACCAATTATCCTCTCTTGGAAAGACTTAAATCTGGTGGATAGAGTTATCTCCCTTTTGAACGACTGGGTTCTGTTTTAATGTGAGTCGCGGCGAGGAGAAAAAAAGACGAGGCCTTTACAAAGGACAAAGCAGGGGTGTGCTTTAATTGGACGCAAGGGATATTGGAGATAATTAATTAATACATTCAGGGGCGAATTTCTCAGGGGTTCAAAGCTCTGAAGTTCTGTGTGCACTCAAGTTTAAGTTTAGTTTTTTCTTTTCCTCCCCCCTCCCACCCACCACCACTTTTCAGGGTTCTTTCATTACACATCGGCCAAGAAATAGTTAAGATGCAAATTCACGTTAACAAGCATACATGCACCCTATTCTAAAATGGTGGCCAATTTAGTGACTACTTTTGTCTTCACAATAATTGGCCCTCAAGACTCGTTTCAGGGTAAAAGTTCTTTTGAAATCTGCATATGCAATCAAGACAAAGAACTAATTATTACTGGGCTGTCAGAAGAGAACCGATGCATGCGTGATACTTACTCATTCCTTCACGAGGTAAAACGTCTAGTTCTGCCACGCGAGACAGCAGCTTCACAGGCTCAGACTTGTTCTGGCCATCAGAACACCTGACTTCACAAGAATAGCATCCAAAGTCACGTGGCTTAACTGAGTCAAAAACAAGGCTTGAATTTGTTTGTTCTGGTAGCCTTAACTTATCTTTGAGCCACTGATAAGTTATTTTGTTCTTTCCTCTTGCTTCGCAATTAAAGACAACTTTTGAGCCCTCTTTGCCTTTCTGGTCTGTTGGCTGTTGCATGATTGTCAGTGATTCTACTAAAGAAGAAACATTTTATTTGCATGATTCTTCGGACCTCGTCTAACTACACATTTGTAGTTCACAAGAATACGTATTATAAGACAGGCGGACAAGTTCAGCATGTTTGCGGTACAAAAAGCAATACCGTATCCAGACCCTGAGAAAAGGGAGGGGCCCGGTCATCCAGACCCTTAGATAAGGAGGGGGGGGGGGGCGGTCTCCAAAAAAATTTTGGTCTAAAAATAAGGGGGGGGGGCTCCCCTGGATCCCCCACTGTAAAGGAAACTGAGAAGAGGTGGGAGAAATATTTTGATGCTACATCAAGAGGAGAATGGGAATGTTTGGGCCGGTGTCATCTCTGTTAACGGAGAAGTGTCACGAAATTTATCAAATTAGAACAATAGGAGCTGCCACCAAATTGGATGGAACGCAAAAATAACCCCTTAAAACAATAAAAAAAAGGGATAAACGCAACAACAAATATAAAAGGAGGCACGGACGGACAGACTTGAAGAAGATTCAAACGGATTGCAATTCACGGTGGTTCTTGAAAACCAAAAGAATGAGAAAACTTTTTACATGAGGGTTTTTCAACGTTCTTTTTTTGTTGTTTGTAACATTTGATTTAATGTTTGGGATCGTGGAGAGATGAATTGGTTGACCCGAAGTTGTGATTTTGTCATTCACGAACATCAATGCGTAATTGGCATTAGTAAAACCTAACCAGTGGTCTATTATCAAGGCTGCGTTCTGATTGGTTGAGCTACTACTAGGCTATATGTTATAGCCCACTAGTAGCGAAAAGCGCGGGCTTTTTGGCGGCAAAAAAGGATAAAAGTCTAGCTTTAACTAGCTAAAAGTTTTTTATTCTCGATATTTTTGACCAACTAGTTGGATTTTACTAAAACAATTATTCCTCGAGCCCGAATGGCCTCTGAGTCAATAGCCCATTCGGCCTTCTGCCTCATGGGCTATTGACTCGGAGCCCATTCGGGCTCGAAGAATAACTGTTAATTATGACAGCCATGGAAGAGCCTTTTTTTAAACTTCTAAGCTAGTAGATGATACTTAGATGGTTGAAGACTTGCACTGTTTTGAATATTGAATATAATTATATCTTTTACCGCGCTACCCTAACGGCTTTCAGGGAATATATAAATCACAACCAAGAGAGAAGTCAACATTGTGTTGAGAACTTTGCCAGACTGCTTGCGACGCAGTTTACAACAAAGAAATAATGAGTCATGAATCCTTCCTAAAGTGAATCAGAACAGTGAAAGACCCCATGGGTGGTTTGCTTTGTCCCTTGTGTTTGGCACATCAAAGACACAAGGGGCCCATACATTCGATTAGATTATATTTGTAAGCTTTGTGGTCAGTTGGTACGAGGCCTGGAACCAAGAATTATAGGGCGTATAGATTTGACGATGAAGTCAAGTAACTATGCTCTAATACACTCTACTATATGATGGTAGCCTGTTCCAGGCTCCAAGATATGCAAAAAAGGGTGGGGTTGGTGATAGGGAGGGCGGGTCCGCTCCTTCCCCAGATCACGCGCGTCATTTTCGCTTGGCTTGTTTTCGCAGCGTGCACAGTATCTAAGAGCCTGGCCCCGCCGGCTAATATGATGGTCACTGTTAAACTGACGATAATATATTATTAAGAGGAGAAAATTTGTTATCAGGAAATTACAAGTTTTTGGCCTCTGAGAAAATGAGAACTGAAAACAAAAAAATACCCTTACCTTTGAAATCATCTGGATCCTACGTGAAATGAGGCAGAAAAGAAAAAAAAAACAGAAAGAGAATGAAAAAAACAAACAAACAAAAAAGAAAAAAGAACAAACAAACAAAAAAGATCTGACTCAGTAACTGTAAGGTATACTTTATGTACTTACGCAAGGGTTTCACATCAATCAATCAATAAACTTTATTTACCCTCAAATTTACAGTGTAGCATTCAAGTGCTAATATCTTCGAGCCACATAAAGAACGTAAGACAAAGATAAACATAATGGATGTGTCGTTAAACCGAGTATCTTTGAAAATCAAGTACCAAGACGAAGGGAATCAGAACATACTGGTAACGTGATTGGGTAGCTTAAGCAAAGACGACGGCGACGGCTGCAGCGAAAACGTTACTAAAAGGCCAATTCGGGCTGTTTCAAACTTCATCGCGATTAGACCCATTTCGTCCAATTTGTCAAATGTAAGGGAATTCTCCCAAACTAGTATTCTTAAATACTGTAACTAAGCTAAACGAGAAAGACAGAGAGAGAGAGAGAGAGAGAGGCAGATTCATGTGCGTATTTGCTACGATCGATGGGTATTTGCTACAGTAGCAAATACCCATTTTTCCATTTATGGGTATTTGCTACCGTAGCAAATACCCATTGAAATTTCGAGTGGGTATTTGCTACCCAAAATGGGTATTTGCTACCGTAGCAAATACTCACTGAAATTTCGACTGGGTGTTTGTTACCCATAATGGGTATTTGCTACCGTAGCAAATACTCATTAAATTGTAAAGTGGGTATTTGCTACCCATAATGAGTATTTGCTACCGTAACAAATACTCGTAGCGCTTAACAAGGGGCATTTGTTACCATAATTTATGGATATTAGATTCCGTAGCACATTATCAAACTTACAAGTGGATACATGTATGTGCTGCCAACAATAAGCAATAATAATAATAACTTTAGTACTGCTACACGACTTCATATTAATAGCTACGGCTGCAAACAATTTTTAAAGTACATAGATAATTAAAGGCCAAGTAGGGCCAAAACATGGTTCAGCTTGGAGATTTCTGATTTGTATGGAAACAACGCTTGATGAAATTATTGATGAAAGCTATTTTAAAGAGGCAACCCGTTCAAAATAATATATAGTTAGAGCAGAACTTAAAGAGAAATAAATAAACTTTTTTAAAACTAAGTTGTACTTAAAAGGGAAAACGATGGCTTCTTTAGAAGCCACCAAATCTAAAAAAAGTCTATACCAACAGATAGCAAACACGATTAGTCTAATAATAAACAACTGAATATCTGACCCGAAGAACCACCACACCTCGCGGTTGGTGCGTGGTGTACCCATCATATAAGTGATTTCACATTATTTAATATGCAATGTAACTGTTCCCAGCTCTACACTACATAGAACTTCATAGCCCTATATAGCTCTACATAGCCCTACATAGCCGTACATAGCACTTCATAGCCCAATATACCCCTTCTTAGCTCTACATAGCAATAATGGCCGTACATAGCCCTACATGTACATTGCCCTACATCGCCTAATATCCGTACTTAGGAAAATCCAACTAGTGGTCTATTATCAATGCTGCGTTCTGATTGGTTGAGCTACTACTAGGCTATATGTTATAACGCACTAGTAGCGAAAAGTGCCGGCAATTTGGTGGGCAAAAATGATTAAAGTGTAGCCTTAGCTAGCTAAAGTTGTTTCGTCTCAATATTTTTGACCAACTAGTTGGATTTTACTAAAACAATTATTCCTCTCCCCCTCATGGCCTCTCATGAGTCAATAGTCAATTCGGCCTTCGGCCTCAAATAGCCTTAAATAGCCCTAAATAAACCTGCATAGCCCCACATAGCAATATATAGCCGCGCATAGGCGTACCTAAGCCCTACATTGCCGTACATAGCTCTACGTAGCCCTTCATAGCCGTACATAACCGTGCATAGCCGTGCAGAGCGGTACATCGCCCTACACAGCCGTTTATAGCCACGCTTAGCCGTACATAAGCTCTACATAGCCTTAAACAACCGTACCATGCCGTGCATAGCTATACATGGACGTACATAGCCGTACATAGCCGTACGTAGCTATACATAAGTTCTACATAGCCTTACATAGCCGCACATAGCCCTGCATAGCCGCCGTACATAGCCGTGAATAATGCTACATAGCCGTGCATAGCTGTGCATAGCCTTACATAAGCTCCACATAGCCTTACAAGGCCGTACCATGCCCTGCATAGCCATGTATGGCCGTATATAGCCACGCAAAGCCGTACGTAAGCCCTGCATAGCCCTACATAGCCGTACATAACCGTGCATAGCCGTGCAGAGCAGTACATCGCCGTACACAGCCGTTCGTATCGACGCTTAGCCGTACGTACATAAGCTCTACATAGCCTTACATAGCCGTGCATCAGGGGTACCCAACGTCAATGTTCGGAAAATATCTGTTCGGAAAAAGATTTGAGATCTAGAATTTTCGGAACATTCGTTGCAAAATTTCTTGCTTTCCTGCCTCTCCTAGGATTTTCGAATATCTAAAAAATGGTATAATTGCCAATTTTTAACGGATTTTTACCCTAAAAAGGTCACCTAGAATTTTTGGGGAGCCTTTTTTTGGCTGAAAGTTTCGAAAAGGTAAGTTTTAATCCCTAAGATTTTCGGATCACTAGACTTTCAGCTAAGAAATCTGAACAGATGAAAAATTTTTAGGGGATATAAATATGCCTATATCTACCGTTTAAATACTAAAATACGTTTAACAATGCTATGCTTAAGTGTTTTTGAACTATATTCTCGTTGGGTGGCCCCGATGCATAGCCGTACATAGCCGTGCATGGTCATGCATAGTCGTGCATAGCCCTAGATAAGCTCCATTTATCCTTACAAGGCCGTACCATGCCCTGCATAGCCATGTATGGCCGCACATAGCCTTGCATAGCCATGCATGGCCGTATATAGCCATGCATAGCCGTACATAAGCCCTACATAGCCCTACATAACCGTGCATAGCCGTGTAGAGCGCACATCGCCGTACATAGCCGTTCATAGCCACGCTTGGCCGTACATAAGCTCTACATGGCCCTACATAGCCTTAAACAACCGTACCGTGCCGTGCGTAGCCGCGCATGGCCTTTCACAGCCGTGCATAGCCTCGCATAGCAGTACATAGCCGTACATAACCGCATATTGCCTTACATAGCCGTGCATAGCCGCACATAGAAGTACATAGCCGCGTATAGCCATCCATAGCCGTACAGGCCGCACACAGCCATACATAGCTGTGGATAGCCGTGCATAGCCGCACATGGCCGTGCATAGCCGCGCATGGCCTTACACAGCCGTGCATAGCCTCTTATAGCAGTACATAGCCGTACATAACCGCATATTGCCGTACATAGCCGTGCATAGCCGCACATAGAAGTACATAGCCGCGTATAACCATCCATAGCCGTACATAGCCGCGCACAGCCATACATAGCTGTAGATAGCCGTGCATGGCCGCGCATGGCCGTGCATAGCCGCGCATGGCCTTACACAGCCGTGAATAGCCTCGCATAGCAGTACATAGCTGTACATAACCGCGCATTGCCGTACATAGCCGTGCATAGCCGCACATAGAAGTACATAGCCGCGTATAGCCATCCATAGCTGTACATAGCCGCGCACAGCCATACATAGCTGTGGACAGCCGTGCATAGCCGCGCATGGCCATGCATAGACGCGCATGGCCTTACACAGCCGTGCATAGCCTCGCATAGCAGTACATAGCCGTACATAACCGCGCATTCCCGTACATAGCCGTGCACAGCCGCACATGGACGTACATAGCCGCACATAGCCGTACATAGCCGCGGACAGCCATACATAGCTGTGGATAGCCGCACATAGCCGCGCATGGATGTTCATAGCCGCGCATAGCCTCGCATAGCAGTACATAGCAGTACATAACCGCGCATTACCGTAAATTGCCGTGCATAGCCGCACATAGACGTACATAGCCGCGTATAGCCGTATATAGCCGCGCATGGCCGTGCATAGCCTTACACAGCTGTGCATAGCCGTGCATAGCCGTACATAGCTGTAGATAGCCCTACATTTCTGTATTTACCCATACAGGGCCGTACATGGCCGTACAAAGCCGTGCATAGCCGTACATAGCCGTCGATAGCCGTACATAGCCGTACATAACCGTGCATAGCCGTGGAAAGCCGTGCATAGCCCTACATAGCCAAACAAAACCGTGCATAGCCGCGCATAGCCGTACATAGCCGTACATAGCGCTGCATAGCCATACAGAGCCGTACGTAGCCCTAGGTAGCCCTGCACACCCGCACATAGGTGTTCATGGCCGTACATAGCTGTAGATATTCACACATAGTGAAAGTAGGGTTTATACGTCGGGTCGCGTCGTTAAGACTTATGTTAGTTCCGTTTACGTGAAATAAAAGTGACAGTGAGTATAATAATGAACCGGAGAAAAACTAGTGAACATTTCGTTAGTCTTATCAATTTAATTATTCTTATAATTATTGACTATCAATTAAGTATCGAAAGAAGTTCTTTTGTATTTAATTCACAGTCATCAATTTTTTTTTTTAGACGGTGCCCATGTTATCCCTGAAGATGTCAAAAAGCTTTTGCACCCTCTGCCTCTCTCTCAAGTTGCTGACTGCGAGACAACGCGCGCTGTCGGCAAGGTTACTCTTTAGCGATATGTACACGCGTGTATAAAGTAGCCTCTGCCTCCGTCCATTCCCGTGCAAAGAATGTGTACAACAGAAACAATGATAATAATTAGTTTTTAACGAGTTTTCTAAAAGTTTGGATAATGTGTTAGCTTTTCCTTCTACAGCACAGCGTTCATTCCTTCTGCTGTCATGTGTTACCATTTGTGAGCGCGTCATTAAAGAAACACAAGGCTTGGGCAGTTTTGGTCGGATTTGTCAGACGACCGAAAACGATGTTTTATATTAACAAATAAAATGTAAAACTCTTGTGATTTTAGTCATGGAGAAAATTGTATCGTAAAAAGTGAAAATTATTTTTATCTGACAGCCTGTTTAGTGCTGGCACTGCAAAATGCAGCTGAAATGAGTTCGCTTCAGAATTACACATGCTGGCAGATAAAAGCGCCATTTGCTCAAGAATAAAAGTTTGCACGGCTATCCGCAGGTTCCTTTTTTGCACGCAGGTGAATATTGCGAAAACGTAACCCCCACTGTCACAGTACCACTAATCCATGCTCATAAAAATTGCGCAGTAAAATAAAAATGAATAATAAAGAATTAAAATGTCAATGACTACAAGTGTAATAAACGTACGAGATAAACAAAAGGAAAATACAGGTATGGGGAATATAGTTGGTGATCGATTTTTGTCTGAAATATGTTTTTCGCAATGAAAAGTACGTTTTCCTCAAAAAAGGGAAAATGAGTATTTGCGACCCAAATGGGTATTTGCTGCGAAGTAAAGTTTAGCCATTAAATGCTTAAAATAGAAAAACAACAGCTCTTGACAGGTGAAATGTGCGTAAACCATTATGCGAAGCGAGTTGCAAACAACAGTGCTTGGAAAATTCCCCCCCAAAAAGAATTTTTAACTAAAAACTATTGGGGGCACTTTCAAAAAATCTTCATGTTTCAAGTCTTGTTGAAGATGTAGCTTACAACGGGAAAGATTCGTAAATTAATGGTCTGGTAAAAATGAAAATATTACTAATTCCAGCGGTCTTTAGTAGCAATTTTCCTTTTTTCGAGGACCTTTCGAACCGCTGTTTTTTTCGAATTTTTAAAAAAATTTCGTATCTTGTACCTAAAATTGAGTAATTGCTACGTTGGCGAGGTTTGATTGAAAATAGCACGCGCCAAGTTTTAGGGCTGTGTCAGGAAAATGGAAAAAGTTAGAAAATGATTCATAAACTTTACTCTCCATGATTTTAATTCAAACTTTTTTCGAATTTACCGTTTGAAAATAGCAGAGCGAGAACAAGTAGAAAATACGCAGTCGACAATCTAAAGAGAGAGAGAGAGAGAGAGAGAGAGAAAACAATGACCAGAAAACCTCGCCGGAATCATGTTAGGATTTTGATATATCGAGCGTGGGCTACTAGTTGGCCTGAGAAAACAGCCGATATTTGGCGACGCTACCACTGGTTTCCCCGCCAAACGACGTCTGAGAAACAAGTGCAGAAATTTCATGCCGATGACGCGTCACTACCCAGATCTAGGTAGTGGTTCCGATTGGTTGAATCAAATTTCTCACGCGGCATGACCAATCAGAAGCACTACCCAGATCTGGCTGGTGACGCGTCATCAGTATGGAATTTCTGCGCTCGTTTCTCAGACGTCATTTGGCGGGGATACCAATGGTAGCGTCGCCAAATGTCGGCTGTTTTCTCAGGCTAGCTACTAGTACGTTTATGTTGCATTAATTTAAGTAGTCATACCTCGTCTTGTACAGGCTGATAATCTTTACTACCAAGGGATAGCTTTCTTATTAATTGCGGCAGTCTTATTGAGCCACTAGAACTTCTCCTTCTCTGTCCACCCTCTGCTCCTATGACAAGGGAACGTTAGAATCACGAAAAAGTATATGATGATCATAATCTTTTTTAGGTCTCACAATTTTTAGTCGCGGCCAAGTCCATAAAGTACTGCTTCACTTTATTGTTGTTTCAGGGTAGTTAAAAGAAAAAATGAAGTAAAAAAGGTTAATAGTTTAGGAAAATGCCTTGTATTATCCTAAAATGTTATTAAATACAATACACCCTTCAATGAAAGGTCACACAAAACGTTAAAAGTAAGTACAGCTTAAGGTGAGTGTACTGAAAGGTTTCCTTAAAAGGCTATCTTTTTACGTTTCGATTTTAACGGCCCCTGGCAAGAAAATGACGTAACAAGATGAACGAATGCACGTGAAGAGATAAAGTCAAATATGAAAAAGAAATACAAAACAAAACAAAACAAACTGCTGTCATGGTAAGAAGTTCGAATCCATCATTCTCACATTGCCCATAATGCATCTTGTTTATCCCCCAAATTTTGCATCAGATTGTTTCCTATTCCTCCTGGGCCCAGTTATGCGAAAGCCGATTAGCGCTTAACCCCGGGTTAAATTTAACCTGCGTTTCTTTTTCTTATGTTCCAAAACATTTTCTCAGACAATTTTCTCTGTTACTTTTAGAGCTTCCAATCATCAACTTGTAGACAAAAAGAATTAAAACTGAAATGCTTTTTGAGCTTTCAAATCCGAATTTAAATCTCGTACTAACCCTTGGTTATCTTAACCCAGCTTTGAACAACTCGGCCCCGGGTATTACAGTGACGTCCCAAGAGAAATCCAAAACAGTGGTTACGCAAAATCTTGAGGGTAAACAAAGTGCATTAAGGTCTATGTAAAAATAGAATAAAGCTCGTTTTTTACTTTATAAGTTTAGTTCAGTACGAAGAGAAGTAATTTGTTAAATCATCACTTCCGTGAAAAATATACTTTTCTCCTGTCGATTCTGCGAAGTCATTTTAACGCAAAAATCCGTTAAAAAGCAAACAAATGGACAAGAGCCAGAACAGGAAAAAAAGGATTGTTTGGAAAACAGTCTGTTATCGTCAAGTTTGA
This sequence comes from Porites lutea, assembly GCF_958299795.1. Taxonomy (NCBI): domain Eukaryota; kingdom Metazoa; phylum Cnidaria; class Anthozoa; order Scleractinia; family Poritidae; genus Porites; species Porites lutea. The sequence goes on from NC_133209.1 coordinate 9,761,102, forward strand.
GCTCAGTCAGACAATAGAGAGATTTTGAGCGCCGGTCACTGCGGCAAACGTGGATTTGTGCCACATGACCAGGTTTTCTCTTTACTTGTCTTTAACTGCTCTTTACTTCTTCAAAAAATGAGTAGTTTCTTGCCATTTTCATCCATATGAATTGTTTTGGACTGTTTTTATTTTGAGATATTCTTAACTTGAGCCTGCCGTTTGCTTTAAACGTGACTCTAAATCAGTCTTGTGCAATCACCAAAAATGTTAAAAAATGTTACTTTTTGCGTGCCATGGCGTATGCTTTATAAGAGGGTTCGCTATGATCTACGTACAGTATAACATCGTGTTATATCATCATACTATGTTCTACTAGATGTTCTATCCTTAATGTACCTTCAGCGCTTTCACCATGAATCGAGTCTTTCCTTCCAGCTGAATACCGCACTGTGAGATCTAGCAATTTTTCACCTTCGTCATCATTTGGAGCTAAGAATTAAATATTTAACAGATAAAGTTTAGACACAAATATAGTTGCGTACAACCTCAGACAAAACTTGTTGTGGTCGTGACGCATTGCAAAATTGCCCTAGTCAGCTCTAAACCATCGCTTTCTCCTTGTTTTACGATGCTGATCCTTATTGCGGTATTTTCTAGCTCCCACGCTGAAAACAAAAATACCTACTTTTTTCCCTGTCACCCTGACAAACATAAAAACCATCGTCAAAACAAGGACCGTTTTTCTCCCTCGCCTTATCCTCCAGTGTTGGCTCCTGACAAAAAAACATTGAATTGGGGGTGGGGAGGGGGTGACTGTTCTGTCTAGAAAACATATTTTTGTGGCGCGAAACTGGGAAACAGATGGAACTGCACGTGCAACCGTTTAATCCAAGGTTGTCCCGTAAGACTTTGTCCACAAATTAACAAGTATAAGTAGAGCATTGCTACATATTTTTAAAATTTGTTTCCATTAGTCGGATGAATCAAACTAGCAAAATGCGCTTTAGTTGGCAACGTTTTTACTAACGTTTTGGGAGAGCCCTGGGACCTTCCATTAAAAATGGTACACTGTAGGTCTATAGCAAGGAATGAAACAACACTCCCGTATTTTGACTCATCGGTCGAGGCACTTTTTCTTTAGTTTAGGCGGGAAAGTTTTGCATCAGCGAGTAAAGTCGCAACGACCAAACTTAAAGCGCGCGTACTGCAGTTTCCTTGCTTTCTTGGCTCTTTAATTCACCATCAATGTTCTTACCGTCGGTTATTTCTGTAAGCTACAACCATGGACAAAAGTCTTGGGACACTTTTGCATTCTGGGGTGTTTTCCAATACACACAGGCCCAAACCCTCCCCTCACCCCACAAAAGAGTTGGACGCCTGCATCTGGAACAGATCTAGAATTTTTTTCCCAGTTTCAACTTTGTATAGGGTGGGGGGGGGGGGGGGGGGGGGAGGGAGAAATGAAAGAATATTTCGAAAAGGATGCACTTTTTTATGAGGGAACACAGAATAGAGAGAAAAATATGAATACTGCATTACTGTCCCAAGGACGTTTGTCCATGATTCTACCTTACTCTCGATACAAGTTCAGTAGTAGTTCTCTCAAATTACCAGTGACATTTCCAGATCTCGAGCTTAACATTTCCAGGACCTGCAGTTTGAGGAAGAAGGGCGCTTAAGCAAAGACGACGGCCACGAAACCGAGAGCGGAAAGAATAATAAAAAGCCTTTTTAACATTTTCTTGCTGTTGAACGTCTACGATGCAACATTTCAAAAATTAACATTTTATAGAAGACATGACCATAAGACAACGATTTCTTTTACTGAATGTAGATACCGTTTCTTAGAATTCAACCACAGAGAAATTAATCAACATTTGGCCAATTGAAAGAGAAAATAACGTGAGTGATTATGGTTGAGACAGAGCAAATTCACGTTTTGGGCGACGTTTTCGCTGCTGTCGCTGTCGTGTCGGTTTAAGCTCCCAAGTAGTCGATAATGGGAAAAAACTAAATCGCGCACATTTGGGAATGGTTGGAAAAGATCTTTTTACTGTAAAAGTTGGAGGCTGAAGGTATCTTTGAAAAAAAGGTTTAACTGCAGATGTGCACCTGACGTCACAAGTTAGTACAAGAGAGACCTGATTCCAGATGGACGGTTATGGTTTGAATATGGACTTCGCATTAGGTTTACTCTTAAACATGGACCTGGAGTAGATCAGCGTACATTACTGATGTTCATAGTGTTAATAATGTAAAATATATTTTATTTCTGACCTTCCCTGCTGCGTTGGCGTTTCACTAGGCGCTTGGTACGTTGAATGACATCAGGTAAGTCATCCAGTTCATCATCAGTATGACAAGGTGTACCCTGAGCCGATGAAGCAAAACCTTCGTTCTGTAACCACGGTTGTAATCTGGACACGTGAGAAACTTCTTGGTCTTGTGGTGTATGCGCCTCAGGAATGATGACTTGATTTTCTGGACATGCTGTTTCTAAATAATTTTCGCAGAAAAATTATGTAACAGAGATTATGAGTTCCGATGCATTGTGTAATTTATTGTACATTTGAAAGACCTGAAAAATAATGCTTGCCAGTCAAAGCTGTTTAATCAATAACATATTGGCAATAAGCTTTTAATCAAGTGTCTTTTTATTAAGCAAGAAAAGAATACCACGACTAAACAATGAAAGCGGTGGCTTATGAAAATAGAAGAGTGGAAGACAAATTTTAACCGGGCCCGAGAAGGCATTCCGTAAATTACAGAAGCAGTAACTTTCTTTTTTTCTTTAAAATATCTTTGAAAAAAAAAAAAAAAAGCTTGAATAAAAGTACACGTTTGTGTCTTCTGCATCCCCTTCAAGGCGAGATGCCCTACTTTAAAAAGCTCGGTTACGGACGCTCACTAGGCTTGGTGAGAAGAAAAGATGCAGGCCTAGTTAACCCTCTTTTTCATTGACATAATCTGCTTAGTCTCTTTCCTTGCCCACCAGAGAAAGTTCTCTTAATCAAAACATGCTAGCCCTGAGCTATCGGAGAGCACTTTTGGGTACCACGCCCTAACCTTGTAAGCTGCAGTTTAAATTTAATGGGCCATTTCCGAGTTGCCCAAAACCTCTGTTTTAAGGTGAGGCTAAGTCCTAGGCCACTGACATGAAAATGATGTTTTTTTTTTATTATCATGTGAATAAAATCATTTTTACAAGAATATTTGTTTTGCACCTTGTTTTGAAAGTGAGAGTCTTTGGAATTTGAAATAGCCATTTTTTTTTTTTAAATAAAACACATTTTTATTGTTACTGTATGTATTAGGTTAACAAACAACTAGACCAGCACTGAAACACATAGAGCAATAATTTCCAGCAATACACAATAGGCAAATTTATGCACTTTGCTGTGAGTTGAACCTGTGACCTCACAATACCAGTGCGATGCTCTAACCAACTGAGCTATGAGGCCACTGGTCATTGTGGGGGCTGGTCAATTACTGTATGTGTTCATATTTTTTCGTGAAAGAAATGAATGTGATAGATGTATATGAAATAAATCATGTAACAACTGCAGAAACGAAATCCGCAGTTCTTATATGATTTATTTCATATAATCTATCACATTCATCTCTTTCCATGAATATACAAACACATAATTGACCAGCTTCCAACATTGAGTGGCTTCACAGCCTAGTTAGTTAGAGCATTTTTGCACCGCTATCGCGAGGTCACAAGTTCAAATCCCGTTGAAGTCCTGAATTTTTTTCAGGCTTCTTAATGCTATTACATAAAATGTGTTCACAACCTGCGAGGATCATTCTTCATTTGATATAAATTTGCATTCACAAATTTTAAAATTAAGAGAATGAATTATGAAAAAATTAATATAACCTTCAAAAAAAAAAAAAAAAAACATCTCAGCACTTACTTGGACTTTCTGTCTTTTCTTGTACATTCTCACCATTTATTGGTAGTATGTTGTTAGGTTGTGAAGGTCCACTTGCTGTTGGGGTATTTGTATCAAGTTTTGCTTTACTCTGTCTATTATAATATAATATTGTTCCAACCAGAGCAGCAAGAACTATACCAACAAGTACACCCAACACAATAATTATTGTAAGGGTGTTGTTCTGGGGACTTGTGGGTGGGTCTGTAGTTGAGGATGATGACGACAATGATGACGACAATGATGATGATGAAGACAATGATGATGACAATGATGATGATGATGATGATGATGATGATGAGGATGACACTGGTGATGATGACGATGGTGATGATGATGATGATGACGCTGGTGATGATGACGATGGTGATGATGATGATGATGATGATGATGATGATGATCGACTTGTAGACTCAGAAAGCAGATTTGTTGTAGATGTTGGCTTAGGGGCACATTTCTTACTCTTTCGTTGGCTGCAGTGTTGATTCGTAGCATTCAAGCCCTGCATTACACATTCCTCCTGTATGACATCTTTCCCATCAAAACAGCAATATGAACATTGCTGACAACTATGAATATGTGGAGTCTTCTCAACAAAGTAATAGCCCTTGCGGCAAGTTCCACTGCACTTTGTATCTGACAATTTTGTGCAGTTAGAAGCCACTACCTCATGTGTTATGCATTCATGACAATTCTGGCAGGAGGCTGAGTCATACGTATTTGAGAATGTTCCAGGAGGACAGGGTTGGCATTCAATTTTTTGTGTTGGGGATATGTCACTTCCACATACTGGAGACAATCCCAATCCAGGATGACATTTGGCACAGGATAAGCACCGAACAAAATTACCATTTTCCTTTACTGTGTAATCATCTTGTGAACAAATTTGCCGGCACTCATGAGGTAACTAGTACAAAAAAATTTAAGAAAAAAGACAAAGGAAAGAAAACTGTACCACTTCCTTGGTGTTGCAGGTGGTAAAAATCAACAAATGACATGAAAGTTAACATATAGAAAAAAGATAAAAATTTTATTACTTTTTTATTTACCTTATTATAATTATATTAATATTGATATATATCTCAATTAAAAGAAAGATTTGGTCAGAGTTCTTTGCAAGCAGCATCATAAGCCAAAAAATTGGCAGCAAAAAGGACTTCAGCCCACATAATTTATATTTAATTACTTGGCAGAAAAAATCTGATCATGGTGTTAGCACCAAATCCTGTAGTAACAGTGTTCCATAATTATTACGACATGTACCGGTAGACATAAATGATGTTCACATTTCTACGTAAAAAAACTAGGGAAATCCTATCGCCACTTACTACTTGGAGGTTCTGTTTAAAGTGCTATTAATATTCATATCTGTCTGGATTTGCAAAAAGGTATCTCCAGGTACCTGATCGACATTCTCATCTGAGGTTTGTTTACTTAGCTATATTTCTTTGTTATGAATTTTTGAGTACACAAATCCTCTAACAGACTGCACTGTATAGACATAAAATCATGTGTTTATAATGCTGGTTACATCATTTTTCTTCACCCCCCCCCCCCCCCCTCAACCCTAACCCCAAAAGTAGCCTGTTCACAGACCCTCTATTTTCTCTTCGAAGTCTGTCGAGCGCGGGTGATAAAATATGAACCGCAAGGGATTTATTGACTGCCAGCGCAAGGGGGTAGTGGTGGGGGAAGAAGAAAATAGACAGTCTGTAGGCATCTTTGGGAGCAACTGAAAAGAAAGAAGAAAAGCAAATTACCATTGGCTGAACGGCGATTATCCTGTCATTATCATGTCAATGACTCATCACCCTCGCGTCATGTGAGTAGAAGCATTTGTCATTGCCTAGACATGCTAACCGCGAAACTTACTATTGTAATTTGCAAAAAAAAAATAACATCCATTGAAAGCGCCACCGCCTTGTGAACTTGGGATTGAGTCATACTACAAGCTTGTGTTGACCATGTTGACAATAATTATCTTTTGTATTGGAGTGTAGAATTCTTGAAGCAATGAGAGAAGCTGGCATTTCAGCCATTGCATTACCTTGCCGCGGAACTCTGAGGTGATGCAAACATTCTGTTTTTTTAAAAACCTAAAGCTATCATCGTAGTGCTCGCTTTTTTGAAAGCTGGCTTTAAAAATACAAGAAAATCCAGCTCAGGTGCTTCTAACCTGACTACTGCAAGGTGAACAAACCCTTCTTGACTGATCTTCTATTTGCGAAACGGTAAAACCAAGATCTCTTAAATTGTCCGCCGTTTTGTAACACCTTGATGAACACTCTCAAAACTCTAAAAAAGATTTTCTGTAGCTTTATGGGAACGGGATACCCAGTACTATTGCTGTATACAAAGCACCCACATATCCAATAATAATCCGACATGTCAATTTTTTTCGGCTTCGGACCTCTTTTAGCTGGCTTTATTGGCGTAGAAGCAGTTTAGGGAGGGTCTAAGAAGACATGCTTCAACAAACACACGACTCCGAGAGTCACTGTTGTTTGATTGTAAAATACTTAAACCAATTACACAAGCAATTTATAATTATCTCCAACTCCATTGGTGAAATGTGGAGGTGACAATGATGAGGCATTGACATGGGGGAGGGACTTAATAAACCTCTTTTCTCCCAAAGATGTCTACAGATGTTCTTTATTTTTCTTTCTTGCAGTCCGCACTCATTTTTGCACGCTTGCTTCGCTCGCGAGCTTGCCTATGTTTTTGAAAAGAACGAAAAGAAAAATAAAACAACGTCTGTGTACAGGCTACCCTAAATGTGGTAAATTTTTGTTTCCTTTTTACTGTCAGTGCAGTCCAATTTGTCTGTAATCAATTATTGATTACAGACAAATTGGACTGCATGCACTGACAGTCCTATTACCTTTATATACTAATAATATTGTTCAAAATAACTGGTCACTAGCTGGCTGCTACATTAATTGGTGGTGTAATATAGAGGTTCGACAGTATTAGATTGGTCAATAATAAAAGTGCAAATATCTACTATTTTAAGCAAGCCATACAGAGCAAGTGCACAGTGTGCGCCAGTTTTTAATGTTATGTAATTCATGTAGTCAATCCTTTAATTGCATTTTCATACTGACAGTTGCATCTAGGCTTGAATAATACTGTGTTAGCTTTTGAACTACATGGTGTTGAATCAGGTGACATCTTGATTGAATTCTAATGTCACTGTTTTAATAGACCTAATAAAATGCACTCACCAACAGTTGTGAACAAACACCGAGAAAAATCACCAGAGTTGATGACTGCATAATTTATCACGTCAAATTAGGGGCATGCCGTCGTGGATGGTTCCCTCGGCTTTATAATTGTCTGAAAGACAAAATAGCAAAGAATGTTGTGTTCGTCGAACGTTCTGTTAGAACTACTACTACTCTAAATGTCAACACAACTGTCAGGCGAACATGCAGTGCGTCATAACGACGGATCGATGAAATCTACATTAGGCTTTTTGGCGCTTTTCTGTATCGGTCTGGCTTTGAAAGGTCTCTCGTGACAATAAAATGCTAATGATAGTAATTAAATAGGATTGACTTGACGACTCAGGAAACTGTTTAAAGCAGCCGCCCTCAGGTTTAAACCGTGTTAAATGATTTGACAAATGAACGGAAGTTGATCGCCCAACTACATTTTCCTCCACTTCCTAACACTGCTCATTTAGATTAATATTTGACTAAAACATTACCTGTAGTAATCCTCTTTCTCTTCACTCCGTTTTACGATTCACTAAACCAATTTTCCACATTTAATAAACTCTGAAAAGGGGTGAAGATAATCAGAAATTGAAGCATCATCATCCGAACTTTGATCTAAGGAACGACGCCAGACCCAGTCTCCCAGCGAAAAGCATCGCGTGACTTTGATGAAGACCACACGTTTAATACTTGACGCATTTTTCACGCAACCAATTAATAAAATCTTAATTGATCCAAACCACATCCTCTTTGTCCCTTGGAGAACTCTAAAATTAGTGACAATTTAATGTTATTCAATTTATTCTTCTCCTATTGCATTGTTGTATTCACCCGCTTCTTTCAGATAATTTTTCCCAATAAGAAAATGAGCTGAAGTGTTTCCCGAGATTTCGTCACACCCACAAAACGTGACTACTGCCTCAGGCGAATCCACAACTGCTTGTTACCTCATTATTGGCAGACAAGGGAAACCTAGTCAAGTCATTAAACTCCATGCAATGAAAAAGATTTAGGATCGCATGGGAGATGGGAAGGGTCAGTGGCAATTTCTACGTACCTCCATGGCCTGTACAGGATCCGGCAATCTTTGCTGCTGGTTTGTCACTGTGGTTTTTCTTTTATAAGTGTTTTTAAAATAAGCGACGCCCACATTGAAAGGAGATTCTGATACAGTTTTGCCGAATTTTTCTTGAAATGTGTACACCCATTTTTTCAGTGGTAACTAAGCGGCTCCTTCACCTTTAGGGTTCTTTTTAGTCGTTCTGCCAACTTGAAAGTTCGATGTCTAGTTTGATGGCTTTGGAAACGCCTGCGAGCAAGCTCTTCATCTGAGGGATTCACGAGTAGTCACGCAAGACTAAGCCGCACGCGAAAGAAGACGCGTGTGCGAGGGTCGTTAACTCTCAACTCGCTCGGTTGGTCAATGTCTTTCCCAGGGCCCTCTTCTACCGCCCCCTCTCGCCTTCCCGGACAGGTGTCACAGCGTTTTGGGCATCCCCGCGTTTTGGGCATCCCCATTCCCATATCCCTAGCGTTTTGGGCATCCCCGGTGGGGGATGCCCAAAACGCTGATCGCTTCGACTTTGCCTGAATTATTTCAGACTGGGGAAAAGTCGGGATTGTTAATCACGAATTTACGGCTGAATAGTGTAGATGCATGTTAGAATTATATCGTCTGACACTTTTCGCGGGTTTATTGCGCAGAAAAAAAAACCCATAGGCAGTAAACGTTGGCTCAAAACATGACGAAACTGAAATTTATAAACGCATAACATCGCTTCGCTGTACAACGCTTTATAGTTTGCAAAGCTTCAATTTTATTTAATAGAACTGTTTACAAGCGAACTATGCCGCAATCGCCGGCAGCTGCGATCGTCTGATTCCAAACGGCCAAAAACAAGAATACTAAACAAAGGAATCAAAAGACAAACATGAATAAAACTGCGTTTTGCGGTGTTGAATTCATAGTATGCATGACATTTGAGGCCTGTACAACTTAACCCCGCAGCGCTACTTGACACACGAAAGGTTGTCACACAATTTATACAGAGGCCTCTTGCACCTACGGGACAGAAGAAATCTGTTGCCGTTTTGAGATGTAGTAGGGGCTTCTATTAAATCAATTCCGACCAAGTACCAAACCTTGGGAACAACCTTCACAGGGTGCAAAAGTATTATCGCGGCCGGCGTGTCCAGAGAAAGGAGCAGAGTGGCACTCTTCGAAGACCCTCGCTTTCTCTTCCTCGGTGATAACAAGTCGTCGAAGCGCTGTGCCATCCTTCTCCTTGGCTACGTAGAAAAAGGACTCTAATTTTGAGTCATACTCGAACTTTTTGGCAAATTTTCGCAGAGTCGTTTTTTTGCTTTGTAAAGCCTTCCGGATAAGCCTTCTTTTTAAGATACTGGAAAAGATTTCTATATTTAGCGGAAGCCATCTCTAAAATCTTTTCGATTTTCCCGCGAAATCCAGCATTTTTTTGGAGGGGATGACCAAAACACTAGGGATTTGGGCATCCCGGGAGGGTACCGGGGGATGCCCAAAACGCTGTAGTAATATGAGAAGGGGATGCCCAAAACGCTAGGGATTTGGGAATGGGGATGCCCAAAACGCTGTGACACCGGGAAATAGCAGGAGAACCCTGGAAACGAAGTTGCACTTAGATAGGGGTGTGCGCTTGTGCAAGCGTTTGTGTGTTGTGGGAAGCGGAAGGGGGTTGGGGTTGACCCTGATCCGGATCATTCATCAAGGGAGCCGGAGTGAATTGAAATCGGTTCCTTTGATGAGTGACTTCAGATCACTGATCCTGATCCGGATCATCCCAAAGAAACGCACCCAAAATGACCAAACTTACCATAATAGGAACGCAAACACAACGTTTTGAATTATCCACTGCTTTATTAATTCTCTTTAAAAGATACTTGTGATATAAATTTTAGGTGCCAGAATTGGATTTTGTGCACTTTATTGTTTTCTTATAAATACCCTATTTCCAAGAATGACCGTGCTATAAAAATGATAGGTAACAAAAAAGAACTTGTCTCTACACATTTTAAAACTTAGAACAACTGATGAAAGAAAAAGATTATTATTAAAATAATACAAATACCTCAGAAGCATAATTGACTGATAAACTTCCTCAAACACGCAAAAGAGTGTTTCAAAAGATATAATATCAAAAGATATAATATCAAAACAATTAAAAATCAAGAAAAATGGCAGGCAGCCAATCCGTTGTTTTTCAACCGACTATGAGACGTGTAAAAGTCTGCATTCGAGCTCATCAGGCCAGAGCATAAATTGGTCTCTGCAGCTAACATGGTTCGTTTATAGGCGGGATATTTCTACCACCCTCCCCCTGAAAGGCATACCAGTCAAACTCAGGGTTACACCCTGCCGTTAAATTCAACGGTGCCCATTTACTGTAACAAAAGTATTGTATTGTCCAAGGACAAAACAAATTGATCCTGGCAGGGGCCCGAACCCGCACCACTTTATACGAAGTCCAAAATACTAACCAGTACTGGTTCACCTTGATGCCGACTATGTGTACATACTCTGAAAACACTCTTTCGCGTGTTTGATAGTATAATATATACCAAAAAAATGATATTACAGTTGAACCTCTCTTAGAGTGCGACTAATCGAACCAGGCACTTGGAAAACGATTGTTTTGTAATCACAACGATTTTAGGAAACAAACGATTCTCAATTGTTTTTGCGAACGGACCAATAACATTCACAGATTTAATTTGTTCCCGAGAGGTAAGTTCAAACGGTTTTTTAAGTTTTCAACGATTGCATAACTGAACCTTGAATTTAACAGGTCCGTTTGCAAAAGAACTTGACAAAAACGATGTTGTTCGATAATCTCATTCTACGAGCCCCGGTTCGAGTAGTCGCACTGTAAGCCGCCATTCCGGATTAGACAGCAAGTAACCAAGGTCCTGGAATAATTGTAGAAAAGAGTTGTAAATTAAACCTTAGTAAGCTGCAACCTTTCCGTCCTCCCAAAGAGAGTTCAACAACTGTTGCCACCTCTATTAAGCGGCCATCGAGCGCTTGGTGCACCTTGTTGCCCTTTATCTTAAAAATATGATAAAGGAAAACACAATTCGAGATAGAAGGTGATGACCGACTTTGGACCAGTAACGCTATGTGCAACTCCCGTCGTCTGTTTGTAAAGTTATGTGGTGTTTCTCCTAAGGGTCATGACAAACCTCTATTACAGTGTATATGACACGATTTTCTGCCGTTTTTAATTCTTTAAATAAGTCAAAGTATGTATCCGAAATTTAAACTCACAAAATTTTCCCAAAACCTATTTTTTGTCTTCAAAACACATGAATTTGCTTCAAAAATTAAAAAAAGGTATGAGGTAGAATAATTTGCAAGGGCAATAATGTAGAATAAATTAACTTCTGTTGTCGACAACTCCCAAGTCATCTTCAAAATCTTTATTTTCTTCGCTATAACTTCGTCATCACCCATCATCATCCTTGCTTTCTTTAATCCTAAACTATTCCCCAGTCTCTGAGACATTTGAGTGAAGGAAAAAAAGTAGTTTTTGAAAGGCCAAAATTCAAGAATATTTTGGGAGTCACATTTGTAAAGTTCAGAATTGTTAATTAAACTTCTCTAAGAACAAAATACTTCGTGTCATATATACTTTAAGCGACCAGTCTCTGTCACTTGCTAGTGCCCCGAGGGTGTGGCGGGGCCGCTTACTATGGGGCCTATGGGGGTTCAACTGAAATAGCCTGGGGACCAGGCTCCGCATAAGAGGAAAAAGGAGAAAAAAAAATCGACAAGCAAAGCGAGACGAGAGGTAGTCGGAGAGGGTGGGGGCTTTCCCCCTCCCCACGCCACAGCTCGGCTCGCTTCCAGTTCGCCGATATTTTCCTATTTCCCCCACTGCAGGGCCTGGTCCCAGGCTAAACTAAAATAACAATACACAATAATCAAAACAAATTGAAGAGATTATGAAAAACCCGGTAACGATAAAAAGCAGCACAACTTTCCATTGTAGACCAGCTACAGTTTGTTAAATACAAAAATAGTTTGGCAATGCGTGCGAATATGCATGTAAAACTATATTCTGAATGGAAAAATATACAAATTTGTAACTCTATTAAGTATTACTTTGTAACGCTAGCAAAAAATGCTACTATGACAACTCGGTAGTATGCCTGCATTCTATTCTAGTCATTGTAAATTTATTTGCGCGCATCCTACTTAAATTCTTCACCTCTTAATTGTCAATTTAAAACAATCAAGCGTCACATTTTTCTTTTCTTAATTCACGAGACAAATTATTTTCGCCTAGACAAGAATATCAAAACTCACAGGAGTTCAGCTAAAAAATTCAAACAGCCTAGATGTAACAAAAAAATTGTTTTAGAAAAAAAATAAACAAAAAATTGTTTTCATCTCAAAATTTAAATTGATTCAGTTCCAAAAACAGCTTCCAAAACTTATTATATACACGTTAAAAAAAGCAAATATTTAAATGTACTTGCCAGACAGTGAGTAAAACGTGCTTCAACGAGTTTTCCGCGATACATAAGCGTGCAATGCAGGTTTATATTTTTTAGCACGCTTGTAGGTTTTTCAAAGCAATCTATCTATCTACATAGATATATTATATCTATCAGTTTTTGTTTTATATTGTTTTGTTTTTGTTGTTGTGTTTTCTTACTAATTTCTTATAGAAGTGCAACTCGAGTTAAGATCTCCACAAATATTCTCGAATCTACGCATGTTTAGTTTTTTTCTTTTTCATTTTTTCCTTTTCAATCAAACTCTGCGTTTTTTTGTTTTTGTTTAGAAAATTGTGTTTTTAATGACCATCGATCGGGATCATGGAGATGAATTCGCCTCGAGATCGCATGCGTCAATATCATTTAAATTCAAGACCACGACACCCAAACACAGAATACACAAAATATTTCCACTTGCAATAAACCTATGATCTAACCTACAGCAACTAATAAAAATTACCCCCCAAAAAACTTATTTATTTAAGGCAATGAAAAGGACGTTTCACATTGAAATCTATCTATACTTTCATATCATGAATTTTTCTAGCCTGAGAAACCAGCCGACATTTCGCGTCACCACTCGTTTTCCCGCGAAATGATCTACCCAGATCTCTGGTTGGTTACAGCTAATTCCCTTGATCGCGGCACGACTCGACTAAAAAGTGATTCTCTAGTTTCTTCACAATATCAAACCTCTTAAAGGTTTCTTCTTTCAGTGTTCTGCAGAAATCATACACGGTCAAACTTGGCTGGGACGTTTTCAAAAATTCCAAAACTCCTCTTCCACGTTCAGAGGGTGCCGCATTTGCCAGATCATCTAGCTCGTGGTCTTTCATACCATATGTAGATCCAATTCCTCTCCAATTCCCCAAGCAGCGTTTCTCGCTTCCTAGTAGCGATGGTACAGAATCCAAGCTGAAAAAGTTTACTTCTGACAAACATTTCGGTCCTGAAGTGAAAAAGAGTGAAGGTGAGTATTTTTCTGCAAAAAAGTACATAGATTCCTTTGAATTATATGCAAGGAGCCACAAAAAAGTACAGCGTGTGTCACGAGAGCCAACTATGAGTGCCGGAGATGTTTTATCATGACCAATCTCACTGAAGGCAAACGTGGTGAAAGGAATTAAAATAAAAATTTATTAAGTTAATAAATGGCATTATTTCAGAAAAAGTAACGACACACTTGCTCATTGTCGACGAGCAGCCTCGTGAAGACGCGAGGCTGCGAGGCGGCAGCCTAATAGAGCCATGCGCGATTGTTCCAGGGCAGAAAAAAATCCCGAATCGATGTAACATAGAGAAATGTAAGACAACCATGACGTAATGCCGAACAGAGAATGCACTGTTTTCGAGCGAACACGTGATACAGATCAGATAATCCACTAGCCGTGTGCGTGTTTGCTCATCCCGTCTTTAACCAGTCGTCGGGTGGATCATTTCCATCCTACGCGATATCTGTCGCATTTACCCGCTGGTATTTTTTATTGCATGCTGCTAAGAAAAATAATAACGCAGCGAAATTTTTTGTGCCTCTGAAGCAAAATAATTATTTCTTTTTTTATTATTTATTTATTATCTTCTACCATCCGCCATCTGCCATCCGCGTCCGCCGTCCGTTTCCGCGTTTTACAGACTCCCGTCCGGAAATAGACCATTTCACAGTTTTTTCAACTATTGACGTTGAATGTAACAAAGGATCAATACATTAAAGCAACAAAACAACCATACTCATTCTTATATGTTAATAAACCTATGAAGACGGTCAAAAGAAACTCATATGGAAAGGGAAAATCCATCGACACCACTGGACATGAAGAGCGTCTTTAAAATTAGTAAGATTGCCAAGTTTGAAAGTGATTTGTCAAAGTCGCGAAATTTTACAGACGATTTTGGGGTGGGGGCTGGGCACAAACTTCCCCCCCCCCCACCCCACCACCATATAAACGTCTGTAAATGATACGTTTCTCGGAAACTGCCCACCTGCCCTTCCCTTGAGCCAACATTTTGCCCTTAGTGACAAGTAAGTGTTAATGTTGGCGTAAGGGAGGGGGTGTGTGGGCAGTTTCCCACAAAAGTACAATGAACCGTAAAGTTTTGCAACTTTGCGAAGACGTATCACTTTCAGATTTGGCAATTTCAAGGCGCCCTTTCCAGTGGAGTCGACGGATTTTCCCTAACTTCACTGTGTAAAAAACTAAAAAGCTTCGTCAGGAGCCGATTACTCGGGAGAAAAATTATAGAGAGTCTGTAAATTAACAGTGTCAGAATTAGTAACAAATATATCACGTGATTTCCTCACAGAGTGTATTAATATCGGTGTAGAGTTTCAATATTGTATGATTTCATCTTTGGTAGAATAAACGTGGATCGATTATAGTTGGTTTTGGTGTTCGATACGATTTATGGTTTTGGTTTACGATACGATTTATGAAAAACAGTACTTAGAAAAGGGGAAAAAAGAACGTGATGTAAATTGTACTTTGAATAGTTCATTTCACTCAATTCAAATTCCCGCTGACTTTTCATTCACTTTTATTTGTAATGAAGATTCAAAATAAAAAGCATATTTGTATTATCCTAACCCGATTAAACGAACCCATTTATTTTCCCGCTTCTTATCAACAAGAATATACGACCAAAATTTCTACACTTTTGCGATTCATCGAAAGCAAATTATAAGCGATCTCGCTATATAATTTTTTCTTGCAATGCGAAATTTGTCAGAATTTGCAACGCGCGTGACTCCCACGAGGATCGCATGCAAGGTGTGATCGCCTCTTTGCTATAAGTCTATCGGGTTTTCTCCGCGTCCACCTAGAGGCACGCGAGAGGCACCAAGAGGCACGCGAGGTCCTGCGATTCACCTATTTCTAGCTATCAATACAGATGAATCTAATTGCTACCATATGACCTTCGAACAGCCGATGGGAGCAGGTGATTGATCAAGTGACCAACAACTATGCAACAATGGCTTTTATAGAACTAAACAAACGCTGCTAATACTCACTCATTCCATTCCTACCAGGAATGGGCCTAACTTTAAGTTTAGCCGGTTTTGTATCGACTTCGCCAAATGAATCTTCATAGCTCACTCGACAATAGTAAGACCCAAAATCCTTCAGTTCAACTGAATCCAGAACGAGAACAGATTCAGTCTTCCCATTCACTGCACTGCCATCATCTCTGTACCACTGATACAAGAACTGCTGGCTCTTTTTCTCAAGCTTGCATTCCATTTGAACTTTTGACCCCTCGTCTACTGTTTTTGATTCTGGGTGCTTGATAATCTTTATTGGTTCTATAAGAAACACACAATTTGCACAAACATACGTCTAATATACTGAATATTTACTTTGATTGCCACAAGCACGTTTATACTTATCATATTTATGATAAATAGAATTGGAAGACAGTGTTGACATCGGGTGGAGTGGAGCTTGGTCAAGTTGACATAAGAAGAGGAATCTTTCAAGGAGACTCTTTGTCACCCTAGCTTTTTATGTTGGTCATGTTGCCACTGACACTAGTGCTGCGAAAGATGAAAGCTAAATACAGCAGGGCTGTCATTAATTTTTAGAGCAGCCGTAGCAAAAAAGATTTACCTTAGAGCGGGGGGGTTCACGGTCATGCGCATGCGCGCCGTGACAGCTTCTAGAATAAATCATACGGGCCAATACTAAATTCGAAGAAGACATCAACTGCGAATCCAAAAGAATCTGTCTTTAAATGCGATCATCCGTCGCCCTGTGTAAACTTGTCTCGTGAGTGTTGTTTTGTTTTCGAAGAAGGGCGTTTAGGAAACGAAAAATCAGTTTCGTGAATGGAGCCTCGGAAGCGACGTCGCGAACGACCGGCAACAGGACGTTCTCTAGAGTCTTTGAAGATAGAGAAGCTTAGCCGATCGATCTGGTATGGTTCTAGGAGTTGTGTGTGGCTTACGAAAAGAATGCACCACCCTTGGAAAGTGGTAAAAGGCATGAATTTGTTCAACTCAGGAGCCCATCAAATGGAGCCTCCATCTCCCATACAAGCCCTTGGAGTCAACCCTTTCCCGAGTAGATTTATAATTAGAACGGTTCCCAGGGGAGACTTCGCGCGCCGACGGTGGGAAGAGCCAATCACAACGACGAAATGACACTGCTATTGTACTTCATCAACCAGCAAGAAATTCGGTGTTGACAGGCCAAACACAATCATACGCTAGTGAAACGTGACTTAAGCGTTTTCATCCCTCAGAAATTTTCTTTCTTTTCTCTCTAGCGGGTAGATTATACTGTGGAGAGTTTTAAACTCTGACTATGTTAATCTTAATTTTGGTTGCTTGTCTCACATTAAAAGGCCATGAAGCTGGTCTGTTACATGCATAACGATTAACTGCTACCTGCAGTCTGTAGTTCTGACAGAATTCGTTTTCTTTAGCCAATTTTTTTGGAGCGTTAAGATTCTTATTTCGGCTAAATGACTCAATATTAATCAAATTTCTAGTTTTTCCTGTTTTTTTTTTCCGAAATGCGTTTATCTGAATATATACTTATAGTCCTTGTGGTTGCTTTGTCCGTCAGCTAGTGTGATGATTTCCTGCTATGTTTTGTAACGCCGGGCCCAGCCATTGTTTTCTCGCAAAAAAGTGATCTACAGATGCGAATTCGAAGGAAGGAATTGAGCCTAAACTTCTACATTAAGTGCTGAGAATTGTCCTGTTAGTCAGTCATAATTCTTTTGGCGCAGATACAATCCATTTTGTTTTTCTTGAGATAAGTGGGTCTTTGGACTGGAGCGCGATGTCACAAATTCCTCCGTTAGCAAATTACTTTTGAGTTAGCCTCACGGTCGAGCAACTGTTCAACTTTTCAAGTGCCAGTTTTATCAGGCATCTCTCATGGTGATACAAGTCAGTTGTAAAGGAAGACTGCAATTTCTAAAATTTGGGAACTGAAGCATTCCTCGTTAGTTGCTACTTAGGTCATCCCTTTTGCACGCGGTGCTTAACTGGCGAAATCCACTCCACGGTGATGACAAAGATCAAATGATCCTGGCACTTTTTCGGCACTGATAATCGAAAAGTTCCAAATCGTCCACAGAACGCTTAATCGTCGACTCTTTTCAAGGTGCATGCTTAAATGTGGGATCTATGACGGCAAAAAAAAAAAAACACACACACACACACACTCGCAAAGATAACCTTTCCGTGATCCTCAGGTCGCTTCCTTTGTCCCATCGCTTCATGCTCAGTCTCAGTCGGGTAATTCAATAACTTTTATTCCATGATACCCAGATCTCAGCGGCTGTAAATTGTAAAAATGGACGTATAGTAAAAAATGAAAACGGTCGAAGGACGGGCTTCTGAGTTCGACTTCATCCAACTTCATTTTTTTTCACGGTGACATACGAGACTCCCGGAAATATGACACTTTTCGCGGGAAACAAGCCGTTCCATTTATAAATCTACTCAAGAAATAAATGGAGATGGAGGCTCCATTTGATGAGCTCCTGGTTCAACTCTGATTTGATTTATGATTCCGACCTGTAGTTATACCCACAAGAACGGAAAAGGTCGCGCGATCTTCACCGATCTGGTACACTTGAAATGTTCCTTGTATCTTTGCTGTATGATCATACATGTTTAAGAATTGATGTTTTTAAAATAGATTATTGCCTGAATATTCTGTTTATAATCTGGTTTCTTTATGTGTTCTATTCGATAACATTTGTTTTGCGGAACACTGACCCAACGCAACGCGAACGAATTTGTTCATTTGCTGATAAGCAATTGAAATTTATGCTCAGTTTAGGATAATCTTGATACTCATACGCTGTGTGTTTTTGTCACCGGTCAGGCGCTATTTGCGGGTATTTCTAGGTTTCTATAGGGCGAACAGAGAGATCAGTCATAAAAGGTTTGTTTATAAATTTTGATTTTCGGATAGGTGACTGCTTATTTAGCATGGGTACGTATAAGACCTCGTAAAAATACACGTAGGTAAATGGTTGTTTCAAAGCAGGACAGGGCTGTAAATCTTATTCTTATCGGCTGCAACATATATCTGAGGAATAGCAAAGAATAAATGTGAATTATTGGGATATATACAATCAAACCAAATGCCCGGAAATACTACCGCGTCACGAACAATGAATTTGAATTATGTAAATTTCCTTGCGTGCATCTAACTCGCTTCCGATTGGTTTAAAACCAATCAGCTACTGTCAGAACTCCCACATGCGCAGAAACGTGAACCTGTCCCTTTAACATCTCCCCAAAACTTTATGGTATCTCCTTTAGCTTCCACTTTGATCTCCAGTAAAATCAAGTTACTGCTACTGCTACTACTACTGCTGCCGCTTCTTCCGCTGCTACTACTCCTATTAATTATTATTATTATTATTATTATTATTATTATTATTATTATTATGGTGATGATGATGATGATGTTTATAATAGCAAACATTTACTCAAGTGTCATAACGAAATTTAGCAGAGTGACCAAAACCAACTCAAGCACAATAACGATGTACAATCCACATTAATTTATCATAGTAACTTACCATGTGTTTCACCACCCTGAAAAGACAAAAATGAGCCTAAGATTAAAAAATGTGAAAATAACCTTTTCAGTTAGTTTTCATCATTGATAAAAAACACCAAATCTGCTTCTTGAAATGGAATTTTGTACACCAATAAATTATTATTATATTTATAGGAAATCACTACATGTATATTTTCATTGTAAATGAACGAAAAAAGGCCGGTCAGAAAAGTTTTAGAGTATGAATGAATTTACCACTTTAGCCTTAAAATAAAGTCGATAATGACTCTTTAAAGTAGCTGTTATTATTATTTAGTTGAAATTGATAAATTATGTAAATATTTGTGCATCACGAAGGCAGTAACTTTGCATACAGGTAAGAACGCTAAAAAGCCCCGCGCAAACGGTCGCAACATTGTTGGATGTTACACGTTGCGTCTGTTTGCACACTCTGTTGAATGTTGTTGCGTGTTGGTGCGCAAAGTTTGAAACCGGTCAAACTTTTGAGCCAACAACTCCCAACATTTCTTTTGTTTCGTGATCGCCTAAGCTTAAAGCAACAATGTTGGATCCGTTTGCACAGCTCTTCCAACGTTGTTGAGGAGACGCACACGCATTACACATGATCTCCTTGACGAACACCCGCGTTGCGTCCGTTTTCACACTACTGCCAACACGGACGCAACAACTCTCAACATTGTTGGCCCAACAATGTTGGGATTTGTTGCACCGTTTACACAGCACTGCCAACACGGACGCACAAACTCCCAACATTGTTGGCCCAAGAATGTCGGGAGTTGTTGCACTCGTTTGCACGTAGCTTAAAGTGGTTATAGAGCGTTTGCAAATTAATGGGAACAAAATTAATGGGAACAAAAGATTTGTTTACATAAGAAAAGAGTTAAACTCCCGCAGGATTTGTTTGTAACACCAAAATAGCCGCCGTTTCTTTGTTTTGGAACACCAATATGGCCGCCGTGATGTCATGTCATGTGATGTGATGTCACGCTCTATAGATTAATGGCAGTCCTGTTTCCAATAAACTCAGTTTCCTCAAAGTCGTTTAGTAGTTGTGCTAATTAAATACACTGCTTTGTTATGTTTGTTTGTTTGTTTGTTTTTACTAACACTGGCCTTAAAAACAAGACTCGGTTATATTCTATGCTCATTTAGCAAAAATATGCTTAATTGTTTTATCACAAAGACGTTACCATACATTCAGGAAGAACAATTTCAATGACATTCCATTTATCTGTACCTCTTCAGGTTCTATCAGCAAATCGCCCTTTTTGGTTGTTAATTTCTGAAGAACGTCTGTAGTACTTCTTAATGAGAAACTACGCTTTCTGTGCTCACCTAAAAAGATTACAT
Organism: Porites lutea; assembly: GCF_958299795.1. Taxonomy (NCBI): domain Eukaryota; kingdom Metazoa; phylum Cnidaria; class Anthozoa; order Scleractinia; family Poritidae; genus Porites; species Porites lutea. The sequence continues at coordinate 9,781,676 of NC_133209.1, forward strand.
AAAATAAACAACAATAGTACTTAAAATAATTAAGCCCCAATCACAAGGGCACGATTTGAGAACAAGGAATTTCTTGCTTCTATCACTGATTCACACTTATAGAGCACCTTTACATAAAAGAGTAGATACAACCGGTTTTTAGCTTGTTTTTAATTTTGAACTGACGCGTGCAATTACCATATTTGGAGAGCATGGTATAATGGCTCATATACCATGATGGCTAAGCCAATCAGAGATCTAGAATTGCATTATCCAATGATTCAGTTTTTATAATAACTGTTAACACTCTGGGCTCGATTACCAGCCGCAGTTTGGGAAATGAGACTGCGCTAAAAACAAGGGGTCATGTAACAGCTGTTCGGAAGAGAAGTCACCAATGGGTCCTTTCCCTAACCCCAAACAATATTAAAACAATTGGAAGAATGACGTCATTGTTTCCTGTGACCAATTAAGAGAGACCTTCCGCGCAGTTATACTAGTCAAGACAGGACTCGAGAGAGCGGCGGAAATCGAGCCTATTAACACTCTTGAAACAAAGTTTTTTTTTTTACACATCCATTTAACACCTTTTCCTTAGGCATTTGAAAAGTCTTATTTCTGGTCGTCTGAGAATATATAACTCTGCTTCTTAAACGTCATGGATTCTGTTGGATCTGTATTACTTAAAACCCATCAAAGTTGAGACAAACTAGAGCAAAGCTTTTCAAAACTTTGGCACTAGCAAAGGGTTGTAAAGCACATGTATACCTTGATGTACATGTACACTGTTTATAAAGTAGTATTGTGTGATCCCCTGCACAACTGATAATTATTTACAACGTGTAGTTCCAGAAAATATCCACATAGCCCCCTCCCACCCACGGAGGGCGAAGGAAATTCCGTACGAAGTGGGGTCGAAAAGGGGGCAATTTCCGGGGGGGTGGGGGGTGGTTTCGATGCGTTCTTTCCGGGGCTCCGGATAAGATTGGTGAATTATTATAAACTAACAGTTGCTCCGTTGAGCATGCTGTCGGTTATTTCCGATGGTCTTTTCTTTGTGGAAGGCTGAATGCTTCTTTCACGTCTTACGCGATAGTTTATTGTTTTTTTCATCGTCTCCATCTTTTAAGTACCTTACCGTTATATATTAACTGCGAGAGACCTTGGACACTTTAAAAAATGAATAAAGAGATGTATTCTCTGTTTTATCGCATAAACAATTATCTTTCGCATTATAGTATCGTGCAACAGCTGAAAATATTCTTTCCGGGGGGTACTTAACCAGGTTAGAAAATTTCGGAAAATCCAGGGGGTGGGGGTATGGCAAGCACTCCCTGGAGTGGAGTTCCAAGGGAATGGGGGATCTAAAGCAAAATTGCCATTGGAGGGTATGGATATTTTCTGGAACTACACAATAATGGTTACTAGGTCGTTAGCGCCTGCTACAATATAATCCGTGAGTGATGATTGCATTTACTATAGTGACTTAGATTTTCGTCCTATAGAATTAATTATTTTCTAGAATTCCTATCCTCATATGTATTAGCAAATAATAAGGGTCTTTGATATGGGCCCCAGCTAAACGATTACAATTTCTATCTTTTGCCATGATGTCACTGCCACTGTGGTGGCGGTTGGGGAAGTTTTGGTAACAGTTAATTTAAGTAAATTTGGGCTGGTGGCTGAGACAAAATTCTGTATAATTAAACTGAGCTTCAATTGCACTGGGTTGTTCATGGAAAAAGCATCCATTCACAAGGTGAATGTTACAGGTCAAATTTGACTTCAAGTTAAAAATTTCTTGACCTAGGTTAATTCACAATTTTTATTGTCTTCTGGAGCTAGGAGACAAATGGAGGCAAGAAAAAATCTTGGTTAAATCGAAATAAGCCTGAAATCAAACTTGACTTGTAATATAGACGTGAATTTTGAATCATCCAAGGCTAACAGTACATTGTGTTATTAATCATGTCACATAAAACTTACCGTTGGTTTGTGAATCTTGGCTGCCTTGACGACTCATAGACGGATTTTTAACACTTGAATTGCTATCTTCTGGTTTCTGCGTTTCCTTTGCTGAATTCAAATCACAAGCATTACATTAATTCGCATGGTACTCGTATTGGTAGTCAGCTAGCCTATGGTAACACCAAAAACCCCCCTCCCTTGCCTAATAGCCCACTTCCGAAAAGAGTGATAGTCTGTGACCCAAACTAAGCGCGCGCGTAATTATGGGATTCCTTAGGGGGGGGGGGGGGGGGGGACAAAGTGAGCAGCAACTTTGTATTATGACGAGACATGCAAGTTTTTGTGAGCTTTTGTGGACAAATCACTTCAGGAACTCCCCTGGTCTGGGATTCTATAGAGTACAACACGTATCCCAGCGAGAATATGTACATGCACGTTTGTTTTGGAACGCTAATTTGAAGTTGAACTCCGATAGCACACGGATTTACATTCTTCTATTAGTCGAAGTAAAATCTCCCAGGCACATCTTCCTTCAGGTTCACATTTTCATGTTTTTTTTTCTCTCAATTCCACCTTCCTTTTTGCTATTTTGAGCTGTTTTAATTCCGCTTAAACATTCCACTCCGTTTTCCGCCATGTTTGTTTACATTCACCTCCCCCCAAATAATCTTATAAATGCGCGCGCGCCTAGTTCGGGTCCCAGGCTATCACTCTTTTCCGAAGTGAGCTATTTACTTCCATATTTGGACTTGACCACGTGCTAGAATTGCGAAAGCGAGAAAAAGTATTCGCGAGAGAGCAGAAAACAGAATTTACAACGAGATTAAAAGGACGAAAGCAAAACGCATTGTATGGTATAATGCAATTTACAGGTGATTACCGGTATGTCACCTTTTAGTGCCGAGAACATTATACATGTGCGCCGCGACTAAGTCGGGAAATTAACGGCATTTGTGAGAATTACAGTAAAGACGCAAGTCAATAAATTTGTTGGTCAGAGGAGACTGCTGTATGACTAAAGGAGTCGATTCTAATTAGAAGACTTTTCATTCCACTTCCGGCAATGAGTGCAGATTCTCATGCGACAGCAAAGCGAGAAGAAAAAAAACTATGGCTAAGGAAATATCATATTTATAGTTTTTTTAGAAAGAGGAAAGTCATGTGGAAACCGACTTCGAAATAATGCGTCATGTATAATACGCAGTGGCGGATCCAGACCTTCAGATAAGGGGGGGCGGGAGGGGCGGGGGGGAAGGAGGGGTTGGCGTTCATCCAGACCCTGAGATAAGGGGGGCGGTCTCAGTTTTCTCTAACAATAACGGGGAGGGGGGGGGGCCTCCCCTGGATCCGCCACTGATACGCAAGGCACTTCAACGTAAAATATGGACGTCAATGCAAACTCAATTACACCAGTATTCCATCAGTATCCAAATTAACAAAAAAGTTGAACTTATTGCTAAAACACCGGAAAGAGTGGTCGTGCCTGGTGTTGGTCACGTGTTGAGTTTTGTTTGAAGACAATCACGTAGTGTGGTCTGAAGCCAACTACAACTACTCTTGATATGTGTCCTGGACGCATACTAAGAAGGCAATCTTTAACCATATTACTTTATCCATAAACTCGTGAATTAAAGTAACTCGTAAAAATATTTTTATCGGCCTTACAGCGCAAAATATCACACTATGGCACACCAACAGGCCTAGGGGTCTTTTTTGCATGAGCATGCGCACCACGACCTGATAAAGAGCACACGTCCAGTGACAGCGACCGTGCTGCATAGTCATAGGAACCAAATTCTTCACTTTGAAAGCTTGGTTGAGATTCAAATGGTAGCAGGAACTTAGGAAAGACCTTCGTTGTACAAAATAAGTAAAGATATGGTGATTTAAAGTGGAGACTGATGCTCTGAACGAGTTGAAAGAGCACGTTTTTCAAGGATGTCTGACACGAACATGGCTGCTTGCTGTTGTTTGGCGCTCGACTCGTGTCTTGATTCCCCTTCAAGAACTGCAAAGTTTGGTATAGAATGCATTGCTGATGGAAGCTATTGAGCAAAATGTTCTTTATGTAGTGTTTGTCTATAAATCGGATGTAAATTATTTTCTCGATGCCTTGGAGGATTTCTGTCAATAATTTGTGGATAGCTGATTTAGCCATATTTCGGGAGTGGATTAATAGCGATCAGCGGGCGACTACCACGCTGTTATCAGTTGGAACAGAAAGTTGTTACCTTAAGTATTTTACCGATACAAAGTTTGTTTATCGGAAAATTGTAGAACTTCTTGTTTTGGCGTGGACTAACATTGTAACGCATCTTTTATAGGAATTTTCTTTTAGCCAGAACTTGAGTGCTCTACTAATTTTTTAACTTTTGGTCGGCATCACATGTTTACTGTACTTCTCGCGAAACCTAACCGTTTGTTTCATCAAAATCGGTCACCAGATTCGACTTTAATTTCGGTGCTATTGAATGCAGTTTTGACTGTGTCTCATTGATATTCATTTTTTTTTATTGTTCGAGACATACAGAGTGACTACCACCGACATTTCACCAGGTGACTGATCTACGTCTCGTGTGCTCTTAATTTTGTAGCTTTAAAGTGCTGGGAAAATTGTAGAACATATATTAACTCACTGCTGAACTGAACACCGGTTTTTGGGCACCTTTGAACCCACTCGCTCAAATTTTCTGTTTTTTTTTTTTTTAATATTTGTGTTCCTTTCCCATTTCAAAACAAAGGAAATTGAAAGTGTTTACTTACATCAAGAAAAGTTTCGGCACTTTGTTTAGACTTTGATGAGGTCAGTGCAATCCTACAAGTACTACATATACGCGCGCTGTTGTCCAACAGGTCAAGTCGGGAGATGAAATTTGATAGTAGCTCGTGGTATATTAAAGCCGGTCTACTTCGCCTTTGAGACAATGTTAGAGTTTATTGCAAACTACACATTTTGTTAAATCAAGGGCACATTCGGCAAGACCAACTAGCAAAATAATCACGATCATGATAGCTTTGAGACGCGCCTTTTTGATGAAGGTAGACCCTGTGGTGAGCCTCCATGCACATCGCTTGTTCAGCGGTCGCGCATGCTCATGCAAAAAAGACCCCTGTTTGGCACACCTATAGGGTAATATTTCCTTACACTGAGGTGACACAAACAATAATATATTTAAGGGCCAAGACAAACTAAAACAAATTCTCTTTGGATTGTACTTTAATCGTGGTATGCGAAGTCTTTATTTTCTGTCACTGATATTTTATTCCGTATTCCGTTTCCGTTTCCGTGATTCCGTTTCCAGATTCCGGATTCCATATTAAAAGGGCTGCCACAAGCCGAAATCGACAGGGGGATCCAGAAATTGAAGTTTTACGAGCTGATAAAAAGGCGACTTCGCGGAGACTGACGTGATAAACAGCGATCCAAGGCTATCCATGACAACTCATGCAATCTTTTCACCCGTTTACAAAAGGCGAAGATTGATCAGAGTTCGTCAGTACGAAAAGGATACTAAAGAAAGGTAATGTGCCATGGGTACATGTACTGCAAAGGCGAAAGACTTCGGGGGTTGTGAGTCAGAAGGAAGGAAGTTCAAGACGGAATTGAGAGACAGAAAGCGAACAAGCTGCGGACGAGAGAGTTTGAGCGACCAGAAGATTGCGTGACGCAGAAAGTCAAATGAGGCAGGAAAAACTTGACGCACAGGTGTGGATGACTGACAAGAAAATTGAGATTGAGAAGACTACGAAAGCCAGCCTAACAAAGCTTCCTCAGCTGTAGCCTCCCACACAGATGTTCTGAGGGGTTCCTCACGCGTCAGGAACGCGTGACGAACCCCAAAAGAAAGTCTGCGTGGAAGGTCACCTCAGCTGAAGGTAGCCCCGATTCAAACGAACAGCCGCGGATTCTGTATAATGCTCGTTTCCCCAATTGACCTTATACCAATTTCTGATCGGCACATGGATGAAATATCAACTTAACTCCAGTCGGAGGATCAATATACGGCAAGGGTCTGAGATTCTACAAAAACCTTTCAAGAATTTTGATGCACTTCAAACACTCCAGGAAGGCAAAATGCTGCATGGATTTCTCATGACTACCCTCAAGAAATTTCAAGTCAAACCAGACCCTGTGAGAGTGGATGACAACTGGGAAGGTTGGTCTATATAATAATATATGGAGGATTTGGTTGATACTATACAGATACGGCTGGGAGAAAACAGTACACAGACCAGCGCCGACCAGCTAAAGAAGTCTGAGAAACACTGCTATACACAAAAGGGAGAGAATTCAAAGCCAAAATGCATTTTCTGAGACAAACACGACCACAGTGAAAACTGTATGGCCATAACAGCGTTAGAGGATAGAAGAAAATTCTCCCTGAATGGTTTGCGGGCGTTCAGGGCACAAAGCAGAGCGATAACGTAAGAAAGGCAGCCTCAACTGTAGGTACACGCGTATGTGATAAGCGAGATACGGAGAGAGGGAGTCCAAACGAAACATCAAAAGCCAGTGGACAAGGTGAAGTATCGCTGACATGCAACACCAAGTATGCGGAGGAGAAGGCATCAATCGCTACAATCCCTGTTAGCATTGAAGGGTAAATACTCTGGGTATACTTGCACACACGATCTAGCTGGAACGGTGACATTGTATCAAGTGAGGCGATCAGGAGGCTTATTGAGACCAGTGCGGCATTAGTCCCGTGAGTTCTTAACAGTGAATGGTGCTGAAGTCTAGTTCATGCACATATTTCAAAACACTAACACCTCTCTTGATGGAAAAGCACGTAAAGAAATTGAACTCACTGGTGAAAGGCTACACTGTAGCTGACTCTACCACCGTGAGAAGGCCTGTAGCCACAAACGAGGTTTTACATGACAGCTGGTTGGAAGCATAAGATACGTCTTATCTTCGGGGGTAGTATTAGAATCAGACCAGAAATGGTGTTCAAAGGAAACACTGAAGAGGCCATTTGGTCATAGTAGAAGTAAGCACATTCGGATGGGTGATTCATAGCGGGCATAACTGTTAGTGATTAACAGTGCTGTATGAATTTAAGATAGGTCAAGGACATTGAGAGGTTGTACATTATGGATGTGTTGGGTGTTAACGACTGGGGAGAGAATGACCAGCTGATTTCATGTGTTGCTGTAAGAAGAAAGGAAGGTATGAAGTCTGGTTCCGTTGGATTCACCAGGAGCCCTGTTGAAAAACACTAACGAGGTGCAGCTTAGGAAGCCGTTGCAAAGCGTAGAACCCAAATTAGTGAAGCAGAGTGCACTATAACCTCAAAGGTCCGCATGGTATTTGGGGCAAGTGCCAAGTCGCATCCAATTGCTAACAGCATTAACGACTGCATATTTACGGACACCCCATTCTAGCCGCTTCTCTGGGATATAACGATTCTGACACGCATGTCTGAAAACTTATTTCTTGGTGACATCGAGAAAGCATTCTTGCAAGTAAGCGTGAAAGAGGAAGACAGAGATTTATTGTTCAATGTCAATTGAAAGGAGAAGCACCAAAGATTTATGCGGGTACCGTTTGGAGTAAAAAGCAACCCGTTTTTGCTAGGAGCTTGTCTGCAGTACCACCTTGATCAGCAACTACCACAGTTTGAACATACTGAAACAGCACTGAAGGAGAACAGGTATATTGGGTTTTACGGTCACTTCGTTCCAAGTCAGATCATTCCATTTTACAGTCAAATCGTTGCACATTTTCGGTGAAAACTTGATATAAAACGAACTTGTCTTTGGCTTCATTGCTTAAAGAAAAAGGTGTACTCATGAGGAACGCCCTCGTTTCTGCTCGTAGCTTAACCCATTCACCCTGAACCGCCGTGACCGCCCGTGCGGATCCACGTCCTTTCTACCGCTTGTGACGTCATCAGTTTTGATTATCAAGGATAACTTTGTCCGCTAGCTTGTGCAGAGTGAAGAGATCTTTCAAACCATAACAGAATGAGCACAATTCAGTCAAGGACAGCAGAGAAAAAAAGGCAAACACTCATGTAACATTGACCTGAAAATTTCCATGAAAATCTTGTTTCACTACGCACCCACAGTTTCCTTTCATCTAATACTAAGATCCTAAAAGCTTTCCTAAAAATTTTTCCCACCAAAATGAAGCCAACTAAATGGCCAGAAAGAGAAAAAAATGAGGCTAGAAAAGCGAAAACAGAGGAGAGGAGAGAAAGCAAAAGTAAAAGTAGAAGACTGCAGTGTCACTTTGAATTTTGCTTTCTGCGCATGCCCGAACTTCGCAAGCGAATATTTTGCATCAGGATCAGAAGGCCGCGAAGTGTACGACCTGTAAACGGCTTTGTGGTAAGTTTTAGCTCTTTATAGCACGACATTGACCAGAAAACCACTCGCCTAGCTTCAAAACGCGTCTTTGGGCAAAATCTCCAGGGGCGAATGGCTTAAAGACTCTATTGTGGAATGATCTGACTATTAAGTACAACGATCTGGCCTGGAATTATCTGACCATGGAACGAAGTGACCAGATACCATATGTTGACAACTTGATGCCAACAGGAGCAGACCCAATAAAGCTGACAAAATTCAAAGAAGAGAGCATTGCCTTAAGGGTGCCAAGTTTCCTGTTAGTAAACGGGAATCGAACGTGGAAGCCGTCATGCCGAGAGTGAGACGGCAAACCCCAGCAAAATTTTAGGGCATTTCAGGGACAAAGAAGAAGACGCTAGAGTTTTCAGCAATTCATTTCCCTGAAAATCGTCCTGTGACCAAACAAACTATTCTAAGTTACCTTGGAGCCGTCTACGATCCACTTGGAATTATTTCTTCTACTATGGCTACAGGAAGGCATATCTATTGATAAGCCTGCGATGAGAAGGGGAGTCGAAATGCATAAGTCTCTACACATTTGGGAGACCAATAGATTACGTGGACAAAGCGTCGCTACGTCAGTTGGAGAGATAGCGGGACGGTCCATCTTCATCTCTTCGGAGATGCCAGTAACTTCGCACACTGTGCAGTGTGACAGTTGCTGGGCACGTAGAACATGACAAGGGTGCAGCTAAAATTCTTCTCACCTCAAAGGAAAGGATACCAAAGAGGAAGACTTCTATGCCAACATTGGTACTAACTTGTCAGCGGTCATGTGGCAGCGAATATGGCAAAGAACCTGAACAGTGCTCTCCTGCTGTGCTGTCACATCCAAATTGTCACTAATTTAAATGGACAGTATGGTTGCATTATCAGACTTACAATTAGCCTTGGAAAGTGTTTGTGGCCAACAGAGTGAAGAACACTGCAGCGATCACAAGCCAAAAAAATAAATGAGAGATGAGTGTCAACTGATGGTTGACCCCAGTTGATCTAAAATACTATTTTAAGCTGTCAGACAGGACTTGTGGTCGAACAAACAAATCACAACCCCATCCTATTCTTAGGCTTCGTTCACACTATAAATTATAGCTTTTGCACCGCCAATAGTTGTGGTGGCACAATTTCTATAACAGAGAAGCTGCGCTGCGCAGATCTCTAAAACGGGGAGTCACATATTTTTTATTTTATTTTTTATTTTATTTTTTTATTTTGCCACACACAATAAATTACAAGCAGAATAAAAACGATAATAAATAGGTTAATTAACATTAAATTTAAAATTTGTGCATTACTTGGAAGGAATGACTGTGGCGGGGAAATCTCCGAGAAGCCGAGCTTATGAGGAATAGAGATTTCCCCCCCCCCCCCCCCCCAACGGGCAATTTAAATACTAGGCGGCATTTTAAGAAATAAAGAAAAAAGTCGTTTATTTAAGTATATAAGTGTGTTTAGAGGAAAATATAGATATGAGGTGTTAAGGTATTTAGGTTGCATTCTGTCTGACCCTTAAAAATGATTTGATCACATGCTTGAATATACTAAAAGACGGGGCATTTCGGATAGGTGTTCATACATGTACTACATGGCATATACTAGATAGCTCTTTGTTGTGCCACGAAATGCTATCCAGCAAAGTGTGAATATAACCTTACTGTCAATGATCACAACTGAAAAAATAAATCTGTAAAAACTCACGCTTGACTTGACCAGCAAAAATGTTATATTGCATAGACTTCAGAAAAATATAACATTTTTGCTGGTTAAGTCAAGCCTGAGTTTTTACAGATTTATTTTTTCAGTTGTGATCATTGACATTAAGGTTATGTTCACAAAAGTAACTCTCATTAGTTTGCATACCTGCAGTAGGCTTTGGATTCCTGGCATCAAGCGTTGGAGTTGCTAGATAAAATGGATTCGATGCTGAATGTGCAGTTCGTTCTGTCACTACACGTAACTCTGTTTGTAGCCCTTGACTGGCGTAAGCCTGTGATACTGAAAAAAAAATATAAAGAGGTAAAAGATAAAAAATACAGTAAAAACCCATGTGTAAGAACCTAGTGGTTTAAGAACATGTTGACAGAAATCTGCCACTTTAAATCCAAAAATATAAGAACCAGTTTAGCTAAAAAAAAAGCGTTAAATATTTTAACCAGAGGGAGTTTTACTTTCAGATTGCAAATTTATTTCACAAATACAGTTACTATAACTGTAAATAATTTTAGTAAGAGCCTGATTGTACTTAGCCTAAACTGACAATAACTAAGTACAGAACCTTCTTTGCCAGACTTTCAAAAAAGTAAGTTCTAACACCCAGGTTTTTACTGTAGACATAAAATGGCTTTATAGCAAAGTAACATAAAATGGTACTACAGCTTCAAATGGCACCCTATATAAAATAAATAAATAATATATGCAATGCAAACCAACATACAGGCATCAATTGGCAACTGCTCTGGGGATTCTCCATGAAAGCCCACAACCACCAACCGAATTCTGATGGCTGTGCGCACTTAGGTAGCCAACCATGCACAAGCCACAAACTGTAGGGTGGTCATTTGACTGGAAAAGGACCAGGTTTTGCCGGTCAAGACACTATTCTGGTCGGTCAAAAAAAAGGAAGAGAAAGAGCAAAAAAGTACCAAGAAAGAAGAAAGTGTACATAGGATCTGAATTCATGTTCACCTTCACGTTCTCAAGAGAACTTAAGATTTGATCATTTCATGTCGTAGATGTGCATAGACGGTGAAGGAATTAACAGAGAGCGTGATGCACTTGCAAAGCTGTTGCTTTACTTATTAAACTTGCTGCTTTTCTCACCTTCTCGTTGCCGTAATATATAGAGTTTCAGGGGGGGAGCATGATAGCAGGCTAGTTTTCTTATTTTTCATATAAATTGATACATGTTGATATATTGATGTCGAAGTTGTTGAAGGAGCTATACAATCAGACTATTGATGTGTTTCCTTACTTTTAAATGGCAAATATTCATCAATAACACATTGTGAATGCTATTTAATTTTCCTCTTTTTTAATGATTTTTTTTAGTGATTATCTTAGTAAGAATGCAATTGAAAAAATCCAAGGATGGAAAGAGATGCCATTATACAGGCAGTTTGCAAGACAGAGGGATCAAGATCAAAAAAACGATGAAACATAGACTTGGTTGAAAGAAGGAAAGCTTAAACTTAGAAACAGAGTCTCTTATTGTTGCAGCACAAGATCAGGCAATAAGAACAAATATTATGTAAAAGCAACAATTGACAGGACACAGACCGATCCCAAATGTAGAATGTGCAAACAAAACAACGAGACCATAAGCCATATTGTATTAAAGTGTGTGTCCAAAACTGGCACAAAAAGAATATAAAAGGAGACGTGAAAATGTAGCTAGAGCAATCGATTGGGACCAGTCAGGAAAATATGGGTTTCAGCGAAATGAGAGGTGGTATGACCATGTTCCGGACAGTGTACAGTACTTCAAAATGAGAATTACAAGATGTTGTGGGATTTTAGTATATGAACAGACCATAAAATTGAGGCTAGGAGACTGGACCTATTGATCATCAACAAAAAAGAGAACAACTGCCAAATTATAGACGTCAGCAGGCAATTTCAGACGATGGAAGGGTGAGAACAAAAGAGGATGAGAAAGAAGAAAAATATCAAGATCTCGCTAGAGAAATCCGAAAGATGTGGGGTGTAAGGACAAATTAAAAAGGTGATACCCATAGTAGTGGGGGCAGTGGGGAAAATACCACTGAGGTTAAAAGAAAATCCGAGGACCATAGGTGTCGACACATCCATTGAAATGATTCAGAGATGTGTACTTTTGGGGTCAGCAAGGATACTTAGGAAAGTGTTGGAGATGTAGACCAGGGATAAAGTAAAATGAAGGACGCTTCTTGGCTTTCCTAGGCCTTGTTGCGCAGAGCCAATGAAAACCAGATTTAACACCTTTATCTGTGAGTATTAGCAATAATAATAATAATAATAATAATAATAATAATAATAATAATAATGAAAGAGCTTGTAGGAGACAATTAAGTGTGAATCAATTATGCGCCAAATGCAAAAGGCAATCCTCTCTATAGTTCGTTACACACTGCTAGAATATTATTCAAGCTGGGCGGTTAGATATCTTTAAGAATTTTGGACACCTATCTTAACAGATACTTAATCTTGTATATTATCGAAATTTTAATGGACAGCTATATGAACGATGATTTTTAAGTTATGAACATTTTTATTTTATAATTAAGACATCTAATATAAAGCTTGTAGCGGATTTTTTTTTGTTTTAATTTTTTTTATGACACTTCTATCAAATCATTTCTACCCTTTCTTTTTTTCCTTTTTTTTTTTTTTTTTGCGCAAATTATTGTGTAATTGTTACTACAAGTTTTAGTCGATGCTGTGGCTGGTTACGGTTTCCCACCCAGCCAAAGCTTTTATTTTTTACTCTGGGCATGCGAACGTTTGTACTGCCATAATTATAATAATAATGGTTTATTGCCAATTACGAACTAGCACCCAAAGGTGAATTACATTGTATTTACAAAATAAAGTACCATGTAAAAGGATTACAAATTCTTCTTCTTCTGGGACTGGGTATATATAATAGTGCCAAAAGAATATATATACATGTACATGTATGCACTGTATGTAAAATGGATAAAAGACTGTTCCTAATATTAAACTGAACTATACACTTTTGCTAAACATCACACTATGGTACTGACACTTAAATTTTTATAGCAAAAGGGCATCCTGTTGATTAAAGGGTGAGTTTATAAGCGAGAGTTGAGAAAAAGCTAGCTACACATATTATGTTTATATCTTTACAGTAAGGCACATGTACAAGTACATAGTAGTCAGGGTTGATCTGGCAGGTCCAATCCAGGTTTTTTGATACATAGAGTACCTCAGGGTCCACATTTACAGGAATATTACAAGTATATTAAAGGCAAGCTTACCTGTATTTGCTGATCCATTCTTTTGTTCTCGAGCTGATGACCTTCTTTTTAGCCTAAAGTACATGTAAACCATCACAATCATGAAGATGGCCAGAGTGGCAACAATGATAACCACTATGATTATGATCCAATGCTCCATTGCTAAACCCCCGCTGCGTTTTGTAGCATCAGTTATTGTTGTTATTGTTGTTGTTGTTGTTGATGTTGTTGTTGTGGTACGTCCTGCCAGCTGACCAGCACATATCTTATCTAGCCTAGGACTGCATTCTTTGTTTGTTATGCCTTGGCTTACACATTCTTTAATCTTCTCATCTTTTCCATCTGAACAACAAGCAGAACACTCCTGGCAGTTGCGAAGAGTCTCGCTCATGAAATATCCCTTCTCACACTTTCCACTGCATTCTGTGTCATTTTTGTTGGTACACTCTGCTGTCTTTATTTCATGTTCTGCACACTGATGACATGCTTTACATGGGGAAGAATCATCCGCACTGGAAAATGTTCCTGTTTTGCAGGCATGGCACGCAGTTGTTGGAGGATCTTCCAGAGTACTACCACATTTTGGGTGTAATCCAAATCCCTTGTGGCATGTATCACAGGGCAGACATCTCTGAACAGTTCCAGTTGAATTTATAATTGCGTATTGGTTTTCACCACAAATTATTCCACTGTTACTTGGCTGTATAACCTTCCAAGAAAATAAGTAAATGCTTTTATTATCAACATGGCATGTTTTGTTTGGAGCCCCAACAAGCTTTGCCTACTTTGTGCTTGCCTAAAAAATTTGCTTGTTCTGCGGGCTTATACCAGTCTGTAAAGGCACGGCTATGAGGGGTTCTCACAGTGAACATGGCATCAATACATATTAATTATTTTGCTAAACCCCCCAATGGTAAACCATTAAGTTAATGTTATGTTGATGGTTAATGTTAAGTTAATGTTATGTTAACCTACTAGGCGACAGGCCGTCTCAGAAATGACAGACAAAGCAACAAGAAACAGGGGGAACCAGGTAGAAGGCTGAACAAAAAACCAAGAGTAATCCATATTTTGTATAAACCCTCATAAAACAACACCAAAAAAGAAACTATTTCCAACTATTTTAATATTCAAACATTGTGCAAATGCTCTTTAATTCGACCAACATTCTCTCAATCGAGATCTTTGCTTTGTGTAGTCGTGTAGTAAAATGATGAGATGAGATGAGATGATTTATTAAACTCAGCTCAGTTTTACAAGACATAAACCCCATTATTTACACATGCTAAAAAAATCAGCACAGCGCGCTTAATTTTTGGCACTGTGCCTCGTTTGCTCGTGCCGAGACTACCTCCCGGAGGTAAGTCTCGGCACCCGTAAAATTTTGAACACTGGTGCCACATTACATTTGGGACCGATATATTTACACGTCGAAAATTGGGAGTGCCATGCCTTAAAATAGTCAGCACGGTGCCAAAAATTTGGCTTGCCGTGCCGATTTTTTAGCGCGTGTAAATGGGGTTTAATATAAAGGTTAAATTTACATAGGCATCTAAACACAATACAACTAAGAAATAAAGGAAAAGTTGTAACAACAAAATAGAGAGCGAGTTGGGTCATCCAATGATCTTAATAAATTACTACAACTCTTTTAAATAAGGAAGACGTGGTAAACAAGATTATTCCAAAACACACTACCCATGAGGAGAAAAGTTTGAGACTCATGAATTTGAGATGGTTCACTTTAAAAAGGCGCGCGCAAATAATCGTGATACGGTTTTATAAATGATAAATAAAAGTTTGCTTTCCTTACCAAATATACGCCAAAAATAGGTAATACAAACATAGAGCATCTCATTATATCCACGAATCACATAAATCTGAAACAGAAACCAAAATCAGCTAAAATTATTGATCATCTTTCTGGACTCTAAGCTTTAAGCGGAAACCCAAACTACTTTAGAAACCCAACACCACCATAATAGTAAGCCAAGTACAAATTCGTAAAATAACGGTGACAATAGGACAACTATTGCAAGTTATCTAAAAGTAAACTTGAAGAAATCTTAACTCAAAGCGTCATAAAGATATTATATATACTAACACAAGTTCGCAAATCTGCAAAATTTCATTTAGCTTCCAATGACTTATCAGCAAGTTTGTGACAGGTCAATGCGGACAAATTTAAACTGGTATCAAAACCAAAACAAGATGATTTGCGCTCTAAAACGATGGCTACTTACCTCTTATCAGGTGGAAAAACAAATAAAAATGTCCTTTGAAAGAAGATCTAACAGGTTATATTTAAAGAAAGTGCCATTTTGTAAGATTACGCTGAGTTTGCTGAACGTTCTACGAGAGCGCAAGTACGTCAGCGGTTACCGTGGAACCCATCACGAGATTGCGTTAACTCAAGCGTGATTCCTTTTAAACACACATCATGTCACGTGCCAAGCTTTAAGACTTTCACCACTACACCCTCTACTACACCTCCAATATCGTACAAATTTGAATTATGTCTTATCCGCAGTTGATTTGATAAGGGGGGTGGGGATTAGGGAGGAATTGGGTCTTCCCCTACTTATCCAAGACTGCAGCACTGTTCTTCACCTTTACCTATTCTAGTCTCCACCGGAGTTCTCTAGGTATCGTTTCCTTTTAGTGTTCTCCCTGTTGCATATCATAGCGCTAGCTAGGTTTTGAGTTGTTTCATCCCTGAAACGGGTACAGATTTTGCCTACCGCCAAACAGACCTCTTCAAATTCCATCTTTTAGACGGCAGGTCTGAAAATGAGTGTGGAAAGTAGCATTTCTTTGAATGAACTGAAGGATCAGGACTTGGAAAACTGGGCGTTGCAAGACCACCAAGAATTGCAACGAGTAACAACTGGACGAAAGAGCCCCCTCATCCCTACAGTCCGTCGAGGCAATAATCCACGAGAGAAGGAGTGGGTACAAGCTACAATTCGAAATCGATCACGTTTATTTTCTGGGTATCATCTTACCTTTTCCACAGGGAATTACCTCACACACATCATTTCCTTCCAGGTTTTGACGTGAGACTTTCCAAACTAATATGTTTTCTTACAATTAACCGCGCGTGGAGAACCAGTTGTGCTTGTTGCTATCCACAAGTTAGGTAAGTTTGTAAGAGTACAATATTCAAAATAAACAGGAGGTCCGGTGGTTTGCTTCCTCTGGTAACAACGACAGCAGTGCATGTGCGGCAGTATTTTACGTTATAAGGGTTTTGTCATTTCCATGTAACCGATTAAATTAAGCTTTGAAATCCTCAGGCAGAAATTAACGCACGAGAGAGACACGAAATCTTTTTCTTTTTTGTTAGCCAATGTTCAAATAAATGTATCAAGGATCTAAAGAATTTTTTAACCCGTTCAATGTGCGTGATTAGTTTGTACCTCCACCATCGCGAGGTCAAATGCAAAGCAACAGGCGGAAATGAATTGGCGCAAATTTTAATGTAGAGAAATTTAATAGAAAATGTTTGCAAAACCGTTTGCTCTCGTAGTCGCTATCATGGTGAATGAGAAAGGACTCTCGCTCCAGTATACTTAAGTATGATATAACTGATTGTTTCATCAAAAATAAAATACAAACTGCCGTGACAAACATGATAAAACAACGCATGTTGCAAAAAACTAAGATTTTGAAGACTTGACGTTCCGTATGTAACAACTTACATCTTCAGAGGTGACGGTTAAAAAGGTTACAGTAAAATTTTAAACATCTAGAAAAAGACTGGAAGCTAATAAACAGGTGAAAACAATAACTATTATGACAACAAATGATGATGACAGGCTCAATTTGAAGTCTGCAGGAAATTAACAGATTATTAGAAAAATTTTTACAAAGCGTGGATTCAGACCGGTTTCGAATTCCTCCTGCGGAAACGATCAGCTACAATGTTTGAAACAGTAAATAGAAACAGGATGCACTGGGGTTTCAAGGGCAGGGTTGCACAACTCAGTCACGCCCCCCGGCCACCTCAGGCGTGCCTTAAATATGTTCCTCAAACGATCTCGAAAAGAAGCGTGGTCACTTAACTGCAAAACAGTCCGTATTTTTGCGTATTCCAGTTCACGCGAACAGTCAAACAAAAGGTCTGGAGCGAGGCGGAAAACGGAAAGCTAAAGAAAAAACCGACTGTTTTGCATTCTACATGGTCACGTTCTAGTGTTTTTATTTCCCAGTTTTAAAACTAACCTTTCAAGAAGATTAAGTGAAAGCTGAAACAGCTTATTTGTGACAGTGGATAAACTTTTAGGGAAATTGATGTCGGTTACCCAACTTGGCACGACTTGGCTTTCTCCTCATTATTTGAGTAGCCTCTTAAGAATGGAAGGATAGATAAAGGAATAATGACTGAATGAACAATGAAACTGTGCTTATTACCAAAGTAACTTAATTGCCCTTTGATGTAATTTTGGTTCTTAAAATTGCTTTCGCAATACTGTAATAGTATGTACATGTAAGGTCATGCAATTAAAGCTCGTTGCTGTTGTTGTGATTAAACCAACGAGCGAATCTATGACCGACATTGAGATCAAACGTCAGCGCTAACGGCCGTTATCGCACTGTAAGTAATTCATCGATATCTCCCCTCATCACAAACGGTTCGAAAAGCGATAGTTAGTGGCACGGCCAGACTTTTTTGAGTGGATGGTCATTTCGCCTTTCCCTGAGTTAGGCGGGAAGTCCCGCTATCCGGATAGCAGGCTCTTTGCTAGTCATTTACGTGGTACAAAACCGCAATGGTGGAGAACAAGTTTACAGGACTCACCGAGACAAGACAAAAGAAGGTTTACATCAGTTAAAATGGTAGTTATATTTTCCCTTGCTTTTTTTGTCTTGTCCCACTGCGTCCCTTGTTCTCCTGCTTGGCGACCTCGTACCACGTGAATGACTAGCTGCCAAAAGCCTGCTCAATTTTTCAGGTGTCACAGCTGAAGTCTCACAAAATGCAGTAAAGCATTCCCATTCTCTCGGAGCGTTTGTTTTCGCCTACGTTTATACAGACTGAATAAACCAGGAGATAGTGCTTCCAAGTTTGGAATTTCCTTTGAGAAAAAGTGTTATTTATTTATTTATTTTTTTACAATCCGTCTCTCTTTTAGGAACCAGTGATGCTTTTTTTAAGTTATGCGGCATGACTTGTTGGCTTACATTGACGACTGGCAGCGTCGTTCCGTTCAAATTATGCCCTGTCCTCGGTGGCTCTTCCTTGCTCTTTGGAATATTTCATTGCCATGCTTGCTGTTCTCGAATATCAATGCAGGTATGTCATACAAGTGAAGAAAAAGAAAAGGTTAAAACTTTAAGATAGACAGACTTAACAGGGGCGCACTTGTCTTGTGCAACGTACATATTACGTTATTTACCAAAAGCGTGAGGATATGGGAGGATATTGGCCAATAAGTTGTTTGTTTATTTTAGTTGGATTTTACATTTTTTTTCCTTTTTTTGGACAGAGACTAAGTCGAAAACAACTAATCATGAGGTAAAAAAACAAAAACAAAAACAAAACAAACAAAAACAGATAAGGAAGATAAAACGAGGCCACAATTATCCAGCCATCTTAACCAAATTTTAAGATAGGAAAGTAAAACAAGCTCAAATTGCTTCAAAAATGACAGAGAACACAAACCACAGCAAAAGTAATATCTATTTTTGTTTTTATTTTTTTAGCAGACGCATGCGCTCACATATTGAGCTTGGTATGCCTGTGGTAAATTACAGGGCAGTTCAGTCAGTCAACCAAACTAATAAACTTCCGAACGTAAGCTTAAGACCGCTTAATTATCATATTATATTTTTGTTTAAGGAGACGAGTGTTCTTTCGGCAACAACAACCTCTGCCATTTAAACGCTTCGTGCATCACCAAAGCGGGTTCATTTCGCTGCGTGTGCAACTCAGGATTCAGTGGGAACGGTTTTGACTGTAGCGATATAAATGAATGTTCCTTTGGTACACATCTTTGTAGCAGTGCAGCAAACTGCCTCAATACACCCGGCTCATACAGGTGCAGTTGTTCAGCGGGTTTTACAGGAAATGAGAAGTCATGTCATGATGTCGACGAGTGCGCAAGCGAAACTCACAACTGTCATGAGCATGCCTCGTGCAGAAACACCGCTGGTTCCTATGATTGCAAATGCAATCAGGGTTTCTACGGAAATGGGCTCAACTGCACAGACATCGACGAATGTTCTTCGCAGAATTACAGCTGTCACTCGAATGGGAATTGTGTGAATTTTCCAGGATCGTTTAATTGCACTTGCCAGAATGGATTCACAGGAAACGGTTTTGACTGCAATGAAATCGACGAATGTCTTCTGAAAGAGCAATATTGTGGAAATCAGACATCTTGTGTTAATTTGGTTGGCTCTTTCTCTTGCAGCCCAGTCTGTAAGCTGGGTTTTGCCGCTAATGTAAGTGGATGCGTGGACGTCAACGAATGCGAGCTCAACGTACATAACTGTGATACGAAGTCTTCATGCATCAACTCGGACGGTTCATATCACTGTAATTGTCTGCCAGGATACACTGGAGATGGTTTCAGTTGCTCTGATATTAATGAATGCACCTTTAACGCTCACCCTTGCAGCAAAAATCGAACATGTCGCAACACACCTGGCTCGTACGAATGCGTTTGCGATGAAAAACTTGGTAACTGTGTTCCAATCAATGGCTGCTTTCCGGAATGTCGTCCAAATGCCATTTGCACTAAAGTCGATGGTTCTTTTATCTGCCAGTGCATACCTGGATTCGCTGGTGATGGACAACTCTGCACAGGTAGTTCATACCTCTTGTTTGTATGCGTGCATTTGAGGTGTAACTAGGCAACAATATCGTCCCATGTTAGGGAATTTAGACTCCGGCATCCTCGAAAATTTTGGCTTGTCGAATCCGGAATCCCGGGCTTTGGAATCCATTATTTAACTCAAAGAATCTGGAATCCCGCTAACAATTAGAATGTGGAATTTAAGTGGCACTGGTAGAGAATCTGGAACCCAGTGTGTAACTGGAATCCGGAATCCACAGAGTTGTTATAGGCTACTTGCACTAAGAGGTCACGTGACCAATGCTTCCTTTAAACATTGAGTTGGAATCTTGCTGATACCAAAAATTGACGGAGCACATAAAAATTATCTTACACCCTAAATTTGAGAGAAAACGCATTTAAGGGAGATATTTTATGGCACTTTGATTTTTCAACAAAGTAGTATGATTTGTATTGGCCGCCATGTTAGAGGGCATACTCTTGACTCATTTTCAGAGAATGGTTCCGGTTTGAAAAACCAAATCAATATTATTTTGTTTAAGATATGACCCACTAATCGTTTTTCTAAGGCAATATCATATAACTTTTATTTTCATAAAAGTGATGTCACATGACCTCTTAGTGCGAAGGACCTATTGTGTGGGTTTTATTTAGTCTAAAGGTTGATTTCCACTTACGCGTTTTTGGCTACGCACGTTAACGCACGTAAATTTTAATCACGTAAATACAATGGAAGCAAGATAAAAAGTGCTGAGCTTAAACGAGAAGTTGAGCGAGGTTCAAATTTTACGCTTACGAGCGACCTTTCATGCATTGCCTCTATTTTATTTGCGAACGTAAATTTTACGCACGTACGCACGTAAAAATTACGCCACACTGGAAATCAACCCTAACAGATAAAACCTAATGCTCGCCCCGTGTAAGACGGTCTTAGATTATCTAACATGAGGTTTATCTCTTAAACTAATTTGTCCAAAGACACATTTTCCAAATTTGTCTTAAAACACATTAATTTAGGGAAAATTGTTGAGTCAGACATTGCCTACAATCAAGTGTGACGTAACGTTACCCATTGTATTCTGTGCCTTCCGCATCAATCAATCAATCATCAATCAATCATTGACTCGTTACGTCGAGGAGCTAGAAAACTCGTTCAAAATAGTAACGTGTACAAATAAAATCTATAATAATTACAGCTATGTTATAATATTATTCAATTTTAAAAACAACTCAATAAATATTAAAAACTTAGTAATAAAAACATAAAATATAAAAATGCTAAAACCTAATAAAAAGCCATGTACTAAAAACATGACTTGAAAACTATAATACTAAAAAGCTACAATCGTACACTATAAGACACTTTCTAAAAAGCTGCAATCGTGCAGTTTACTTTTGAAGTCATTAGCATCACTTGAAAGACGCACTTGAGAGGGCAAACTGTTCCATAACTTAGTTGATGAATAAGTGAAAGAATTCTTCTTAAATTTATGACTAAAGTTAGGTAATTCCAAATATATTTTTTTTCAAGCCCTTGCCTCTTAGCCCATACGGTGTATGCCTATATTTAAAAAGGCTTCCAATATGAGTAAGTCCCGTACCATTTAAGCATTTAAAAAGAAGTATTAATAATCGTTCTTATGATAGACATCAATATAGTTTCGCTCAGATACTACTCCAGCTCGGTATAATTCAACGGCTCTCTGATATTAATAAATATTAATAATAGTAATAATAATAATAATAATAATAACAATTTGAGGTCTCTTTTAAGTCTACAATTATATACGAAAATGTCATTAATGAGTGTGAAGGATGATTAATTAAGTGCACTCTTATTTTGATACGAACAGTGGAAGGATCGAGTCCAAATATGGAAAACCTTTCAGCAATGTCAGAGCAGCAGCAGCAGCAGCATCAAGTCATTATTGGTTTGACAGCAGGAGCGGTGGCAATTTTAATCCTGTTAGGAGTTATCTTAACTTATAGGTACGTATTCATGTTATAACTAAACTGGTGCACGTAAGGTTATTCGCTTCTACTGTTAGAACAGATAAGCGAAACAAACAAAACAAAACGAAAGTTGCAAGCAAAGTCTTGCCGCGCCAAAGGGGTAGGAAATCGAGAATTCGAGGAGGGCAAGATACCAGATTCTCTCGGTAGTCAACCAGGACACTAGATACGCTTTATCATAACATGTTTCGGCAGGATTTTTCTTTCGCGTCATCAAAAGTTAAAATGACTGTCTCTGACTGTCTAATCCAGAACCTGAGAAATGAAAAGAGGTAAATACGCAAAGACCCTCACCAAGATTCAGGTCAGTGCAATTTTTCATACGCGACAAATTCGGTGAAACGATTTACCCAAATGTATGATAGAGATTTGTGAGACGCCATGTTGGACATGTTGGTGTCTACTGACTGGGCACCAACATGGCGACCGGAAACCAAAAGATGGAAACAGACAACGGAAGGAACTCATAAACATTAATTCTAATACAAGAACTATATAACTAATCAGATAGCAAAGACCTCAGCAAAATCTCCCAAAATATTAGCCACTTTTTTAACCTAAATGACAGCTTCCTCCATTAACGTACCTTACCACAAAACGAAGGACCCTTTGGAAGAGAAAATTTGTAAAAATATAAGCTTTTAGTTGCTCAAATCAAGAGCAAACAAAACCTAAGGGGGATCCATAATTCTTTTATTTTGCTTGAGTACGTTTTGATGACTTCACGTAAAAACCAGCAATAAAAGTTAAATAATTTTGTCTAACTTCCAGATTAAGGAGGCGAAACAGCAGAAAGCCCATTTTGCGTTACGCCAACTCATTCATGGCTCACATCGATGAAATGATGGAAGATCAACCTGACCGAGGACTGGAGTGTGTTTCAGTCAAGTCATCACTTTTCTCCATCCCTAGCCTTCACCCTTCAAATCTGAGTCTAACATGGACGGAAAATGAAGACTCCCGGTTATGACCAACGAGAAATACAGTTGAACCTCCATCAAGCGATCACCTAGCTATTTAGCGGCCAGTTGGCTGTATTTTAAAAAAATATAAAGAAAAAGAATACAATCCACGATAGAAGTTGACAACAGATGGTGCATTTGTTTAAGAATTTAGCGATGTTCTGCTAACTCCGATTATGCTAATTTATGACAAACATCCGTTAGGCAGCCACTTGCCGTTACCCCAAGGATGGCCGCTTAATAGGGGTTTAAAGGAAGGGAAAGCCTCCACCTTTTGGGCGTCTCACGGGCTATCGAAAGAACTAATTATAAAGGAATTCGGAGCCCTACAGAGCATGACCGTAATAGTTAACTACAGTCAACTCTCCATAACACGGACGCCTTCGGGACTTGCACTATATGTACGATCTTAGAGTGATGTCCGTTTTATAGATAGTGACACTTAAAGGAGTTAAGAAAGGCAGGGACCCACTCTTGGTTTCCGGTTTACCGAAGTGTCCGTCTTATAGAGGTCTCCGTTGGGAGAGATATGACTGTAAAAGTAAAATACAAATAGCGGTGATAAATTGTGAACTTTCGTGTTTTGATATAAACTTGACGTTTCATATGCTATTCAACATACATTTGAATTCTCAATCTCATTTCCAAGATCCCTTGTAATTTTGTATAAATAATCTCGTCATAATCTGTGACGGCATAGATCACTTTCGAAATTGTTTGTTGACTAGCATGCGAAACGTCAAGTTTATATAACCATAGGCACGTTTAACGTGCATGAGCTATTTTGAATACTTCAGTTTAACCGTATCAAGAATCTCCTCTGTTAATTCTAAATTTATACTTTTTTTGGCCGACTACCTCGTTCCTATCTCTTGAGAACTCAACTGCGAGCGATCAAGGAGGTATCGCGTAATGGGCCACAGGAACGGAAAGGAAGCTGGGAAGGGTGGGCCTTTCCCATGAAGCCTTGAGGGGAAACAAAATCGCTCCTGGAACTCTCGAACTCGATCCTCTAGAACGCGCCTGGGTATGAGGCAGGTCGGCCGAGCTATGCAAGATGACTGATATAACTATTGTTTATGGTAGCTATTAAATTTGCTAAGAATTAAAATTCAATCTTGACACTTACAAACTTAAAACTTTTGCATACTTGAGGTGAAAAATATGTGATAACATTTTACTGCTTTGAACCTTTTTTCCAGTGTAATTTTTTGTACTAAACTGGCCAAAAGAGCCAAAATGGTTGACCCTATGACACTTATGACGTCACATCTCGTGACTATAGCAACTGACTACCGCCAAAGTGTTCTTGTTGGAAGAATACTTGTTATCAAATAATATTCTCCTCCTCCTCGATCTGTGTAATTCTTCATATCATACTTCAGCCAAATCGAACCATATTGTTTTCTGATCAAATTCATTTAACATTTTCCCAGGCTAAAAACATGCTAACGTCAAAAGGGAGCTTCCATATCTCCACTGTGACGACTTAAATATTTAAAATAAATTTTCATTATGAAAGAGATCAGAAGATCTTTGTGTGGATAGGAGGCCACGTTTCCCTCATATCCTTGCAATACTACAAACCTGCCTTGTATAACAGATTTTTTATAGTGTAGTATATATCTTTGTGTTTAAAGCAAAAACTGTATGAATTTTTAGTAAACTGGATATACTTAGTATTTGAATGCCCCTTCAGTTGTCTGGTTCAACGATATTAGGCATTCGTTCCCTGCAGTCACCTGCTCGTTAGAAAATGGCTAATTGACGTAAGTCGTATAGCTGGCAGACTTCTTCCAAATTTGGTCAACATTATAGCTGGTTATCAAGGGTAAGTCAGGGAACCAGATAACGGAGAATGTTTCGAATGAATGATAAAAGTTGGTAGAAGTCTTAGAACCCGCTTGTTTTCAGCCATGTCAGTTATCTAAAATCATTTAATTTATAAATAAATAGATAAATAAACTAATGTGGATAATAAAAGCAAGTTACGTCAGTTATTTAAAATTATTTACACTTATAAATAAATTAATTAATGATAAAATGAATGACCCCTTTATTATTTCTGATAAGTAGGTATAAGTAGCCGAAGCATTTGGGCTATTAGCTGTTATTAAAAAATGAATCATTGGACTGATTGGCTTAGCCATCATGGTATATGAGCCATTATGCCATGTTCTCCAAATATGGTAGCTGAACGCGTTTGCTCAAAATTAAAAACAAGTTGAAAATCGCCTGTTTTTACAAATAAAGTCGGGAAGATTTCTTGATATTTTGTGCCGCGCCGTTTTTGATAAAACAATTATTCCACTCGCGCCTGTTGGATATAACATTATTATAGCGCCTCGTTGGTTATCTCATATCCAACGTGCACTCATGGAATAATTGTTAAATAGCTCAAATGTTTCCGCTATACCTTGTCCCGATCCCATTCAGGGCCCCACTGAGATAATAACAATAACTATCAGATAATTTCAAGTTATAATCTTTCAAGAAACAAATAATACAATGTAACTGGAAACCGAACCATGATTGATTTGAAAAGTCAACACTGTTTAGCAATATGAAACCGAAAACCGCACCTTTCAAGAGCAAAATCGCGAGAAACGAGTATTTAAGCTGGCTCTGCCACACTCTGCAATATTATGCACGGATTAGCCGTGAAAAAGCGCTCAGTGGTAGCATACAGCTAATATAAGTGACAGTGTGTTTAATTCAGAAGTAAAACGAATACCAATGTGAATTTCTCGTATAAAGAACGCTTTTATCTAGGTGGGGGCGAATTTTAAAATAATCAAAACAGTTGATGCATACATAAGTGAATTATTTAATTTTCAGTTTCGGTGAAAACGTGCACACAAGTAATAACCACCAACCGCACGTTTTCTTTCATCTGCCCTGACATGAATATCTGTTATAAACAAAAGGAACAAGGAAATTTGACAGTCACAAGAGCCACTTGCCAAGCCATGAAAGCGAAAGGTAAAATATAATTACAGTACTTGTTCTTAACAATCAACTTATAATTTCTGTCAGAGCTTCGGTTTCTTGAAGTTACATTGATAAAATATTTTTCTTGTGGAGTGAATTTTTCCACGGTGGGCGAAAATGCCACGCGTAGGAAGAAGCCAACGCTATTTTATGCTAATGTAATTTCTTTTTATATCTGCAGACGTACTGTACTTCCTGTGAAAAGACATTCTTGCATGACCATGTGAGTCACCTCTATTGGAGGATTTAATCCAGTTTTAATTGAGACAAAGCTAAGAGAACTATTCAAAGGAAATCGAAATACAAACTTAAAACTGACAGATGTAGCGTAGGCTACATTTACGATAAAATCTCGTTTCAGCTGGTTCCAGTTTGCTCTTGTTTGCTCCACTGTAGCAGCAAATGCAATATTTTAGTGGTTAGCGGAAGTTAAAAACCCGGAAGTCCCCTGTTTTAAATCTACAACCAGTCTACAACGTTGCTGTAACATTCGTTGTACGCGACTGAAACAGCTGCTAGGGTGCAAGAAACGTCCCGGGACAATGATAACTACTTTAAGGCCATTTTAAAGTTGTTTGAAATAATGACGTGGGTGTTCGAATATAATATTCTTAATGGAAGGAAATATCATTAAATTCAATACCGAACTGTGACGCATATACAACATTATAAACAGAAAAACAAAGTTTGTTCCATCTACTATATTTACTCTATGATGACCTCGTGACTGCGTACTTAAAATTAGTTTCGAAAACTCCCCCACATAAAGGAAGTAACTACAACGTTTTTTTATATCCGCTCTTCATTTCTTGGCGACAGTGCCTTGGTTTACACATAAAGTAAGGTCTCACTCATCCAGCGCTCCAATTTAAGCATTTGCAGCCAGAAGCTATGAAGGAGATTAGCATCTGCACCGTTTTTCTTGTCCTTTTTGTCTGCACTGATGTAAGTACGATTTATTTGAAAAACAGTATCTTTACATTATAGTTTGTACTTCACCTTGGCCGTGATATTATTTCATGTGGTCAAGAATTTGCTCTGCTTTAATGTGGATTTATATCACAAATTATGGATTACCGTGTCCGATTTTGGAGTGGAGTTCGATGTTGTTACAAATAGGGGATCCTAAAATTGAATTCTAAATTTCGTTTTTCTTTTATGTTTTTTGATATACCCTTTGAGATTTCACCCGTCTTAAATTTAAAATCTAAAACATTAAACAAAATTAATGCTTCGTATGTTGTCTTTGTTTTAGAATTCTTTTATAAAATTACTATGTCGCTTGAAGATTTAAGTTGAATTGTAGCCAGAAACTAAGGTTAAGGCACTTAAACTGAATTTAGTACAAAGATATCTCACAGTTTAAGCCATGTTTAACACCTGCTTTTTTTTAATGAATGAGTCCATCAAGTGGCTCTTTCATGGTTCTACGTTAGGTGAGGACCATTACCTAAGCCCTCAGTTCGTTTTCGTAAAACTTGTCCTTAACTGATTATATTTTAATACTTATCCTTTATCATTACGTCCATTTCTCCGAAATCGCCAGCAGGATAAAAACCAAGCGAGTTTTACATAAATACTGAGCCCTATTATAAAAGAAGATTAATATACTTCTGTTTATCTTGACAATTTCATCCTCTAACAAAGAAAACTAAAGGGAAAATCTGACACGGAATAAGCTTGTCAAGTTCCTATTCACATTGCCAAGGAAGTCATTAACATTGACAATGAGCGTTTCGGGGGGGGGAGGGGTTGGGGGGACTTTGGTTGAGTGACTCCTGAGTTGGGGGGACTTTGGTTGATTGAGTCCTGATCTTCCTACAATGGACTCGTAAGATCAGCAGATGATAACAAAGTAATAATAAATCTAACGACTCTTTGGTTTCAAGCTAAGAATTACGCCGCCGAGGATTACGTGTTAGGGTGTGGGTAGTTAAGTTTACTAAATAATAACGGGGCAGCAGCTAAGAAGGCTGAAATGATATTGGCTTTAAGACAGCTTGGACAGTAAGCGAGACTGGACGCGCCCTTGATTTTTAATTAAGTGCACTTTCCCTATTATTTTCCGCTCCGCTAGAATAATGCATTGCAATATCGACGAAAGCGCAGAATTGGATTTTCAAAGTGTTACGAAACTAGATGAAACTGTACGTATCGGTATGTATGAAACGTAAAGAATTCGATTCAAGCAACCAGTATTAAATGCGAATATCGTATCGGTCCGTTTTACAGTGATCTCTAACCATAGATTCCTCCATTTTTTTTTTTTTTGACTACCGAGCGAAACAGAGTATACTGAGAACGTGGCTCCGTATTTTAACTTTACTGATTCTTTTGAGTGAAAGTGATCCCCGTCATAGTGACGCACACGCGCGGTAAAGGTCTCGACCCCCGCAGTGCATTACCTGGTGTTTTCTCTTTTATAGGCACAGCCTCATGACTGTAACTATGACGAGTCTTACAACAGCACAATAGGGAGATGCGTTAAATGCTCAGCTTGTCCCGCTGGAAAAGGAATCGCCAAAAAGTGTAGGTGTGAGCCCTGTATAAGTGGCCTTAATTACAACGACGGCAAGGAAGGTCGTCGTAATTGTGAAACTTGTCAGTCGTGTGAAGCCATAGACAAGATTGAAGACAAGCCCTGTACTGTTAAAAGCAACGCTGTCTGCAAATGTCCCAAAGGGTAAGAACTTTTACATAGCTCATTGATCCAGTCAACGGCTTCTATAAAGATTGAGCGGGTTGGGGGAGGGGTTGGGGAGGAACAGAGGATCCAAATCTCCCGCCCCCCTTAACTTGCATTCCCGGCTCCCACCCCTTTTTGTTAGCTTTCCTCCCTTTAGCCCTTTTTCGGTTGCGAAATATTTTAAAAGCAATTAGTTTTTTTGCGTGTTTTCCCCCTATTCCTCCAACTTCCCACTCTATTAGAGTTTCCTCCTCCCTCCCTTTGCTCTCCCTCCTGCCGTACCCCTTCCGCCACCTAATCTCCTTGGCTACGACTCCCTGTCCTCCCCGGCTATAAAGGTGCGCGCAGTTGGCACCGGCTAAAGAAACCGGTCGTTATGGCAACTGAAGAACAGAAGGACCAACTACATTTATAAGCGGCTGTGTTATGTATATGTCTCTCTCACAGAGGTTTACTTGTAAAACGAGTTTGCTGTATAACTGTCTTCTGATCTTTTGCGCTGTGAGAAAATTAACCCATAATTTTATTTGTGATCAAGCTAAAGTTTTAAAACATAATAAGTCAATGTTTTACAGTTAATTTTTCTCAGTGGGGAAACGACAAAGATGTGATGAAGTGCGCTGCAATAGCCGTCGTTTCGCGTCTCACTGAACTGAAGAAACTATCGCCTTGAGCGACATTGACCCTTGCTTCGATTTGTATTTATTTTATAGGAAATACGAGACAAGGGATGGAGATTGCAAGCCATCAATATCCATTGTGACCACTGCGGCGCGAACGACCACAGGGACACCAATAATGCCGACAAAGAAGAAGCCAATGACCAGTCCACAAAACGAGCAGAAGACCGGAGCAATCAGTACTTCAACCGCAAAAAATTCCTCCAAAACACCAGAATTTCAGAACAGTGATGCTCGTGATTCTAAAGCAGAACATTCACAAAAAGGTGAGATAAATGTAACTTTAATTTAGCGCTGTCAATAATGAAATTAACTCTCGGACGTACACACAAAGTCATACCCTCACCGTGGACAAGTACGGGGGGGGGGGGAAGGGGTTGATGGAACATTCACCTAGGGTTTTTCATATGTTGCAGTATTTCGAAAAGATTTTACCGTCACTGTAATTCTTTGATCTTCTCTACAAGATGAGGTATATTTTGGTGGTTCTTCTGGAGGCCTGTGACGTCGCGAAAGATGGCCGCCATTTTTGATTTTACAAAGAATTAGAAAAGAGGTAAAAACGGCGAAAATTGGTAATTTTTGGGCTTGACATGTAAAATAACACATAAATAAGTACGACGCTTTACTTTATTCACAAGACTACTTTAATTGTTGAAAGAAGTTGAAAAAAGATGCATTTTTACTCAAAATTTGCTTGACCACCTGCTACTTATGATATCATATCTCATAACCATAGTAACTAATCATCTTTAAGCTTGTCCGAAAATGCGCGTGAGGGATAAACAACGGCCACTGAAAACTTCAGGTGCTGATGTTTGATCGTCTGGGAAAAACCTCACAAAAGCCTGAGAGGGGAATGGCATCCACCCCCACTTGTACGTCCCAGGGTTAAGAAGCTTCTTTTTTCAAATATAGAGCTAGACATGAAACGCGTTGCTCAACCTGCCTAAGAGGACTGGCAGTCCCTTAGATAATGTGTGTTTTAGCCTACGTACTGATCCATGAACCAAGAAATGTTCTGTTTATGACTGCCTGACTTACCATTGTGGTCTTTCTTTTTCTCTTTTATAGAAAAAATCGTTTACCGCTACCTCAAACCAGGCTGGATTGTTTTAATCTGTCTAGGATCAGTTGTGGTCCTAGGAGCAGTAGCGTTCTTGTCGTGTCGTAAGCAAACCCGGCAAAGGATCCATGGTTTTTGCTGCCGGAGTTATGCAGTGTTAAGCCCCGATTTTGAAACCACTTCTGCACTGGTGGTGGAAAGTCACTATGCAGAATCAGCACCAAATGACCCAGAAGGTTAGTAAATATCCCCTTAGAGGATGGTGAATAGGGTTGTAGATCTCAGACAGTATTGGAGGGGGGGGGGGGGGGGAGGGGAGGGGCAAAAGAAGAGTGAAGCGAAATGACAAGAAGAAAATGTGACTATACGACTATTTTTTATTTTACTTGTTAAATGTAAGTATTAGATTATAAAGCAGTTACGTCAAATGCAAACATGTTCAACCTAAAATTAAAGCAATCAATCCAGGGCTAGCGGGTCTAAAAAAATTACTTCTTACTTTAAATAAATGTTCCAAATTGAAAAGAAACAAAGTAGCTGTCCAAGCTGAGGACGACGAGCCCCAAAACGTCTTAAGCCACTTAGTACGCCTCTTTCAAATCGGAAAACTTGCATGCCCACACGATAGTGATACAGTCTAACTTTTGTCTTCAGATGGTGCCACACCCATTCCACCGGGGGAAGAACCTGTTCCACGTTGGTATCCTTCTCCGGCTGCAGGTAAGTTAATAAGGAGCCCGAAGCGTACAAATAAAATTGATCAAGTTTACCCTAAGTTGTTAAAATAGTAAATTAGGCTAGTTTTAAGCACCCGCGTAATATAAACAGCCTCCGTTATCCAGTGGATTTCAATATACTTTCACGCACTGAAAAATGGATTTTCTGGTCGGTGGGATGCCATTATTTTTCTCATTCCAGTTTTGAGTATCTTGTTTCAAATAATAGTTTACGTTTTTTGATCGTGACAAACATCGTCCGAGTCCCTTTAGTCAAGTAGTAATAAATAAACCGACAACAGAAATGATAATGACAAAAAATACAGAGATACAACATGATAAAAACAATAAATAACGAATACATAAACTTGAAACTTAAAGCGTGAAGAATACGTAAACGTTAGGTGAGGTCAACCAACGACATTTTTGAACAGTGCAGGTCAACCAGAAGTAAGTCCTTGGCCCTCAGTATGCCTTGATGCTGCCAAATTTGTATTGCTAAGTACCTTTACTCTGATCGATGCAATCTGTTGGAAATCTTTTTTTTTTCAAAATCACTGCCCAAGATTGCAAAAAGTTCACTTCCGATTGACGCGCGTCGCTCAAACACTTCGTTGTTTAAACTCCCCAATGACATGGTAAAGAAATGCAAGCTCGCACACAATGACTGCATGTTAAGGCTACCTTAATAGCTGTTATTTTAACTTGGCACTCTCGTAACTGGTGACGATTACTGCTGTATAGATTTTTAAGGCTCATTCTGGTGTTTCTTTTTTTCCAACCCTTAGAATACGTATACTGTAACTGTGGGACCAGGGAGAAAGAAGACTTGCAGATAGAGTGCGAATGCACCATGGACAACTCAGGTAGAACTCGAATTCCCTCCGCCATTTGCCATACCAAATGTCGGTATAGACTATGTTCCGGCTTCAAGTTAAGCTTTTCTAAGATTGTTATAATTAATGGTCGTTCATCAACTTTTTATACAGATGAAAGACTAAGATTAAATCAGTCAGTTTTAGTTGACAAATTGGTTACCACTGAACTGATTACTGATCAGGGCCCGGTTTTTCTGCTATTTTGTGACCATACCTCAGTTTCTTCTGCCGTATGTTTCTCCCTCCTCGTTGTCACAGATTACTTGGCCGAAGGCATATTAACCGGTTTAGATAGCACAAAGAGAACAATATAAATTTTATTAGAACGCATAGAATTAAAACCGGTTTGGGAAATTAACTTCTCACTTGATCGTATGTTACCTTATGTAACCTGACCCTGATTCTCTTTATAGTTTCCCTGAACGATGAATCTGAGGAAACCTTGGAAGAATTACATCCGTACCGTTCAACAAAATATTGAAACTGCTCACTACATAGCCTGAGAAAACAGCCGACATTTGGCGCCGTTACCACTGGTTTCCCCGACAAATGACGTCTGAGAAACGAGCGCAGAATTTCATAATGATGACGCGTCACTACCCAGATCCGGGTAGTTCTTCTGATTGGTCGTGCCGCGTAGGAAATTTGATTCAACCAATCAGAAGCACTACTCAGATCTGGGTAGTGACGCGTCATCAGTATGAAATTTCTGCGCTCGTTTCTCAGACGTCATTTGGCGGGGAAACCAGTGCTAGCGTCACCAAATGTCGGCTGTTTTCTCAGGCTACTCATTACACGGTTCTAATTTCATATATTTCCCATTTGGATTAGATAGTAAACGACATGAAAGTGAATGAACTTAACTCATTTATGGTTTCTATCTTTCAGAGACGTCCAGTGAAAAACTGGTGCCGATCTCATCTTCTACAGAAACAATCTCAGATGAATCGTTCCATTACTCTAAGGAACCAGACCAAGAAAGGCAGATTTCAGCTGGCAGAATTTCTCCAAGTTCTTCCACGTCGTCTCGTTCTTCTTGTCCTCAATCATCTCATTTTTATTGCGGCACATGCTCTTCGTCTTCAAACTGTGTGACTCCCTCGCAACTTTCTGGAAGTTCAACTGATCGCATGTCGTCTTTTTCAAACAGCGCGACCTTACCTCCAAGTCGTGAACGGTCGCCTGATCCCGGCTTATCCTGCATGAGTGCAACACCCCTCCAGGGGCGATCACCAACACATCGCTGCGTAGCGCCCTCGACCTGTTTGTCCCCAGCTTCCTCCCGCGAACGGACGCCCACTCCACCATCCCTTCCAACCCTTCCAAGCCATTCTAGTTTTCCGGAGGAACAAGAAATATGTAATCAGAGTAGTGAATATGCGCAGAGCCAGGAACCGCTGACACCAGTCAGCGTAGAAGTATACGACAAAGAGGTCAATGGAAACTCCAATAAGGCGGAAAGGGAGAATGTATTGCCAACAGCGGGAAAAGGGAAGGAGGGACGGCCTGTGGTGAGAAAAAACAGTTCTAGTCCAAAGAAGGGCGTGGCTTGTGCTCGTAATCGAGAATATAGGTCTACAAAACACAGTGGCTGCGCGGAGGAAGACGTAACCCTGATCCACGCTAGGGATGGAGGTCTAGGATATTATACAACAGCAACCGATGTCAACGATAAAGAAAAAAGGACCTTCAAGGAGGAGGAAAACGACTGTATATATCGCCCCATTCAACGAGGTAGCGAGGACGCCCAACACCGCTGTTCAGGTGATTTTATGCCGACTTATCTTGAACTAAAAATGACTTAAGTAAACTAAATGCTATTTAGAGAGTTTGACACTTGGCTGTTTTAATGACCGATAAGTGTTTCTATTTCAGTAATTGCAGAAGCAAACTACGATAGAAAATTTAATAAAAAACATACATTGTTATATATTGACCATATTTTTTGGGGGATAAAAAAATTATTTAAAGACCTTTCTAAATGACTGATTAGTTTGACAAGTTTTACTATGTCGCGCGTTCATAACGACCCCTGCCTGGAACCGAGAAATATTGGGGAAATAACTCTCAGATGATCTGATTGCTTTCCGAGTAATGATATAAGCGGGTCGGAAGATTTCCCGGACCCCAGCAACCTGGAGATTAGGATTGCGCGCTCCTTTTGCGAGAGCCCTTTTAATTTTGTGATATTTCTTATTTGTGCACTGATTTGATTTTAATTACTTGTTTTTGTCCTTTTTTGTCACAGAGTGTTGCCCTCAGCCGGATTATTCATTCTTCAAGCTGATAGAAAGAGAGCGAACGTGCCTAAAGGATTACATTTGTAAAGAGCTGAACAAAGGTTCTGACTATAAAGAGGCTGCCAGATATTTTCGTGTAGATCATAAAATGAAGGATTACGAAGCCAGTTCAAATCCCTCTGAACGAGTTTTAGATAACATTAAAGCTTCGCATCCTGATCTTGAGTTGAAGGAATTCGAGAAGATGCTTCGCGAGAAGCCTAATAAGCGATTGGACATAATTGACATTATTCAGAATCATCACATCTCCTGCACACTTTGTCAACGCAACAGATTTGACGCAAAGGCTTAGGTTTCTTTAAATTTTATGTAGTGTGTACTGTGGATATTAGCAGATAAACAACGGGGGAAAGACGGAAGAAAAGTGGTAAAAATGAGAAAGAGAGTAGGCGTGCCTCGTACCAGGTCGTTGTTTTGACTACGCCTCATGGTCAGTTCAGGACGTTCCTCCCCGAGGAGGCTATTATGTCCTAGTTCAGGCATTCAGGCAGTTCGGACGATTTAGTTTATCTCTCCGCCACCCGCCACTCTACGCAATATGAAGGCCCGGGACAGGCTAGTGCCACAGCATCGGCTTATGTGCTGTGTCAGAATTGCGATTTTTTGATGTTATAAAGGATGGGACTCAAAGCGCCAACTTTGCGTAGAGAAAGAGTAAAGCAATTGTCTTAAAGATGTGTTAACCTTAGAGACATAAAAATGCTTCATGTAGCGAAAGCTTCATGTTCAACAAATGCAAGGCTTTTAGTAAACTAACTGTAAAACTTATATTTATGGTCACTATAAAAGGTATAAGAGTAAAACTAGTGAACTACGAATCATGTTCAGACAGTTTCCGTTCAATTCTTGTCTGTTTTAATTGCCTGGCTTGGTTTAATTTTTTCAGCCCGTCTGGAATAGCCTTTCTCCACTACGCAATGGAGGAATGAACTTGCAAGATAGCCCTTTTATTTTAGGCACTCGGTTCATTTGCAAATTGATAACTGACAACTGAACGCGAAATATTGTGGTGTAACTGATATATCCTTATAAAATATGTTCTCATCGTAGAGCTTTATTGAAATTGACGACGAGAATAAGTACGAGATCTACTCACTTTAGATAGTAGTTTGAAATAGTTGATTTAGCAAAGAGGTGCATGCATTGAGAGCGAGCACGCGAAAAACCTGTTGCAGGAAGCTGTCACTTTTAGCATAAAAAAATATTTAAATTGAATTGACGAATTTCTCTTTTTTATCAAAAGCATTGGCTACAATATGCAAGCTTATTGGCACACGTTTTCCCCGATCCGTGATCGCACTCGATTCTGCACATTGTCGTTGCCAAAGCTCTCTGTTACTGTGCTTGCTTTTAGCCTGCGAACAATCTCTCCATTTGAGAATCGCGAAAAGAGAAGGTTCATTCACATGAGCAGTCTTGCGCGTAACCTCACCCTGCGCGTAATAAAAACTCTCGCGATTTCCAAACTGTTTCGTATCTCGTTGGCCGCTTGATCAGTTAAAACTGCTAAAGGAATACGGAAGCAGTTTACGGTAGGAAATATTTTGTTTATTATCATTTTTTTCGTTTTTTTCTTGTTTAAATCTCGGACAATATCGAGTGTTAATTTTAAAGTGCTGACTATCCAAGGGTAATAGGATTTGACTAAAGGGCTCCCTAGCAGTTCTAGAGAGTGCTAAACAATAGTAGTTTCGATAAATGACATTAGGATTGAAATTGAAAGAGTCGTAGAGTAACTTAGCCTCATCTTGTGTAAATCTTATTCTGTTTCTCTCACTCTGTGAGACTCAGTTTAATTACATGTATGATATAAACAAGTGTGACTGTCTATGCTGATCTTGACAAACCCTCGATTGTGTTCTGATCTGGGAAGTAACGCGTTACAAATACTATTCATAACGACATGATAATTGTAGTGGCCCGTAAGTGACATTCTAAGCAAAGTAAAAAGAAAGTGCATTAAAATGAAGATTTTGTTTTGGATCCAAACTTTTTATCCAGCCATCATAGATTTCACTATTCGGCAACGATGTTTTATTACTCTGGATCCAGAGTTTCTACTCTGGATCAAAGTTTTTACTCTGGATCCAAAGTTTTTACTCCGGATCCAAAGTTATTACTCTGGATCCAAAGTTATTACTCCGGATCCGGATCCAAAGTTTCAGCGGATCTTATATAAGTTATTACACCGTATCCAAAGTTTTTACTCTGGAACCAAAGTTTTTATTCCGGATTCAATGTTCTTACTCTAGATCCAAGGTTTTCACTTCAGATCCAAAGATCCTCTCCACTTTAATATTCCGAAACTGGAGTTTGAACACGTGACATCCAGTTCACCACTCAACATGCCGACGGCTCAAGGTGAAGAAGACAGTGGCCCGTAAGCGTACTTACAACTTAGTTGTGATTATAATTGCCTTTCTAAAGATCCTATAACACTAGTTTCTGACACAGTGATATCAATCATATTAATGTCCTTGCCAGTGACCAAATTTTCGGCCAATCCTTCAAGTGAAGCTTTTTCTTCGTCACTGTGGAAACAAATTTTCTTGCTAGGCTCGCGTAAAATGCGAAAAGTTCCCTGTAGAACTGGCCAACATTTATTGCTTTTCTCGTGGGTCTCAAATAAGAAAGTGTTTATGACAAAGGAGGAACTATCGTCGTCCTTCCGTTTGCCTACACTGCTAGCAATGAAGAGGGCAATTCGGTTGATCGCAAGAGAACGCATCGTGTTCCAGATCGCCTCTTCATCCGGAGCGCTTGGTCGATCCAAAGCCGACTGATGAGAATGCCAAACGGCCACATGGTCCAAACCGTGTTGTCGACTTAGATATGTTGCAATTTTCTTCGAATATCGAACATCCTGATCAAATGAAAATGGCGTTCGTCGACACAATTTCCCGGGTCCGGAAACATGGTATATACACAGCTTGTTTTCTAAGTCATCCTGTCCATCACTCCATACTCCAAATAAATCTCCCCCCGTTTCCTCGGATGGGCTCTTAAGTACCCAACTGAAAATCTTTTTCAACTCGCTTGCCGGAATTTCGACAGTAAAACGTCTGTCGCGTGAGTACATAGCACACTTTCAATCAGTCTTTCGAATGTCACGCAATGTTTCGTAACAATAATGTCACGCGTAAGTACAGAGGTAAGCAGAGGTAAAATACAGACCTGTTGTTACTTTCCACGCAGACGTTCTTAGGGGTTCGCTTAGCGTTCCTGCCCTACGAACGTCTTCTGAAACGAGCGGCAGTAAAGAATGACATTTGTCAACCTTTCGTCGAACGTCCCCACTGTGTTTTGGAGACCTGGCGATTTCCAACAGTTTTATGCCATCTCGTAGGCCGTGTGAGCTAAAACTGCTGAAGGAATGCTGGAGAAGTTTAGGTCTTCCTCTCCCAAGAGATCCTTATATCATTTTGTTTAATATCCATGATTTTTTTTGCTTTTTAATTCCTTGTTTAAATTTCAGATAAAATTACGAAGTACAAATCTAAAATTGAGGAAATCAGTGAGTTTGGGTGTTCTGTTTACGTGGAACCACCTAATCGACCGCCTAGCTTTTTAAAAATTTGTCGGTTCGGTCGAACTTGACCGCCGCAATGTGAAACTAAATTTCGCTGTATTTGGTTACTTATCATTATTATTCTATTGCTAATATTCTCCGTCTAAAAACAAAGCGTGATGTTTCGGTTGATCTTCAAATTAGGTTAAAAGTTATTTCGGCTAAGCTGCTGAAATAGCGGCGAAGATGAAAAGCAAGAATATAATTTCTTATCAAGCAGCAACTGCTCGGAAACATAATGATAAAATTTATTCACTGCCGTGAACAGTGCGTTTCTCTTCATGGATCGAAGGTTAAATTCCCGGAAATGTTTTTCTGTATTTCAACTGATTTGCATATGATCGATAACAGGTCACGTCCTTTCCACGAAAATACGGAACATGAACCCAACTCATTCTAAAAAAGCACACACACCAGTTAAAAACAATTCTTGGAATCAGGAGAACAAACTGAATAGCCGGGCTTCACTTTTTTTGCTTTTATTTGCAAGAGCTGTATATATTCAGAAAACACAATTTAAAATATCGGCCATTTAAAGTACAAGGTGCCTCCATAGTGGAGATTACAACTGGTCCTACTTTACGCTCGCACAGAGAGACGGTAGTGATTTCACTTTCTTAAGAACACAAGATGGCCTTTACTACTTATATTTTTAAGGAAGATCTCGCGAGACTCAAGAGAGATGCCGATCCTTTGAGAGAAACCGGTGGGAGTTTGTACGGCCAGTGGACCAGCACTGGAAACCCAGTCGTTCATGTTGCAATGAGCAAGAGTGGCCAGTATTCGGACGGTGTTGAAACATTCTTTTTCAAAAATTACAGGCTGTGCCACATCGGGGAATGGCGTATAGCAAACTCTGATCATCGTACCAGAGAAGCACTTCTATCTAAGTACAAGGGATCCAGACCTGTAAAAAGATTTGTCATTCTTGAAGTGACTACTGACGCGGCCTATCCTTTTCTTTTCGTTGACGGAAAGTCACAAGGGGAAGGAAGAGTTGAAGCACTGCAAGGGGAAAATCCGTTCAATAAAGCGGAGCTGCTTGGTGTGTCATCGATGAATTATCCGCAGGGAAACCTTCGGGAACAACATCGATTTCCCGCAACTGGACGGGAGAGCCAGCTACCTGTGTCACACTATCCGCAGTACCAGGTACACAGTCGGCAACCACAGGTTCAGGAAGCTCAAACATCTTCATACCAGTGGTACGCTGATGAACGTGGACAGGAAAATCTCAGGCAAGTATTTGAGAAGATGAAAGAGATCGCTCTTAGAGGTGAGGTGGAAATGACTCGGGATACCCACACACATGACATGGCGATGTCATTTACAAGCCGCGAAGGATACAAGAAGTGGGAAGTGAAATTTCATCACAATTTTCCCCGTGATGGAGCGTCGGTGACCAACAAAAGCCAAGCATTTCAGCAAATTCCGTATTCCATACGTGGTGATGTAAGTGTAGAGAAAGTGGTGGGTGAAATTAAACATCGCATAACAAAGTATCGCTAACAGAACCATTGAACGAAGTGGCAGTGACTTATGAAAAATCGTGGACATTTTATAGCTCTATTCTATTTTTCTGCTTTTGATTCTTGGTTCAAACCTATAGAAATTATGTCTTCAGTTGGTAAATAACAACTTCATTTCACAGCTACATCGGATGGCTCACAAACCTAATTTAGCTTGGAACAATTTTGGCCGAGAACAACTTTTCAACAGCGGACCTCGATCTCTGTTACTAAGCGCCAAAGACCATATTAGGTCCCTGTAAAAGCATATGAGGCATAGTTAGACCTGTTTTCAAATTCAGAGTGAATAACAGATAACTTTTAAAAGAGGAACTTTTAACAACTAGACTGAAGTGATCATGATGAGTATATGCGTATCACTGTTTTAGTTATAAATAATCAATAAACGCTAGTTTCATTGCCTGAATTGTATACTGAATAAATGTACGCTGCTGACACATTTAATGCTGACATCAGTTCTGGATGAGTGTTCTTGGTTCTCACTTATTACTCTCTGTAGTAAATATTTGTGGTAAATACAGTTAACACCCGCATGTAAGAACCTATACATTCAGTTTGACGTTTGGCAAAAAAGGTTCTTTTATTTTGGGGTAGTTATTAGCAAGCTTTGGCAATTTTGGCTTAGTAGGTTCTTAAGTAGGTTGTTAATTAGGTTCTCAATTTCTGTGAAGGAGATATAGTTATTGACTACCAGAAATATAAAGAAACTTGACTTTGGTCCTTGAATATGGCCCGGGGGTACTTATATAAGCTACTGACACAGGTATCTGCTCCCTCATCGGGTGGGGTTTCTGCGCTGTTTTGGTCTGAAGACGGGTATATACACTTTGCCCATTTTGGTCTGGAATGGCGGGGTATGGGTTTCAAGGAAACTACGGGAGTGTATGAACGTGTTTATCGTTTCAATGCCAAATGTGCAAGAAAGAAAGAGAAATGCGAATTTGTAATGGATTTGATTTGCTTGCCTTCTAATCTAACTAATGATAACAATACTTCTGCCTTAACGGCTGGTCTGAAAACTGGTGTGAAAAATTGCATTTTTTTTGTCTGAAATAGGGTCAGGATTTGGAGAACCGCGCGGCACACCCCCACCAAGAATTCCCAGGAGTACTCCCCGGGAAATATACATTATTTATTCACAACTGTACACTGCTCTTTTATGAAAGGTCTATGAAGACAATTACAATCTGTACTTTTTACAAGTCTGTTCTCGTTCTATGATTAAAAGGTATTATACAGTAATTCCATTTTGTAATTACAGTTTAGTACAATATTTTCTTGAAATATCAATTGGCAATCTCGAAGTCAAACTTCTTGGTTAAAATGTTTATCATAATTTACCTGTAACCAGCTTATAAGAACCTGCTTGATTTTGCTTGGCTTAACAGGTTCTTATATTTTTTGGTTTTGTCAAATTTCCACCAGGTTCTTATTAGCGGGTATTCACTGTATCTACATATGTGGTCTCTCGCTTGTCCGATGGATTTTTGATTGATTTTAGGCTTATAAAAATAATAAAAAGGTACTCAGACGGGGCAATGTGACGCCTTTACCAAATTAAAATCTTTAAGATGAATCTACCCTAAAGCAGTATATAATTAGATAGGTGCATGGACGTCGATCAGTCCTGTCAGGAATGTGTCGCTGCTGGCTCGATCGGTACTGTCCCTTTTCAAAAGAGATACGGTGCTTGGTTGCTGGTGCATGGTTTTAACTCTTAAGATCCCAAAATAATATTTCTCACCAAAAAAATCCTTTTTTCCACCAGTTCACTCGAAAACTGACAGACCGTACTACTGCGTTCGAACATTCATAATCGATTCACTGAAGTAAGGCTTCAGAGCTTCCTGACATTAAACATCACTGAAAATTGAGCTCAGAGTGTTTGAAGGAATTCCCAAACAGGAAATATTCACACTAGGGCCATCCGCAAACAGTTGATATTAACTGCCAGTGACATTTTTCTGTAGACTCAGCTGGAGGCGGTAAAAGTGGGGAGCTCCCTGTTTAGAGCTAGTTGCTAGTTCATATCGCTGCGTGGAGGTGGCTAATATGGGCGCCAAAAGAAGTGTGCAAGACACTGAAAAGACTGGTTATTTGTGAATACACTTGTTCAGTGTAGGAAACCCACAATGCAGGTAAACTTCAGTTTACAGCCACAAACGAAGGTTACTTGTATTGAGTCTATGAGGCTATATATATGTGACGAGAAAGCCCCCAGAAAGGTTACAGGATAGTTGTTTTCCTTTAATTATCGCGTGGGTCGATACTGTTTTCTTCTACTCGTTAGGTCGCTTTTAGAGAGTAATTATTGTTGAAAGCACATCTTCCTCCAGATGCCTTGAGTATGGTGTCCCCCTATACCAATTT
The DNA here is from genome assembly GCF_958299795.1 of Porites lutea. NCBI lineage: Eukaryota > Metazoa > Cnidaria > Anthozoa > Scleractinia > Poritidae > Porites > Porites lutea. The sequence goes on from NC_133209.1 coordinate 9,823,491, forward strand.
ATTTTGTATATTGCACCTCTTCAAGATGCGATACTAGATTATAACCTCAACTGCTTGTTCTATGCTGGCGATAGCCAAGTTAATATTTCTCCCTCGGAGGTACAAAGGGGGGGGGGGGGGGGTGGTTGCCACCCCCATCAGCTTCTGACGTTTTCAGTAGCTGTTCGTTTACCCTTCGCTCGCATTTTGAGAGGAGTGCAGTGATGGTCAGTTTATATGGTTACAGGATATGACGTCATAAGTAGCAGGTGGTCAAGCCATTTTTGAGTGGAAATACATCTTTTCTCAACTCTTTTCAACAATAAAAGAAAATTTTATGGCTAGAACCATGCAAAGTGCATATTTACGTGTTAGTTTTCATTTCAAGCACGAAAAAGTACCATTTTTCTTGGTATGAATTTGCGTGTACGTCCGAGGGCCCCTAATCACCCGAAAAATGATGCTCTCGATACACTTCGGCCATGTGTTGAGCATAATTTTTCATGGAACAATAAGAACATGCTCAAGAGTAAATTACTAATTAAAATAGTGCTACATTTCACATCGCGGTTTACAAGGCAACCATCTTCTGGTGAAGGCATTACGTTAAGAGGAACGAAAATTGAGATTTTTCTGGGAAAGCAAGAAACTTACCTTTAAATAATATGGGTGTCATCATGAATAATAATTTGAACTCACAATAATCAGGAATTAAATTATATTTGTACAAAAAAACTATACTATCGCGATGAGATCAATAGGAAGCATTCAGAAACAGTACCTCAGTCTTGTATGATAGGCTTAAAATGTTCGTGAATGCTCTTATCATCTCTCGAATAGATTACTGCAAAAGTGTTTTATATGGCGTGCCTAAGTATCAAAGAGATAAACACCAACCAGTCTGAATACTAGCTGCGGCGCGTCTTGCGTGAGTGGCTACCAGATGAGAAGAGGATTGAATTTAAAAATTCTTCTTTTAACCTACAAAGCCATATACGGCCCGTCTTTAGACTACTTGAGGGCAGTGTCCGGGTGATATGGCTATGTGCATACGTGAGGTAATGGCCAGGCCGTCGGTTGGTGTACGTGTGTGCCCCGTGCTTTAAGTTTGTCTCATGTTAAAAGTGATTATAAAAAACCAAAATTAAGCATAAAAGAGAGATAAACTGAGTTGTTTGGTCATCAACAGTGTTCCGTTTTATCTACACCTGTCGTCAATTTCAATTTCTGTGCTCGCCTTTACTCCAAAAAACTCAGTTACAGTTTTGACTACAATGAAATGTGAGAAAACTAGTAAGAATCGTCAGAATATTTGACTCCTTCAGCCGTAATTAATTTCTGCAAGAACAAGTACATTTCCATATATTGATTCATATTAAATGGGGCTGAATTTGTCAGTTTGGTTGCCCGTAGTCTTTCATTCAGTTTGAGCTATTCTCCTCGTTTGCAAAGAGACGATTGTGCTGAAAGGATGTTATTGCTTCTTTCCCCTTAGAGCTAACCGCAGATGCAAAAGTGTTAAAAAATCCACCAGATACTGGGTCGTTCATCGTCACTGCAACAATTTTGTCGGGCTCGGCGGAAGCGGAAGTGTGTAGTTTTCCTGTGCTAGGATCGAAGAACACCTTCTCTTAGTTTCCCATGTACTCCATCTGTAGCTTGTTATGATCGAATCCTTGACTATCAAGAAAGGCGAGAGACTCTTTCTCCCAAAGTTGCCACTTAGTTTCTGATTGCTGAAGTTGGAATGTTCAAATTGAGGCAGTTATCTACAAACTGAGCAATTTATGACCACGTGGAACTTGCAGGAACAAAATTATCTATAAAGTTATATATAAAATACGTATACACCGAAGTTAGCGGGCGAAATAATAGCCAGTTGTTAACTTAGTTTCCTGGAAAGGTTTATGCCCCATTGAAAACTTTATTTTTGGTGTTTTCAATTTGAAGTTCCAAGAAGAAAGGGAACAAACTGTCAACTCCACTTGCTCCGCCCATGAACTGTGAGTGACCTACTCGGACGCTCGTCACGCACCTTTTGATGAAGGACCACGTTGGTTTGATCGATTTGAGGTTTGCACACTGTCAAGTTATTTTATTTGAGCTGCCAAGTTCTAGTTAATTAGAGAAAGAACCGCAGCAATATATGAAGTTTCTCTCTTTTTTTATTGGTTGCATTCTCAGTGCACGGAATAAAATAAGCATTAACGACCACACTTTTTTTGAAAAAATATATTTATATTCAAACCTTTTTGTTACTCTTTAATTGCATGCATGATACCGCCTATGATCGAGCAAGTTTGTGGAGGGTGCCCTAACCATCATTATTTCACTTACATAAATGAGGAACTCGCCTGAAGGCAGCCACACCACCCCTAACGGGACCGAATGGGGATCCGATAAAATTCTTGGAAAAGCAAATTGATATTATTATGAATCTCTTCGAGCAGCAACTGTTTTAATTCTGCATGCAACAGAAAGGTTGGCAGGATTCTGGAATTGTCCATCATACCATTATGTATCGTGGTCTCCCTAAGAGTTTGTCAGTTACAGACGGTCTTGAGTTGTAAAGACAGAAGGTGAGATATCTTCAACGGGTCTGAAACAAACACGAAGCTTGTGTATAGTGGGTCAGTGATTAGGTCGAGGCTTAACACATAAATACAACAAAAAGCGAAGTAATCTGTTTTTGTGTATAAGCGGTCAAGAATTCTGAAGCCGTTGACAACAACTCTTAGACTCAACTAATTAAAGAACAACATGCATCAGGTTTTTTTTATTTGGTAAATAAAAAACGCTCTGAGGATTCGACGAAACGAAAGTGAGGATGCTTCCGGGCTTATTTGGCAGATTTGAAATAGCGCTGAATTAACTTAAATGTGATTTAGAAATATATTTTAACGACGTTTTTGCTAGTTTATGTAATATTTAATAGGCATGGTAGCAAAAAAAAAAAAAAGAAGAAGAAAAAAGAATCAAACTGGGGGTGACCAGTGGTCAAAACTGAGCCCAAGATTCTCTGAAATGGACATGACTGATCGAACGACTGTGGTGTTGACATTATCGTTGGTAAACGGAAAACTGTAAAGGGGCCATTTTGTTTGATTGATCTTACACATTGAAATCGAAGACAATGTATTCTTCATTCTATCGTTTACGTTAGATCGAAGATATCACAATTTATTATTATTATTATCATTATCATTATCAAATCATAGTTCTTTCATATAATATGTCGCATGGACGGTTACTGTCGATACAGATTGGAGAGTGAAACCCTTCGCTCTCTCGACAGTTTAGTGGGATTTTCTTGTCTCAGATCTACTTTGGCAATACCGTTAAATACTTCCTGTAGTTTAAAGTTCACGTCTCAGTAAAATAAGGGCCTAATAAAGCAAAACATGACGTTAAATAGTTAAAACTCAGCTCCCAGGAAAATCTCAGCAGCATTACTCTAAAAATGGGCTTTCCTTTTCCCTTTTGGGGTAGAGGGCTCTTTTCCATATCACTGAAAAGCAGTTAGCTAGCAGAGAGATGATAGAACATATTTTAGAAGTTTAAACTACCACTGAATCATCAAAGGCTTATAGTTGACTTTCAGCATCTGAACCCTTCAAAGTTACCAGTCACCATATAAGAGCTGTTATCTCTTATTGCTCAGTGTGGGCAATTGAGCAGGGAAAATTAGCGATAAATTGGTAGGCGAAAACAAGAGAGAATGCTCATTCTCTCTTGGCTAAACTGACTATACCGTTCTACCTCTTACGTAGGAAAACTACCAAACCATGGCTCAACCAAGCAAAATGATTGATGGAATTGCAATTGTGGACTACACAAAGCTCAAAATTCAAAGGACCCTTGGAAGTGGAGCGTTTGGAATAGTTTATGTTGCTGAGTACCTTGATCGCAGGATGCAAGGACCAGTGGTGATGAAAAAGATCTACGAACCAGTCGACGAGGGTGCAAGAAAATTGTTCATGAAAGAAGCCAAGTTGCTAAATGGCCTCCATGATCACGATAATATAGTCAAAATGTATGGTATCTGCGTTCGGCCACTTGCTATCATTATGGAGTATGTATGTTTTGATTTTAAACCATTCTTAAACAAAAATCTGAAGATTAACACCGTAGACAAATTTCTGGCAGAAGTATTCAAACTGTCTAATTTGGAGAAACGGTTTGATCCGTTCATTCCGGCAATTGCAACAGACATAACAAAAGGACTGTCATATCTCCATAATCTTGAAATTGCTCACCGTGACCTAAAGCCAATGAACATATTAATATCTAATCAACATTACTGTGACCTTGATGATGGCCAGGAAATTAAACACCGGCTTATGTCAGAAAAACCTATCATCTGTAAACTAGCTGATTTTGGTGAAAGTCGTTCACAACTCATTCAAACAGACAAACGGAACAATCCCAGCACCAACCTCTTACAAAGAGGGACGATTCCTTTCATGGCGCCAGAAATCATTTTACCTGAAGGAGTGTCTTATCTAGGGTCTACACTGTCTTTGGAAGATTTGAAAAGAGTCGACATCTGGGCTCTTGGGCAAGTGTTTTACTGTCTGATCAATCCTGGTGTTTCGTATCCATTTGAGCGAGAGGGAGCTGATGTTAATCAGATCATGCTAATGCATCGACAAGGTAAACGCCCGTCTGCCGATCCGAAGTACCAACCCAAGCAGACCACAGTTTGGTCCCGAGTGCAAGCTGCTTTTGAGGCTTGTACAAAGCACAATCCATCTGAGAGACCCAGCGCCACTGGAGTCTTGGATGTTCTTCATTCTCGTCGCTATGGAAACAGACACGGCATAGGTACAAAATTCTAGAACTTCGTTCAATCTTTACTTTGTTTTACATACATAAGGCCTGTCATTGCTGATGTAGGGCAAGACACCCGTGATGACATTGGACAATGGCCACTTTCTTTCAAAACTATACCTTAAAGTGCTGTCTATTGGCCCATATGGCCTTCCAATTTACCAAATTCTACTAACATTTCAATGATGATAGATTTAACTGGTTCTCAGTAATCAGTTTTTCGGTTTCCCTTCAAGATGGTTTAGGAAACCCGTACTTAAGCAACCTTATAAGGAACTATTCTGTGCATCTTACGTACCACACACACACAAAATTACACTTGGGTAGTGAAAGCAGGTTATTTTCTTTTGTATTTTCAGGTGCTTCTCCCCCAGAACAAAAACCCCCTGAAAGAAGTCACCTGCTAGGAAGACCATCCCATGCGCCAACCGTTCAGTGGTATGTTAGTGAGCAGGGTGAAGCAGCTCTTAAATACGTTTTTGACGAGTTATCCCAAATAGCTACCAGTGAGGTCAAGATGAGTCGTAGCAAACTGACCCAAGATATTTCGGTAAGATTCGCATACGATGGACAAGGATGGGAAGCTTTGTTTCCTTTCGACTTTCCACAATCTAGGGCAACTTTAGTCTGCAATGGAAAGGAGCGTCAAAAAGTAGGTGGAGACACTTTCGAAAGTGCTGTTAAAGGCATAATAGGTGTATTGATTTCCTCGGTAAATCGGCCACTGACGCCCAGTCAAGAAAACCCTGCTTACGAGCCCTGCGTTCAGTGGTACTCTGGTGATCATGGGGAAGAAGATCTGAGATGCGTTTTCAATGAGCTAAGCAGGATCGCTGACGGAGAGGTGAGCATGAGTCGTAAGACTGACACACAGGATATTACGATGAATCTTGAACGTAATGGGCAAACTTGGAAAGTGCAGTTTCCCCCTAATTTTCCCAGATCTAAGGCGAATTTGATGCGTAATGGACAAACGCATGGGAAGATTGGGGCTGAGGACGTGAAAGCTTCCGTCGAGGCTTTGGTAACTCACATCTTATTAGAGAAGGAGCCAGCAACAGAGGCAATTGCACCGGCGGCCCAGAGGGGTACTACACAGTGGTATGCTGGTGACAAAGGGGAGGCAACGCTCAAGCGAGTTTACAATGGACTAAAGGAGAATGCTGATGGAGAGGTGAAGATGAGTCGCGATACAGACACTCAAGATATTAAGATGCGTCTTGAGTACCATGGACAAAGATGGCAAGTCATTTACCCACACAATTTTCCAAGATCTCCTGCAACATTGCACCTAAATGGAGAAGAATATGTAAAGGTTGGTGGGAACAACGTTGAAACTGCAGTCACTGCGATTGTAAATCACATATCAGGGCATGGGCACACTGAAATTATAGATGAAGTCTGTATGTCTGAAATGCCAACTTGTGCACATGCTCAGTGGTATTCTGGCGACCAAGGCCAGGCGTCATTGAGGTACGTTTACGAAGAACTGGGCCGAATCGCCGACGATGAAGTACACATGAGCCGCGACACAGACACAAAAGATATTACGTTGAGTTTTAACCGTCATGGACAACAATGGGCAATCAGATTCCCTTCAATTTTCCCATGCTCCAAAGCGAACTTGATTTTCAATGGAGAAGTTCACGCGGAGGCTGGCGGCAGTACTTTGAAAACTGCTGTCACTGCGATTAAGAACCGCATTTTATCTGCAGATCAACCTGGAGCCAAGACTTTGTATTGGAAGCGTACATCGTGTATTCCTAGCTGAAATATGCTCGTAATGATTCCTATGTGGTCTTAAATTGACCAACATCAAACGATATTTTGCTTACATTCGCCAGTTCAATAGAAAAGACGGCAAAAGTATTATTTACCGGGTGGCAAACTGAGGGTTTTCCCTGAAGCGTGATGGAACCCAAATTATCAGCGTTACGCGTGATCGGGCTCAAATTAGCCGCGTGATTGGGCATATCAGCGTGATGCGTGATTTACTATTATTACAACGTATGACGCGTGATTTTCCTTTGAAATTTCCGTCATGGAACTAGAAACAGAAACATCAAAATACATTCTTATGATACCAACTTCTTGCCCTTTTTTTCTCGTTTCTCGACGTGTGATTTCCTCAGATCAAATGAAAATGGGATACTTGTTGATGTAGTTAATAATTTACTCTCTTTTTTCGTGACGCGTGATAGCTTTAAAAAATAGACGTGATGAGTGATGCGTGATGCGTGATGCGTGATGCGTGATAGGTATTCCCTCCTGGTCCACCTTTGCCACGCTGTATTTAGATATGATAACCAGCGTTTCAGGAATTTAATTTTATTAATTTGCTTTTTGTGAAGGGTAAAAATAAGTGGAACCTAGTTTTATTCAGGCACTCCTCTCAAAAGCTTTACTTGATTCGAAGATACAATTCAAATTTTACAATTTTTCTCATTTTGCCAAGTTAGTAGGTTTCCTATAGTAAGAATTTGCTAATGTCAAAATTAACACCAACGCGTCAAAATATTGCTTGCTATTTTGAAGAGTCATATGACACGTGCGGGGAATTTAGGGTCCACAAAAAGAAAAGCACCCTTTAAAAAGATTAATTTTAGCCTATATTTTTCACATAAGGCCTACAGAGAGTTTTCACTCGCCAGGCCAGCACCTATGCAAATTTATTGGAACAAAAGAAACTTTAAAGTAGAAAAATGGTTCAATCCCAAGAGGACCCGGTTTAAAACACCAACATGGCCGCTTTTGTGTTGTTTTGAAACACCATTATGATAAACGTGACGTCAAGTGAAAATGCTCTGTAAGGATTTAAAGGGGCTGAGGGTTTGTTCACGGGTTTTTTTGGCTTACCAAAGATTTTTCAATAGCCTTATATATGGTTCTCAAGTGTTTTCGAGGCGGCTAAACAAATTTTTTCCGAGTCAGCAGGGCTTAAAATCTTATCAGATACTGCCTAAAAGCAAAACCAAATCCCAGACTGATTTTTTGGATTAAGGGGATTTCATTTCGTTTATCTTTCTGTTTTCAGTTTAAGGTTTACGTTTCTGCCAGTCTTTCTTCAGGCAATGAAGGTAAAAAGGCAGTTCTATGGAAAAAAAAGCCTTATTTTTTGTTGACTTTAAAGTTTCATGCTAATATTTTACGTATAGGGACCTTCAATTTGACTCCAAGACGAGGTTGACAAGAAGGAAGAAATTTTCCTAAAATTAGGTAGTGCACCCCTGTGATCGAATCAGCGTCATTTCGACGGGCGTGAAAACCCCGTGTCTTATAGCCTTAGTTCGTTATTCCACTACCTATTCTACATATAGTTACTTTCTTAGTAATATCTACTGTACAACCAGTTATCTTATTTTGAAGGGCTCTCTAGCTGTCAGGTCTTGATATACAGAGTTTCCCTGTGTTAGGATCAAAATATGACCTTTCTGTGTTACTCATATTCTCCATCTTGTTTTTATTTAAATTCCCCTCCGAAAAAACATTTTGTCACTTATAACGTCCGTGCCCTCACGTGTAGATATTTGTATAATGTAAACTCCACTCCTTTCATTTGCTCGTTACCAAAGCGGCGATGGAAATGGAAGCGATGAGGTAAAATGCTGGCTTTTAAATATATTCAAACTAACAACTACAGCATTAAAGTGACTACGTATGCATTCGAAGAATTGTTTTCGTGTTGTACATGGAGTCAATTCCAAGAAAACTGGGAACAGACTGTCAAGTCAACTCCGCCCATTTTTGTAAAGCATGAAAAGGCATAAAAATATCTTGTTGTTTTTTACTTTCCCTGAAATGTTTAAGTATAGAAAGGCCGATGTCTTGAAGATTGCCTGCTTAATAATCAAGAATGTAATTCACAGTTCTGGTCGAAGCTTACAGCAAATTAAACCATGACTAACCTATGCAAAGTATTTTATGCTTCAATCATTCATGTATTCACTTTGTTTTGTGGAAAATGTTGCATCATCCTTTTCACAGAGAGGTTTTCCCAGAATTGGGCTTTTGCAAAATTGAAACTGGTAGAACAAATAGAATAAATGTAGTCAGAAAACTCGTGTCTCTATAGCCTTAGTTCGTTATTCTACTACCAGTTTTAGCGATCGAGAAATGTTAAAATCCTTCAGTAATCGTTCTAACTTTTCGGTTTGGCGGAAAAAGTACATTCAATCTTTGGAGCTTTCCGGGGTGTCTATTTTGTTAGTAAAAGCGCACAAAACTTCAAGTGTTCTAATCTCGTCCTTGCGTCCTTGAATTTAAACGTCTCTACTAATGAATAAGAGCTGAATGAATAAGAAGAGACAGAAATAAAAAAAAAATGATGATACGCGCACATTTTGAGTCAACATATAGCTAGTAATATTTACTGTAGAACTAGTTATCTTATTTTAAAGGGCTGTCTAGCTGTCAAACGATTTGCTGTTTTGCTCGGTTTAAGGCAAGCTTAATTTCGACAGTCAAGAATAGAGACATTCGGATGGGATACTTTTTGACGTGAAATTGAAGAATGGTGAAATTTGCTTTGACCATAATAGTGGGACATTTTAAAGATCATTTTTCTTTACCAGAGAGATATAAAGTTGAACTCCATTTCTTCAGCAAATACTCAAATGGCCGCTTGTACATGTTGAGGCTCCGAGACCGGTGTGAGACAATTTCATCAAATCATTCTGAGAATTTTTATGTTTTTTTTTTAATGTTTTAAGTATTGCACCGCATGTTGTGAAAATTACTCAATAGAACATGATGTCTGCATGGTGACTGGCAAAGTTTATTTTCCCTCTTCCTAATGATATGATGCAAAAAAAACAAATTCAGAGTTAAAATCACTCGATAACCACGCGTACGTTTCCTGATATATCACAGTGATGAGCGATCATAATATATGACGCGGAAGAAATGTTCGGAGTAAACCACTCTATATTTAAAACACGCTTGGGTTCCCCGGTATATATCACAGTCTAGAGCGAACATAGCATCAGTGACACAGAAGAAAAATATCCAAAGTAAACCACATCATAACCGCGATTACGTTTCGCAGTCTATCACAGTTTTCTATAATAAGGCTAAAACTTCGCTTAACAATTATCTTAACAACCATGAAACAAAATTAATCATCCACTAATGAAACCTACTGTCCACGCTTAGTCATTAAGATGTAAAGAGTTCAAGTCTGCCTGTGGCTACATCAGTCAGAAGTTGGGGGGTTTAGACGTGCTAAGCTTCCCCGTTGCAGGGTCGAAATACAGCTCATCAGCTGGCCTTGATGTCTTCAGTTTTCCCGTTGAAGGATCAAAGTACAGGTGGTTAGTTGGTCTTGAATTTTGCACTTTGAAAATGAAGAGGTGTTTCTTCGGACTTGCGCTGTTCTGGCGTGAGCTACGGGGCTCTAGGTACAATGCAGATTACAACGGGATGTCTCCTTGCTAATTCAGAGTACCCTTCCATCCAAGCCTTTAGTAATACGATATTCATGGAAATGTTTTTCGTTTTTATTTGTTTCACTTTTCCAAGAAGACCGAAACAGTAGTCTCAATGTCGCTTGCCCCGCCCTCAATTCAGAAGTCAATCTGCAAATCGATTAGTTTATTTTAAGAATACCAGATATATACCTTCAGGGGTTTTTCATGTGCGGGTGGAGAGCGTTCCGATATCGTTTCAATTTCCACGTACTAACGATCAGATCAACAGAGTAACTGACTTAATTTAGTTTTCTCGATGTCTGCTGAAGCCTGTATGAATCATTACAGTTGACTCAATTCCTGGAAAAAGAGGAACAGACCGTCAAGAATACACTCACGCCATAGAGCCAGATAAACAGAAATGAGATATTTTTGTCTCAGTGTATTCAGTTTCTATTTGCATTTTTCTTCAAAGAAAAGTCTATTTACAGAAAAGGGTGTCAGTCGAAAATCAAAGATTTATACAGTACAATAGGAGTTGCTACCAGTTCTCGCGTCAAAATTAGCAGGGACGTAAGGTTGTTATAGAGACTGTCACTATCTTGTGCGCTGCTCGTTTTGATTTTAATTAATTTATGTACATACTAATATCTTAAAAACACACTTCGTTGATGCAGTTTTCCAAGAATTTAAAAAACGTGTGGTTAACATAATATATACTTTCAGAGCGTTTCCCAAGAAATTTCGCAACCTGCTTGTCAATTTCCGACACTGTGATCCGTGACCCTCCTCTGCATGTCTAAGTTACTGTCCATTTTACACTTTACTTTCATGCATTCTCAATGACAGCTTTGAATTTTAATTTTTGATATAAACAGAGTGTTTTCACTCACGTGGCCGCATATATGCAAATTTATTGGAACAAAGGAAAGCGTTTGCATAACAAAAGAGTTCAACTCCCACAGGATTGGTTTGGGACAGCAACATGGCCGCTGTTTCATTGTTTTGGGACACAAATATGGCCGTCGTGACGTCAAGTGAAAACACTCTATACATCCAAACGTCCAAAAGTATTTGACAACAATTTTCGAGTGTATAGAATATCACATATTTATATATGGTGAATTGAGGCAAATTAAGTAAAACAATACTATAAGGTCTATAACACTTAATATGAAATGAAAGAAATGAATAGATCTCTTTAGCTTGTACGTTTTGTTTTCCTAATACAGGACATGTGATAATACTCCAGGGAACTGTTTCTCTCAAATTTCGTCTTTATCACGCGGCATATGTATGCATGATTTATGAAAAGACAATGGGTCAAGTTTCCCTGTGACCCTCTATTGGGAAACCAAAACACACAAACTAAAGAGGTGTATTGATAGAATGAAGGAACGATAAAAACCCAGAAAACATTGATAATAGGTGTACACTTGCTGATCACAGAATTATAAGTATATATCAGTTAACGACCATCATGGCGGCCATAACAGTTCAAGCGCAAACTAGCAATAGTTGGACAGGGTAAAAAGTAACTGAACGTCAAATGTTTCGCAGTGATATTTTTAAAGATGAAGGGAGTAATAATTTTTGGCTTAATTTCTTCCAATGATTTTTAATCGCATCTATTATCCACAGCAACTGTTGTTATTCTCACTTTGCAATAAAACCTATTTGTTGAATGCTTAAACACAAAATAACGTTTTGAAACCTTCAACTTGATAACCCAGCCCAGAAATCCTGCATCCACCATGACTATGTATGAAAATGTGGATAAAGATGACTGACACATTTTACTGGACATGTTCAAAATTCTTTAAGTTTAAATCTGTACGATACCTAGATATTACAACAAAATCGCAAAAATTGTTCAGTTTCACTTTGATAATATGGCGTAACGGTGGATAACAACTTACATTGTCGCTACAGACCAGAGTTCATTTCTAAGGCTATTCTTCTAAAATGTCACCTGGCACGTTCAAAATGTTAAATTTTATCACAAAATTCAGAAAATAAGCCACTGTCTGTAATTATACGTCTGCTCACAAATGTTGTTTTTCAGTGATGTTACTGTAGCTCATCAGTCGAGGTCCAACGCACAGCTGTTGGGACTTATCTCCAAGGGCACTGTTATATAGTTGTTCTCTGTTTCATGTCTTCCCAGATTGAATCCAAAAAAACCTCCAGACCCTTGCTTGTTCATATCCACCGCTATAGCTTTGTCGTTAGAAGGTCTTGATGTACAGAGTTTCCCTGTGGCAGGATCAAAATATAAGTTTTCAGTGCTACTCATGTTCTCCATCTTGTTTTTGTTTAAATTCCTTTCCGAAACAACACACTTTGTCCTTTAAAGTCCGTGCCCTTTGGTGTAGATATTTGTATAAAGTAGACTCCACTCCTTTTTTATTCGTTACCAAAGTGGCGATGGAAATGAAAGTAACAAGGTAAAATGAAAGTGGCTGACTTTCAAATACATTCAAACCAACAAATAGAGCAGTGACTACGTATGCATTCGAAGAATTGTTTTCGTGTCGTGTATGGAGTCGATTCCAAGAAAATTGGGAACAGAATGTCAAGTCAACTCCGCCCATTATTGTAAAGCATGATAGTGCATAACAATATCTTGTTTTTTTTACTAATTATTTTCCCTGAAATGTTTACGTACAGAAAGGTCGATGTCTTGAAGATTGCAGTGTTTAAAAATCAAGAATGCAATTCACAGTTCTGGTCAAAGCTTACAGCAAATTAAACCATGACTAACCTATACAAAGTATTTTATGCTTGAATCATTTATGTATTCACTTTATTTTGTGCAAAATGTTGCATCATCCTATTCATAGAGGTTTTCCCAGAACTGGGCTTTTGCAATATTGAAACTGGTATCGTAGAACAAATAGAATAAATGTCTTTTTAGAAAAAGATTGATGGGCGTTGCGTGACATCGCTGTCATTTATAGTTTCCAAGAAAACATTCGACATTCAACTGAGTATATCAACCGAGTACAGAGAGAGAGAGAGAGAGAGAAAGAGCGAAAGAGTTTAAAAGTCCGCAGATTTCAAACTTTTCTTTCGACATGCCCCGATGGCCGTTCGGATTGGGCGCCTCTGAAGACAACAGGGAGTTCAACGTTGTGATCTACGAGGAAGATTACAAAGAACTGTGTGCGTGGGTGCTGAGAAAACCACACATCGAAACAGGCGGTGATCTATTTGGTTTATGGGCTAACAAATACAGTGCTGTTATCCAACTGGTTCTTGGCCCAGGTCAGAGATGCAGAAGAACTTCAACCTCCTTTTACCAAGATGTGAACTACTTGGAAAAAGTCGGCATGCATCTTACACAAAAGGAAGGCATTTGCCACATTGGCGAATGGCATTCACATCACCAACTTGGCCTTGCTCGACCAAGTGGGGGAGATGAGAACACCGTGTGGAACAACATGCCAACATACAACCTGAGGAGGTTCGTGATATTCATTGCGAATATAGACCACTCTGGGCAGTCTTACAGCGTCAATGTTGGTTGCTTTTTGTTTGAGATCGATAGCAATGGGAAACAGCTTCCTGTGCTTCCAGGAAAGTTTCAGATTTTAAACCAGGAAAGCCCGTTTTCCGGAAAATTGGAAGTAAAGAAGTTTAAAAGAGCTGGAGAAGAAGAAAAGAAAGGGGACGAGTTCAAGGTTGATATCCAGGATCTAACCCTGACGGAAGAAAGGAATTCACTTTCCGTGTCCATAAAATTGAAGAAGAGAACTTATGGACAAAGGAGCGAGACGTCTCGATGGTTAGCATTTGGCGCTTCTGAAGACATCAGGGAGTTCAACGTGGTGATCTACCAGAATGATTACAAAGAACTGTGTGCGTGGGTGCTGAGAAAACCACATATTGAAACAGGCGGTGATCTATTCGGTTTATGGGCTAACAAATACAGTGCTGTCATCCAACTAGTTCTTGGTCCCGGTAAAGGCTGCAGAAGAACTCCAAGCTCTTTCTACCAAGACGTGACCTACTTGGAAAAAGTCGGTATGCACCTGACGCAGAAGGAAGGCATTTGCCACATTGGAGAATGGCACTCACATCACCAACTTGGCCTTGCTCGACCAAGTGGGGGAGATGAGAACACCGTGTGGAACAACATGCCAACCTACAATCTGACGAGGTTCGTGATATTCATTGCGAACATAAACCACTCTGGGCAGTATTACAGCGTCAATGTTGGTTGCTTTCTGTTTGAGATCGATGGCAATGGGAAACAACTTCCTGTGCTTCCAGGAAAGTTCCAGATTTTAAACCAGGAAAGCCCGTTTTCCGGAAAATTGGAAGTAAAGAAGTTTAAAAGAGCTGGAGAAGAAGAAAAGAAACGGGAAGACTTCAACTTCAAAATCCAGGATCTAATCCTGACGGAGGGAAAGATTTCCATTCCCGTGCCCATAAAACCGGAGAAGAGAGCTCATGGACGAGAGAACGAACATGCGCAAAATAGCCAGAATAGCCAACCACAACCTAAGAAGACTAAACCAGAAGATCCTAAAACAAAAGAGGTGGAAGGAATGAATCAACAACCCCGGCCAGAAGAAGGAAAACAACCACAAGAACAACACCAGCTGGACAAGCAGGGACACTCAAAAACCTCTCATAAAGAAGACAGGGAGAATAATCAAGGCGGTGCAAATGAAACAAATGACCAAGAAAAAGCAAAAACAGGAAATGGAGAAGACAAAGGGATCAAAACAAAAGGCTCGGTTATACAAGAAGGCAACATGGAAGAGGAAGAAATCTTTGAAACCTCTGGCGTTCAAGAGGATGCAAACTGGGTCCAACATGTACAGTCCCAGCAAAGACAAGGGCACAGCCTTGCACCGCCAGCAATACAAGGCCAGCCGGACGAGAATGATGACAGACAGAAGGAAAAAGAATGCTCTAAAATAATTGGGAAAGAAGGAGCCGCCCAAAACAGTGGAATGGAAGAAGGAGGAGGAGGGGCTCAAAAGCTAGAAAGGACCCTAATTAACAAAGAAAGCTCAGATCCTCACTCAAATGAACCACAGGGAAGCCTCGGGACCAAAAAGCACCCACATAACGACAAAGGAAGAAAAGTAGAAGACCTTGACAGCTGTAAGACGCAGTCTTCAGAGAGAGTGAAAACAGAAAATGACCCTGGAATTGAACACAACAGCCACCTCGCCGAAAAAAAATCCAGTGCAAGTCTTGATAACAAAGGAAAACAGACGCAGGAGAAGTCCAAGAAAAGCACCGGACAGATGGAGAGCCTTAACACTAAGGGGGGACCAACTCTTGGCCAAGGAAAAAAAGGGAAAAGCAAACAGACCCAAACAGATCCAAACCCGAACAAAACTCGTGAAGCAAAAGGAAAATCAAAACAGGGGGCGACATTAGCTGCAGCCCCGTCTACAAAGGGGAGTAAGCAAGACAGGCAGGGAAACAAGAATCCCCCAAAACGTTATACTTCATCTGTAGAGATTGCCCTAAAAGCACCTGGAGGGGCAAAAAAGGCAAAGTAAACTGCACGTGAGGAAAAAGCAGCAGCCATCAAGAGCCTAAGTGCAACATTTATTTTGGAATTTTCCGTTCTCTCAGAAAATTTCAGTTTATTTTCTATTATTGACATAAACAAATAGTTTCATCTTAAAAGTTTAATTGTTAGCATTCTCTTGGAATCCTCGATATGTGTCAAAAAAGGACTTTTAGTTTGAAGAGTATTTGCTAGTAACTTGGATAACCATTACATTGTAATCTAATTCGAGCAATTTCTGGAAAGCCCATTGTTTCTAAATTACTTGCTGGGAGGAATTTGATGTGTTAGACTTCGATCTCTTCTCATCATTTTTGCCGGCAAACGGACAAATTGCAGGTCACTGACTGCAGTATCTGCCATGATCTTAGGCAAAACCCTCAAAGACATTTAATGGTATAACCGTCAGGCCGTATAACAGCAACAACATGATAAAACAAAAACAAAAACAAAAAGCCGCGTCATGTTATACTATGGGCCTTAGACTGGGGATTTCCTTCTCTATAACTTATCATCTCTTGACCACTTTGCTGTTATAAGCAGAAAAACAACGTCACTTGTAGAATAAATGCTTTAGTGTTTTTTATCAAACATAGGTGAAATAAACGATCTTGTAGCTTAGGCTTAGAGGTTCCATTGCAATGAAATGATAAATTGACGATGAATGATGAAGTTGTAAACTTGACAGACTAGGAACTGTGGGAACAATCCATAACGAATATGAATAATTAACTTGTATTTCAATATAAACGGAGATTACCGATAACCAACAAAAGTCGAAAATCATTGACTAACAACCGACAAAGGGAAAGTGAACATTGTCATCGCAGTAGAATAAGCAAACCTAAGCTGTTGAAAAAGAAGCTGAAAAAATTCAGGCTTGAATGGGAATCGCCCACTGACCTTGGCAATGACCAGACGCAATGCTCTCTCTCGCCACTGAAATTTTTACTGAAAACCCACCCACAACTCCCATTTCAGAACCTGACTAATCACTTTTAGTAAAATCCAACTAGTGGTCTATTATCAATGCTGCGTTCTGATCGGTTGAGCTTCATGTTATAGCCCACTAGTAGCGAAAAGCGCCGGATTTTTGGCAGCAAAAAAGGATTAAAGTCTTGCTTTAAGTTGTTTTGTCTCGATATTTTTGACCAAATAGTTGGATTTTACTAAAACAATTATTCCTCTCGCCCTCGTGGCCTCTGAGTCAATAGTCCATTCGGCCTTCGGCCTCATGGGCTGCTGACTCAGAGCCCATTCGGGCTCGAGGAATAATTGTGAAATAGCGGAGCTCGCGCGCAAAGCACTCTCAGCGGAGCACCATGGGTAAGAAAATTTGGTTATCTATGTATCCGAGACATTTTGGTAGTGACTTTAGTCAAGTGACCGTCCGTCCGCACTACAGGTATACCAATGTAAAATAACTCAATCAACAGGTATGGCAACCCAAATACAACTTCAGAGTTTTTTGGCGGGAAATCGCATGGCGTCTTGTGAAGCAGAGACAACAAAAAAATCAATAAAGACAAAATTGGAAGCAGAGATTGTTTCTTTATCCATGTTTTCTAAACTGTTAAAGCTTAGAATTATTGTCATGTCTACAAATTTGGAATATAGTGAAAGAGAAAGACAGAAAACAAAAGAGCAAATAAGCGAAGCTCAGGCGAGAAAAAGAGCGACAGATAGCTAGAACGAATGATAAAAAATAAAGGAGAGGAATTTCATTGGAAGAATAACATATACCAGCGGCAAATGAGAAATGCTAGTGGCCAGCAAGATGAAAATAAGCGGCAGCAGGAACCCGGATTAGCTGGCGGCACTGAAAAAATAAGCGAACAGGAATTCAAGCAACAATTGAGCACATACGATACTTTCTCCATAAAACCTGTAGCTAGAAGGGTTTCAAGTTGCAACTTCTACGGCAAAGAATTGTACAAAAAAGTGTGCTGCACGTGCAAGGTTTTTTTTTGTTGCTAGTTAGACCTATTGATTTTTTTTTTGGCCGTTCTCGCTGCCACCACGGTTTAGAATTATACGATCTTACAGTCGACCCTTCACCAACGGCCACCTCTTCACACCGGCCACGTTTTAGGGCGGAGCGGACAGCCCATACATTGAGTCTTGTTTAAACCTCTCTACAACGGCCACTTTCTTCTATCCCCAAGGTGGCCGTTGTGGAGAGGCTAAACCGTAGCTTCTGTTTAAGTAAATTACAAGTGTGTTAAACAAGAGCTTCGCGTTTTAGCCCTGGCTAAATCTATATTTAGTTAATTCTTATTACCCTTATCAATGTAGCTTTCCAACTGGAATTACTTTGTGTGGACATCATAGGTTTCCAAGTTTATTTGGACCATGGAATCAAATTCTTACCAATAGAAAATCCCACGTTCGATTTATTAAAATTCTAACATGACTCTGAAAGCTTTCTGGTCATTTTTCTATATTTTGTTTGTTTGTTTTTTGCTCAATTCTCGGCTTCTGGGAATTGCGAGACAAAGGGGTCGGGAAAAATTTGTAATTTGACCCCGAAGTCTCGAAGTCATGTTAAAACTTAATAACAGAGCTCCTTGCGCGCGCGAAGCGCCATAACTAAGATAATTTGGTAAACTATCCATCCGAGAAATTTTGGTTATGACATCAGCGTACGTCCGTCCGTACGGACTTTCCGGGTAGTGGAAAGTAGTCCGCATGGACTGTTGGGGTAGGGGAAAGTAGAGATTTTTTGGCGGGAAATCGCATGGCGCAACGTCGCGCAATTATATAGTGCAACTGGTTTTGAAAAAGAAATTTCAAAGCAACTTAGCGAAAATATTTTTCGACAGAGCCTTTATAACTTTTTATTACAACTTACGAAAGCTATTATGTCAACAAACAACAGCAGAGAGATTTTAGCGTGTAGACGACAGGTTTTAAGCAGAGAGCAAGAGAAGGTGAACGGCAGATGAGCAAGAGTCAACACGCGTAGAGCAAGCGAAGACAATCGCCAAAGAGAGCGCGTTAGAAGTAGAAGAAGAAAACAAAATTTTAGCGAAGAAAGTCGGCAAGTAGAAAGAGTCAGGGCGAGAGGAAGGAGAGAAAATTATAATGAAGAACGCCGGCAAGCAGAACGAGACAGAGCTAGAATGAATAGACAAAGGCAACGCGAAAGAAAAATACAAAGGCAAAGAGAAAGGCAGCAAAATAATGACATGATGACAGAAGATGTTGTGTTAATGTCACTATGGGGCCGCGCTATTAACCTTTTGATTTCAAACTGATCTCGGACGCGAAAATTCAGCCAGTCATTTAAAAATACAAGTAGGGAAGACAGAGGCTTTTCACTTTTCTCGCCATAGTCACGCATTGGTCACGCTCTACGTCCAATTTTTATGCTGTGATTGGTCAAAATTTGACAGGTGAGTTCATGCAGAAAATTTATACAGCACCTTGAAATTTGTTTACTTTGACAGCTGAAGCTTACAGAGTTTTTTGTCAACTTGTGATGTTTTTTACTGTCTTTTTGCACTGGATGCATAAAATGAAATACAGCTGCTATCAGCAGTCTTCTGTTATTCATGGCTGGTTTGTTTATTGAATTTTTGGTTGAGAAATGCGCCGCTTGTCAAAGTCAGAAATCCGATTTCGGATGACATCGTTTTCGTTTTTCACCTTGCTGGATGCGGGTTTAAAAGCAGTGTGTTAAAAGTCCTTCGAGCTATTCTGGCCTTACTTGATAGCTTTCAGGAGCTGCATCGCGAATGGTAAGCGTGAGTAATTATTGTATAAGTGTTTGTTTTTTTAATATCTAATTCATGAAGTCTAACGCAGTCTATGAGGCTAGTTTGCGCACGTTTGATTAAGATCTGAGGACAATAATCTGACCTAGTATGAGGTTTGATATGAGCTTACAGAACTTTAAAAAGCCCTTAGTCGATATTTTATCGCCGCAAATAGAAAGACAAAACGTTCCGAAGAGTATTTAGTTATAATTGTGGTTGTAGATAGAAAGCTTTGGGCGATTTTCTTACCTCGAGTTCATCTTTGAAAACAGTAAACACCTGTAAACACCGGGAAGCCGGCTAAAATCTTCAAGCTTAAGCTTGAAGACTCAGGATTGTTAGAGACGCTTTAATATTTGCCTTCGTGAATGAAAATTGTTGTCTCTGTAGATGTTTGTCCGAATTATATTTCTTTTATTGATTGTTAGTAGTCTCTTGCAATTTTAATCGCTTTGCCGTTTGTTTTCAGTCGTTCATAAACATCGCTTACAGGAGTACTCAAAGGGCCGCGCGTATCAAACGCTTTTTAAGATTACCCAACGTTATAAAACCATTAAATAAAAGATAAACACAATAAATTCTTTATTATACTGAAGCGTAACTCTTTTAATGTTCACTGAAAATTTGGCGCTTGTCAAAAGTGAGAACCGGAACTTTTTTGAACGGTTTTGCTAAAAGCCCACGCGTGCTTCGTGCTTCAATGGTTCTAAACATTGAATGAGTGCAATTTTTCTTGAAAAATTGTGAAATACTGCATTGTTGTCTGAGGTCTGTATGATAAAAACTGCACCTCATATTACTGTTTCACCCCAGATGAGATGTATAAAAAGTATGAAATGTTGGTTTACACGCAACCAGATTTGTTGGCAAGATTTTGTTAAGTAAACTTGTCGAACGCAAAAAATTAGGCCTGATTTGTTTTCCAAGAATTCGTTTTCCAGGTCTAATCTATTGTGATCAAGAGCCATTATGGCTCTTAAATGTGATCGAAGATGATTGCTATTTTTTGGGTGTACATATAAGGCTATCAACTCTATGTAAGATTTTTTTTCACTCTAAAATCACTTAGCCTTAGCTTTCTCTAAAAAGTGACATATGTGCCCTTCAGTTAACTGTTTTGTGGATTACAAGTTTATTGTTTGATTTAAATTATAAATTTATTAATGGGAGCTTCGCTTTTAGCCCCGGCTAAATCTGTATATTATATCTAACGGGGGCTATCCCAATGCACTTGTGTACGCATGCGCGAAGGAAAGAGCTAGGCGAGCTGCGCGATGGCGTCTTTTTAATGATACTACCAGAATCCTTTAGGGTTTTGCTTTCCTGTGTAAATTAGGGCTTTTGAAATTTGAACCTCAATGGGATTACCAAATTTAAACATGAAAGAAAAACGGATTGAATTTTGTCTGGTCTTAGTAGTAAAAAGACGTCATCGTGGCTTATTGTGTCATTGTGAACAGCAAGTGATAACGTCTGCGTATGCGTTAGGCTTACTGTCAAGAACTTCGTGTTGACGGGATGTCACATTTTTTAAATGGCTGAAAGCTAATCTGAAGCACTTTCAAGGGAGATTTTAACTGCATACCTAATCCACAGTAGACATGCATTACAGATTGGATACTTTGGTTAAGCCGTGTTGAATTCTCGTGTATAGTAGAAGGACCATTTAGCCGGTTAATTCTCCTCAGTTTGGCTGCTCGATGAAGCAGATAAAGCGTTCACGAAGTCGTTTGTTGTGAGATGTTGTTGGGTTGACTTTTGATACTATTTAATACTATTTAGCGGATACTATTGATATTATTTGATACTATTCAACGGCATGAAATCAACAATCAAATTTCCTGCTCTTAGAAGTAAGTAGTGAAGTAGGCCGTATTCGGCAGTTTCCTTCCATTTTCGAAAATTTGCTTTTCTGGTTTACTTTGATGCTCTATGGCTATTACTTATTCTCAGAGATTAATGCTGTGTTTACACTCAAGCGTTTACCAAGGTAAACATTAACTGACTAAACCCTGGTACATTTGTACAGTGTTTATACGGGCTCAAATAACTCAAGGTAAATCTGTCATCAATCACAATCTAATCGAATTGGCGGCAAATTCTAAATCCACGCATAAATTGCTCGCGTTTAAAAGAGAAGCTGTGGCTCTTGTAGTCCTCACGTTTTATTTTCTTGTTCTTGATTGAGCAGCAAACCCTGGAATCGAGGTTGCAGCACCTAAAGAGGTCGAGGCAAAAGCGATTAATTCTGCTACAAATTGCCCTTCGCAAGACAAGGCGCGTTAGACGTGCGTGGTCGTGGCCGAGAAACTAATTCTGGTTCGACTATTAAACGGAAATTTTGTTGAAGAATGGTGGAAGGAGAACTTTAGAATATCAAGACGTACGTTCGAATACATTGTCCGATTGGTTGGTCCGGATTTGGCAAAGAAGGACACTAGATTACGCGAATGTATACCGGTAAACAAACGAGTAGCTGTGGCGTTGTGGCGATTGGCGACTGGAGACACATACAGATCAACGGGCCTCAGCAATTTGGTATTGGAAGATGCACGACAATGCTTTTAAAAGCTGATTTTTGTAAGGCTATTGCCAAAAGAGCCTCTCAATTTATAAAATTTCCAGAAACTGAAGAGGAGCTTACCCGAAACATTCGCATATTCGCACAGAAGTCTCCATTTCCACAAGTGGTAGGCGCAATTGACGGAAGCCATATCCCTTTAAAAACAGTACCCGTGAACGAACGAATAGAATACTTCAATCCCAAGCAGGACTATTCTATTATGGTCCAAGCTGTTGCCGATGCGTCCTTTAAATTTCTGGATGTAAGTACAGGCTTTCCTGGCAGCATACATGATGGCCGCATTCTCGTATTGAGCAAACTGCACAGAGAGGTCGGTCCAGGTAACTGGCTAAACGGGCCTTCTAAACAAATTGGGGCTTGTGAAGTCGGACCTTTGCTTGTTGGGGACTCAGCTTATCCCTTGCAAGGCTAAAACTTTGTTGCGTTTTTCAATATCCACTTCTTTGTAAATATGTATTTAGCCGTAAAATTGAAAAATTTTAACCGTTAGCCGTAAATAGGGTAAAAAAGAGTTAACCGTAAACTTGTTCCCTAGATTTGATGATTTCAAGGAAGGTGCTAAACTCACCTTATGGTTGCGTTATTTATTTCCCGGCTATTTTGACTCCGTACCCACGTTAGGCCAAGCGCCTTTTAGTTGTGACCTAGACCTAAACTCCATTTCCGCCGCTCTCTCGGAGAACTAATTTTTTCCTCAGCGAAAATCTGGATTCTTGCTGGGGATTAAAATTTGCGATTTTCAGCAGGTCGTTTCTCTCAAAAAACTAGTGAGACAACACTTAGAGATGTCACTGTTTGTAAACACGTTGCCGATAAACAACAATTCTCTGTTTTTCTCTGACTCTAACGTAGACATTGCCATGCCTAGTCCCTGTTCGGCGTCTTCCCACGCAATCTCGGTGAAGGCATTTTGGTGGCGTATCTGAGAAAAAAAACTCGTTCGGACCACGTGACCCGAAACGCATTAGCCGCGCGGAATAATGAGGCCTATGGACAAGGCAACGACAGACAGTCTTTCTGTACAGTCCTTCGCTATCATTAAAAACACTAGACACGGAGTCAAAGTAGCCGGGAAATAAATAACGCAACCATAAGGTGAGATTAGCACCATCCTTAAAATTAACAAATCTAGGGAACAAGTTTACGGTTAACTCTTTTTTAACTTATTTACGGCTAACGGTTAAAATTTTTCAATTTTTTACGGCTATCGACTACATTTTTGGCCGTTTTACGCCTATTGGTTAACCCCATTACGACCCTCCTTCTCCGATTTTTTTCTGAGGGGAGGGGGCGGCTGTACACACGCTATCTGAAACGGATAATCCATCTTCAAACTTCCGTCAAAATTGACGGATAAAGTCAGGCGGATTGTTCATTCAAAATTACAACCCTTTCCATTTCAAATTAGGACGTATTACCTATCTGACGCGAGTCATCAAACGGATAACCCATCTCACACGAATAATCCTTCGCTAGTGTGAAAACGGCCATTTCTGTTATAATGAATGTCCCCCCCCCCCGCCCCTGCCTTGAGTTGGGCGTTCGCGTGTCTGCCTTTGCTTTTTCACAAAGACTATTTTAAAATTGACTAATTAGTATTGACATTTCCATGCGTAAAATAATATTAAAAATGGAATGCTTTATAAATAGTATGATCTATCAAATGTTAAAATTTTTCAAAAAATTTTTCAAAAGAATAACTTCATTTTATCCCGAGATGATCCTAAGACCTTTATTTTGCTTCAGTGAAGATACAAAAAATACAGGTTTATTAATATTTAACTCTTTGAAACAAAATAAATTAATTTTTAACTTTTTGTTAACCGTAACTGAAAAAAATTAACCGATAGCCGTAAAAGAGCCAAAATTTTAGCCGATAACCGTAAAAGCCACCACCCCATTGAGCCCTCTAACACATGTGCCGTAGAAAATACCATGCATGCACGCGAAAAACAAAATTTAAGAAAAGCAAAAATTAGAGCAAGTAAAGTGGAAAAGAGGAACAATCCAGAAGCTGAAAATTCACTTCGATATCTCAGAGAGAAAAAGCAGTTATAGATATGACTGTGATCTTTAGTATTTTAAGTATTTTCACCGTTCAGGGGTGCATATTGTAATTTTCTAGTATGTAGAAGTGTAGGGAGTAAAGGAGGGGATTTTTCAGCGTTAGGGTTACCTGGATAAAACACATTTGCCATATAAAACATTTTGAACCACACTCCTCTTTTGGCTCATCTAATCCTTTTATTTTAGATGTATATGGGGCATCTTGGAGTCAAGAGGCTCCATTTTACAAAATTCTGCCTACACCCCTGAATAAGCAATTACGCATCACATTCATTTAACAGATGTTATTTCTAGAGTTTGAGTCCTCAGTTTTATAGCATCTAGTCAAAAATGGAAACATACAATTTCATAGCCCTGGGTGAGATATCTTTGAAATTTTGTCAGTCGTAGAAATTTTATCAGTCGCACTGCACCTAGTCTGGACACTCGTCGCTAGAGTGGCCGGGTATCTCTGAAAAGTGTAATCTTGCAGAATCACTGCACTAAGGTTGGACATCTCTGAGCAACAAGGTGTTCCTGAACCATAACTGAGGTGAAATCGTATTAGCGGAAGGACATTGTCGCAAGAACTGAAATTATGACTGTAAAAACAGACTAGCATTCAGAATTTTTTCACAGCGTTTAATTCAAATCTCAAACGTAAACGTTTTGTACTCGGTCACAACATCAGTTTCGCAGAAGAAATGTTCAAAGTAAACCACTTCATAACCGCGATTATATGTCTCCCAGTATATCACAGTTCTCTACAATAAGGCTAAAACGTTTCTTAACAATTATCTTAACAACCGTGAAACAAAATTAATCAACCATCCAGTATTGAAACCTACTGTCCCCGATTTAATATGTAAAGAGTTCAAGTCTGCTTGTGGCTACATCAGTCAGAAGATTCGGGATTTAGACGTGCTAAACTTCCCCGTTGCATGGTCGAAATTCAGCTAGTCACCTGCACAGTTGATGTACCACGTTTTCCCGTTGAAAGATCGACATACAGACTATCAGCTGGCCTTGATGTCTTCAGTTTTCTCGTTGAGGGATCAAAAAACAGGTTTTCAGCTGCCCTTGATGTGCCACGTTTTCCCTTTGAAAGATCGACATAGAGGCTATCAGCTGGCCTTGATGTCTTTAGTTCACCCGTCGAAGGATCAAAGTACAGGTAGCTAGCTGGTCTTGAACTTTGCATTTTGAAAATGAAGAAGTGTTCACGAGGAGCCGCAAGCGGTGATATTTTTGCACGGCATCTGGAGGCATATCAAAGAATTTGGAATTGAAGGGCAAATTCCTAGAATATCTTCGCCAGTTAAGCTAGAGAAAAGGTGTCAAAAAACCTCAAGATCCTAAACAACACGTCAATCAAAATATCACTTGGACCTTTTCGCTAATGAAGAGCTATCACGCGGCTAAGCTTGAATTAGACATATATTGAAATAGGAACTCGTGTCAATAAAGTATCAGAAGTGAGTGGGAATCGCTCCAGGTTAAAAAACTGGTTCACAGGGATATGCATCTCTTCTAGTTAAGAGAAAGGAATCAGAGCTGCTTTTCATGCAGGAATAGGTTTTCTTCGGGCTATAACTACAAAACGTCAGCTTATTTTACTCCTTGACATTGTCAAAGCGCATTTTGTAAAGATGACTTTTTCCGCTTTATGAGCTTTTTTTATATTCTGTTCCATTAATGTTCAACCTCCCTCAAAAAGCCAAATAATATAAGTGCTGTTGTTAAAAAAAGCGTTTTACCTGTTTTGGTGAATTCGCTACCAAAAGATCACTATGCTCAAAGGACAGGGCAAAATTTCCAGGAGAGAGGCATTAATTTTTTTTCCCACGAGGTTACAAAGAGAAAATGCAATGATTATTATTAATGTAACCATCAGGTACACTCTATCCACGAAGTTACGGACAGCAAATGCAGTAATTATTATTGTTAATGTAACCATCAGGTATGTTCTACCCACGAAGTTACAAAGCAAAAGTGCAATGATAATTATTAACGTAACCTTCAGGTATGTTCTATCCACGAGGTTATAGAGAGCAAATGCAGTGATTATTATTAAATGTAACCGTCAGGTATATTCAACCCACGAGGTTACGGAGAGCCAAATGCAGTGATTATCATTAATGTAACCATCAGGTATGTTCTACCCACGAGGTTACAGAGAGCAAATGCAGTGATTATTATTAAATGTAACTGTCAGGTATATTCAACCCACGAGGTTACGGAGAGCCAAATGCAGTGATTATTATTAATGTAACCATCAGGTATGTTCTACCCACGAGGTTACAAAGAGAAAGTGCAATGATTATTATTAACGTAACCTTCAGGTATGTTCTACCCCACGAGGTTACAGAGAGCAAATGCAGTGATTATTATTAATGTAACCATCAGGTATGTTCTACCCACGAGGTTACAGAGAGCAAATGCAGTGATTATTATTAATGTAACCATCAGGTATGTTCTACCCACGAGGTTACAAAGAGAAAGTGCAATGATTATTATTAACGTAACCTTCAGGTATGTTCTACCCCACGAGGTTACAGAGAGCAAATGCAGTGATTATTATTAAATGTAACCGTCAGGTATATTCAACCCACGAGGTTACGGAGAGCCAAATGCAGTGATTATCATTAATGTAACCATCAGGTATGTTCTACCCACGAGGTTACAGAGAGCAAATGCAGTGATTATTATTAAATGTAACCGTCAGGTATATTCAAACCACCAGGTTACGGAGAGCCAAATGCAGTGATTATTATTAATGTAACCATCAGGTATGTTCTACCCACGAGGTTACAAAGAGAAAGTGCAATGATTATTATTAACGTAACCTTCAGGTATGTTCTACCCACGAAGTTACAGGGAGGAAATGCAGTGATTATTATTAAATGTAACCGTCAGGTATATTCTACCCACGAGGTTACGGAGAGCCAAATGCAGTGATTATTATTTATGTAACCATCAGGTATGTTCTACCCACGAGGTTACAAAGAGAAAGTGCAATGATTATTATTAACGTAACCTTCAGGTATGTTCTACCCACGAGGTTACAGAGAGCAAATGCAGTGATTATTATTAATGTAACCTTCAGGTATGTTCTACCCACGAGGTTACAGAAAGCAAATGCAGTAACAATTATTAGATTTTAGGGCAACTATCAGGTTGAGTTCCTCTATTAAAAGATTTTTTGCTAGGGTTAAACAAGTTTGGCTTTCATGAGTTTCAAGGTACAAGAAATTATCAGTATAATTATAGCACACAAACATTGTCATCTAATTTTTCGCACTTAGCCGGAATAAGCCAAGAAATGAAGCATATAGAACGAAAAATCGTCCTCAGGTGATCTCCATATTAAGTAAATTATACTAAACGTTGCGAAAGAAATTATTGTTTGTATCCGTCTTATCCATCGTAAAAGCGATGAGTCATCGCATGACATTCGGTATATTATACAGAGGTAATACTCACGGGTTTCACGAGTTGTATGCACTATTTTTCGCCGAGAAACAAATTTAAACTTCAATTCTTACCTTACAGTAGTCCGTTCTTTTACCTTGCATTCGACAACAAATCTGTTAAAGGCGAACAAAGCGATTCCGGCACTCTTCTTTATGACGAGTAGCAAGCCGCAGGAACTGAAGCCGCTTGACTGAAGTAAAATCCACCGATATGCACAGCATTCTCACTACAAATATAAACAAACATCGCGGGGAAACAAAGACGAGGAGGAAAAAATGCCAGATCTTCGCCTCGGTAATGTATTCCAGCTACCATGCCGGCGTATCTCCAGAAGGTGGACTCGAAGTGGGGCCTTGTGATTTTTTGCGCGCAAACTAATTTATTCTGGCGCGAAATGAAGATTAACAATATGTATACTGAAATCTAATCCACGACAAGAGGATTTTCACACTGTAGCGCGACATATTAAATGCCTATTTCTACAAGTACGCGGAGAAAGTGGTCCACTAGTTTAACTTTTTTAAGATGAATTTACTCCAGAACAGCAAAATGAAATGTTTTATCTCTATGTTGTTTACGTGCCTGATTAGAAGGCAGAAGTAAATTCATCATACAGACCCCATCAAAATGAAAGTACACGAATGAAACGGAATAAGTCTGGGACGGTTTAGTTTCTACTCAGCAGCTTCTTTGCTTTTATAACAAAAATTTAATGTTGTAGTCTGTTTTAAACGTTGGCATATCAACGCGCACAGCCATTGAATGAAAACAAGAGTCACGATCACGTTCTTCGAAACCGACCAGACGCGCGCGACCTACCACTGTTATGGTAAGCAATTATCCTGAAGGTGTTAATGTTCCCGTGACAGTCTTCGCACTGAAGGTGTAAATGGTAAACCGAACCGTCGCTTTGATCATCAGAAAGACCTGTCAACTTTAATGATTTAACTGATTAAATTACGGGACAGAAATTTTACTGCTTGCGGCTCCTCGTGTCAATCGGACTCGCGCGGCTCTAGCCTCAGAGCTACGTGGCTCTAGTGTCAGCAGGTGCGTGGTTCTAGTACAATGTAGCGTACAACTGGATGTCTCCTTGCTATTTCAGCGCAACCTTTCATACCAGTTTTTAATACGATACTCGTTGAAATAGCTTGGAAATGTTTTTCCTTTTTATTTGTTTCACTTTCCCGAGAAGACCGATACAGTAGTCTCAATGTCACTTGCCCAGCCCTCAATTCAGAAATCAATCTGCAAATCGATTAGTTTATTTTAAGGTTACCAAATACGTTCAGGGGTTTTTCATGTGTGAGTGGTGGACGTTCCGATTTAAACTGCAGATCCACCAAAACTCTATATCAGATTAAAGCTTATTCAGCTGGCTGCCTTAATTTTTGTTTGTTTTTCACTAATTTGGTTTACTTCATGCTCTAGTCTTTCGGAGGGTTCTATCTCGTAGTCATTTGGACTGGACTATATTGGAATTTAAATATAAGATATTTTGTTAAAAAAGAGAATGTAATGATAAAACCTCATTGTTCATAATGATGCAAGCTATGGAACGTCCATGTTAATTGTCAGTGCACAATGCTATAATAAAAGCTTGACCGCGCTCAAAGATGATTTTTTTAACATTATCTGTTATATTTTGCTTACGTATAGCTTCTTTTACTTTCGAAAAAAATATTTAATTTATGTAATGTTATTATAAAAGTCCCTTAATTTACATCATGCTTTCGCCTGTATTACTGCCATGTTTTATTACGGCTTTTTCGTATCGCTCCATAGAATGATCCACCGTAATAAACCTTTCAAAGCGTACAAAGTGTTTAATGTTATCAACTGAAATTATTGAAACGCGCCATATTTAATTTTTAATTATATTTCGATGCATGCTCATAAGTCAACAGTTAAGTAATTTTTAATGTTTCAAAACAGACTCAGATTAAACGTTTTTCTCTTTCCTTTAATCAAATCCTCTGGTGTGCAGAGACTGTATTAAAACTCCGACTTCGATATCCAAGCTAGCTGTCTTTTTCACGGAATATCGTTTCAATTTTCACATACCTTATCAGATCAACAGAGTAACTAGCTTTATTATATGGCTGAGTCTGTTTTCGCCATGCGATTGGTCAATTTGCGGTCCGTAACTTGCTATACGGACCAAAATTTTAAAGAAAATGCTCATTTCGGAGCTCTTAATCTCTTTACCTCGGAAAAAAGGTTTAAGTAAAGTTATATTATAAGACGCCTGTCAACCTTGAGAGCTTGGTTGTTGACTTTGGCCTTCAACATTTTAAGCTGTGTTTATTTGTGAACGAAGGCGTTGAAGAAACTAACTCGTAATCTTATCGAAGAGGATTCTAGTTAGTGTTTGAAAATTTTATCGCAGTACACAGTTAAAAAGACGAAAATCGATTGGCAGAGATTCGAGATGTTTTGCCTAAGAGTAATGAGTAATGCCTTCGACAAATATGATAACAAACATACCTGCACCCGATCATCTTGACAAGCTCCTTTGCCATTTGCCGTGTTTTTCAAAGACCAACGAAAGAAAGATAGAAGCGAGTTCGAGCTTGACACAATGTCCAGTTTTCAACAGACTCCAGTGTCACACTAACGAATGAATACTTACAGTGCTCTTAGTTTTGACCGAGTAAACTTTAAAAAAATGTCTGTAAGCCCTGAGGACTGGGATGTTGACTTTGCCTTTCCAAATTTTAACCTAGCTTTGTTTTAATGAGAACAAAGCTGATGTACGAACTGAATCGTAACCTTACCGAGGAAGAGAATTTTAGTCAGTGTTTGAAAATTTAATGGCAGATTACAATTGAAGAGGAGAATGAACTGGCAGGAAGAGAAAGAGAGGATTTCCCACAAACATAAAACGAGCGAATCCTTCGACAATGACAATCCAAAAGAAAATTGACGAGAATTCTCAGTTCAGGACACATCCGATTTCTAATCATGCGCGTACTTAATAGACTGTCTTAATAAGTAACCATGCAGTAAGTATAAACGCCTCAAAATTATAAAGCCTGAGTCCTTAAATTTCATATGCATGTACCCGTTTGATAACGCGTGTTGTGTCACAGTGGTTGACAGTGTGAAAGATCAATCGATTCCCAATCATTATTCATCGAATCTCTATGTGTATATCTCTACATTGCCAGATTTTAAATCAATCATTGATCAGTTACTAAGTTTTGAAACTTCTAAAATTAGCATCAACCATAATGTAACATTAATATACAGTGTAATCTAAATAATCTAATCGATTTCGACATAGAACCGCCGTTAACCACGCGCGTAAAGCCGGATACGGTGAACAACGGTAAAATAAGCCCAAAATAATATAAATAAACAATCATCTCTCCTGTTGCATGAAGAACCAAACGCTCAAGAAATTCCTCCACATCGTTATCTTACGTTTATAAATCATACGAGATGAATAAAACTTTACCAGCCCCTGAGCTCGACTTAGCACGCGCCGGCACTTCCCGAGCAATAGAAGTCGCATGGTAAAACCACGTGCTAAGGAACAAAGCATCTTTATTTTTTAAAATTATGGCGGGAGGCTTTTGATGGTTGTAACTGGCGTTGAGTTGCTCTTTACTGCGTAAAAAAGAGTATTTGTCAACTCTGTAGACTGTCCGGACGCGCAGATTTTGTTTTAATCACGAATCAAAATGTCTCCAAATCGTCAGCGACTGGGATTTACTTTAAAAGGAACGGATCTAAGAAAGTTCAAGTGGTGGACACCTGTACTGTTTGAGTCTTTCCGAGTCTTCGCGATGCGAATAAAGTGTGAGTACGATTGTTCCTTGTTTTAGAATAATCTGTTATTGGAAGGTATAGGCATACACGTTATGAAAAGGACAGTTGGATATATGGCCTTTCGAAGAGCGCTGTCAATTAATTTAGGCTGATTTAGCAACAGGACGGAACGTCATTTGACGAAGGGTAACCGCGCGGAAAGGACTAAACTCGCAATCCGGTGCCCAATTTGTCGCTCTGTCATTGGTCAAGCCAGTTGTTTGATTTGCGGGCGCCGTCGTCAACTGACGTTCCAGTTCTGTTGCAAAATCAGCCTTTTATTTCCAAGAGCCATTTTGGCTTTTGTTTATATGCGTTCGCTAACTGGTCGTTTTGATACAAGGTAATTTCGATACACCAGGCGATACAACTCGTTCAGATACAAATTGATTCAGTCGAGGTGACACTACAACCGATATTTCGCGACATATGTTTTTCTTGTTCACGCACGATAACTATAATTGATTACAGATTACATTCTTGCTCTCACGCCAAATGTGTCACGTTAATTAAGCTTTGTGTCCGTCCTCGTTCACACACACATAGCAATACCAAACCACAAAACCAACAGCGAATGCTCTGGCTCAGGCCTTGCAAGCTTCATGATGATTTTAGTGGAATCAAATATTATTGTGTTACGTCTTGCGAGAATGAATGTATATATGTATAGTTGGTAAGTAAAATTCAATTATTATAATGAAATTATAATATATTTTAGTAAAATCCAAATAGTGGTCTATTATCAATGCTGCGTTCTGATTGGTTGAGCTACTACTAGGCTATACGTTATAGCCCACTAATAGCGAAAAGCGCGGGCTTTTTGGCGGCAAAAAATGATTAAAGTCTAGCTTTAACTAGCTAGTTTTTATTTTCTCGATTTTTTTTTACCAACTAGTTGGATTTTACTAAAACAATTATTCCTCCTGCCCAAATAGACATTTAACTTATTATGTTGACTCAGTTAAGCCTAAAATGGTTATTTTTCTGCTTGGGAATTCCTTCAGGAACATGATATTTTGACATCTGGTTTGCTACACGTTAACAATCAGGACCTTATACTTACATTGCACACTTGTACAGCTGGTTCGATAAAGGTTGCTTTGGGCATTGGGAATTAAGCAATGGTAAGCTATTGTTTGGTGGTCCGTCAAGGAAATCATTGCATTGTTTGGTATGCCCAAATGCCCAATAGCCATCAATCAGTTATATACAGTGTAGCTTCTGGAGAAGCGACAACCACAAGCTATAAATGACATCTGGTATTTTCATTGGTTAAATTCTAAAACAAGATTGTCTAATGATTTCTTGTCCATACCAAAAAATACGCAGTGACCTTGTTAACCTCTGCGTCCTGCATCCCTGATGCATACAAATCGCCAAAGTTGCAAGATAATAATATTCATGGCATGCATTCTGATGGACGCATAGACCAAAAAAACATCTGAACATGTGTATTTGTAGAAATATCCCATTTGTGTGTTCTGTGGTAGCAGTAATTATGGCTATTGTTGAAAGATTCATATTTTTTAGCCTTTAGAAGGACTATATTTTAATTTCAGTGTCCTGCAGTAATACACAGTTTTAGAGTCTATCAAGCTAACAAGTCAGATTAACTGTCTGTTAGCACAAAGGCCCATGCAAGCATTGTCAGTTACAGACTTGTATATTCTTTTTATCTGGGACTCATTGTTTCGGGACTTGAACTCTATATTTTTCACAAGATGAGTCCCAGGACTCACCATAACTATTTGTAACCAAAATCACTGATCAAATATATATTCACGTCTACAACTTTTCCGTTGAAAAGCAATACCACCAGAGCATTTTGTTACACCCTTCTTGGCAGTACTAAACTCTTTGAAAATATTAACAAGTAATATCGTTTTCTG
Source organism: Porites lutea (assembly GCF_958299795.1). Classification (NCBI taxonomy): domain Eukaryota; kingdom Metazoa; phylum Cnidaria; class Anthozoa; order Scleractinia; family Poritidae; genus Porites; species Porites lutea. The sequence continues at coordinate 9,856,805 of NC_133209.1, forward strand.
TCAATCCCAAAGAACTGTTGTTTATTTAAGCTACATAAATATCCCTGCCATTTTCTTTGTATAGCCTGCTACACTGTAAATTGTTTTTGCCTTGTTCATATTCCTTATGCACTAAAGAACAGTAATTTATCAAATGCAAACCCTTTTTTATGGACACCTGCTTTATACAAGCTCCTTTTGATAAAAAAAAAGTTTTGATTAGTACCTACAGTGTGTACATCTGTATGGTTTGGTGAAATATCGCATTTCTGTTTATCTGGCTCTAGTCAGATAAACAGAAATGCATTGTGTATTCAGTTTCTATTTGCATTTTTCTTCTATTGACAGAAAAGGGTGTCATTCGAAAATCAAAAATGTGATTACAATCAGTTATTGTTACTGTCAGTTTTCGCCTCAAAATTAACAGGGACGGTAAGGTTGTTATAGAGACTGCCACTATGTTGTGAGCTACTCGTTTTAATTTTAGATCATTAATGTACATACTAATATCTTAAAAACGCTCTGTGGGTGCTATTTTTCAAGAATTAAAAAAATGACGTGTGGTTAACATAATATATAGTTTCAGCGTTTCCAAAGAAAATTCGGAACCGGCTTGTCAATGTCCGACAGTGTGATCTGTGGCCCTCCGATGAGAAAGTTCAATTTAATCTGCCTATCTCAGACACTGTCCATTTTTTACTTTATTTTCAAAAGTATTCCCACTGACAGCAATAAAGCGGCCATGTTGATGGTCAATACAAAAGACAAAAATTTTTTCGAAGAATTTACATGAAAAATAGCTCTAAGTTCCCAGGAAACGTAACAGAAATACTACTGTTCAGTTGAGACCATCATGCGGCCGCCAAGAAGAGACCTAAGTGCAAAGCAGCAATAGTTTGACGGTCCGCGCCGGGTAAAAAGTAACTGAACGTCAATATTTAGTAGTGATATTTTCAAAGAGGAAGGAAGTAATAATTTTTGGCTTAATTTCTTCCAATGATTTTAGAAATTTACGAACATCCAGACAGAAAAGAAAGAAATACCCACATAAGATGCAAAATGTTCGACCATCATAACCAATTTGATAGATTTTAATCGCATCTATGATTTATCACATGATCGTTGATCGATTCGGCTAGGTTACATTTTACTGGACACATCAGTTAAAATCGTAAACATTGTTTGTTTTCAATTTGATAATATGGCGTAACAGTAGAGAACAACTTACATCATTTTTTGCTACAGGATATTCTTTTAAAATGTCACCTGGCACTTTCCAAATTTTACATTTTATCACAAAATTCAGAAAATAAGCCACTGTCTGTGATGATGCGTCCTCTCACAAATGTTGTTTTTCAGTGATGTTACTGTAGCTCATGAGTCGAGGTCCAGCGCACAGCGGTTGGAACTTATCTCCAAATAGGCACGGTTATATAGCCGTTCTCTGTTCCATGTCTTCCCAGATTGAATCCAAGAAATCTTCCAGACCCTTGCTTGTTCATATTCACCGCTATAGCTTGTCGTTAGTAGGTCTTGATGTACAGAAGGCCTTGTTACCCTTTAAGGGCTGAAAGTACAGGTTTTCACCTGCTCCCAACTGCCTCAAGTTTTCCCGTTGAAGGATCGAACTCTCTATAACCACGCGTACATTTCGCGGTATATCACAGTGCGCGATCATAACATATGACGCGTACGAAATGTTCAGAGTAAATCAGTCCATAAGCATGCTTGGGTTCCCCGCGGTTATATATCACAGTCTAGAGCGAGCATAACATCAGTGACGCAAAAGAAGTGTTCAAAGTAAACCACTTCATAACAGCGATTACGTTTCCCAGTATATCACTGTTCTCTATAATAAGGCTAAAACTTAAACAACTGTAAAACAAAAATAATCATTCACTATTGAAACCTACTGTCCACACTAAGTCATTAAGATGTAACGAGTTCAAGTCTGCCTGTGGGTACATCAAATGGTTGAGGGTTTAGACGTGCTAAGCTTCCCCGTAGCAGGGTCGAAATACAGCTCCTCATCAGTTGGCCTTGATGTCACTATTTTTCCCGTTGAGGGATCAAAGTACAGGTTTTCAGCTTTATGCAAAATATCACTACAAATCATGTCAATACAAATACAAGGCGAATTTATAAGAACCTTTTTAATAGCCTCTGAAATGTACCTAAAAGAACTTGTTGCTCTTTCATTATCCTTTCCCCATTTTAGAGTAAATATTTTGACCGTTAATTCTCAATTATCAGTCACGTGACGAAAATTTGAGCTTCTAAAATGCAGTCATATTGCTAAGGCCATTAAGTTACATTTGTAGTTCAATTGTCAGGATCATTGATAGCAGCAAACCGTTCTGAATAGCATTTTGTCAAAATATGCATATTTAATTATATAGTCATGCCTTAAGTGGCCTGAGCCCGTGTCAGTGGAAAAACTGGACCTTTTACAGAGATGATAAAATGACGATTGTCTATAATTTGTAAATTTATAGACTTTTTAAAAGTAGTATGCAAATGTGGCATTTACTCCAGATCTACTCCGTGTGCAAATTTGTGCAAATCCAGACGAGGTTGTGCTCCGAGTTGAAAAAGTTTAGTGACCAGCACTGAATTCATTTAAGGTTTATTGTCCCTCATACCTATGTCAATCTGCCGCAATTTTCACAGCTACACTCTTTTATGGGGGACTGTTTCAAAGGCCCTGCAAAAATCTAAGATTATCATATCATATGATATCATGTTGATCGCGCGTAGACGTAGATTGAGCTACCGCTTATCTCAGCTAACCATAATGATAATGATTTTTTGTGGGAAGCACCGGTAGCTCAAAATGTTTCACAACCAGTCAGTTGTCTGAATCGATGACAAAAAATTGGTCAAGACTAAGCTCATAGTCACCATATTAACTCATATTATTAACTTTCAATATCAGTCAAGACTAAGTTCAAAGTGACCATATTGTCACGTCACCTCTTTCGTTCTCGCGTAAATTTGACGGTGTTTTTCTTATGTTTTAGTATCTGTTTAAAATGTAATTTTAATAGAATATGTTTCAAGTACAGGGAAAACCTTCCAAATTTATATAAGCAGTATTCAAATAGATCCTAAATACATTGTAAGCTCCATGACTATTTTGGTTTTATTCGTAAAATATAATACAAATACCCCTAATTCAGGTAAAAATATGGACATACACTTTAAAAAAACAGATTCAAAATACAGGTGGTTTGGTAAGGGATTTGTCAAACTAAACTCTTTTTAAATTCTCCATGATTCCTATTTCATTCATACCTCGTTTTGTATCCAAAGAATCGGAAATAATAATGGATCTTCAACATTAAGTTGTGCTTTTCTGATTTGGTACCAATCATAACGAAGATTATTAATTGCTCTTTAGAAAGTGGTGAAGTTCCTCTGCCTATGAAAAGGGCTATTTTATCTTCTCTTCTCAAAAAACCGTCCCTTGACACCGAGCTCTATCCAAGCTTCAGATCGGTATCGAACCTCATGCTTGTGTCCAAAGCGACAGAAAAAATAGCGGCTACGCAACTCTGGGAATATTTATGTTCAAATGGATTAAATGAGGAACTTCAGTCTGCTTATAAAGCTAACCATAGCTGTGAAACAGCTCTGATTCGAGTACAGGATGACATCCTCAAAGCCATCGATAGTCATCGCGGTGTTTTGCTTTTGCTATTGGATCTTTCTGCAGTCTTTGATACGGTTGATCATGAAATTCTTCTAGGAAGACTCTCCTCTAGGTTCGGTATCAAAGGAAAAGCCCTGGATTGGCTACGATCTTACCTTACAGACCGTACTCAGCTTGTGAAAGTAGACGACGCTTCATCCACGGTACGACCCCTTCATTGGGGTGTGCCTCAAGGTTCGGTCCTAGGCCCCATGCTTTACTTATTGTATACATCTCCTCTGGGTGATATTGTTCGTGAGCATGGCTTGTCGTTTCACTTTTATGCTGATGACTCGCAGCTTTATACATCTTTTGCTTGCAATGACACCTCTGATCTAGTGGCTGCAAAACGACGTCTTGAGAACTGCGTTGCTGACATCAATTTGTGGATGACTGCCAACAAGTTAAAGCTTAACAATGATAAATCAGAATTTCTCTTTCTGCACTCCCGTTTTCGTCATTCGTTGCCCCCTCCCACGATTTCTGTTGGCATGGAAAACATCAGGCCCTCTCAACAGGCTCGCAATCTTGGCGTGATTTTCGACGACACAATGTCACTTTCACCTCATGTTAATACAATAGTTAAGGGTGCCTTCTATCACATACGAAATATTTCTAAAATAAGAAAATACATCAGTAAAAGTACCACAGAAATTCTAATTCACAGTTTTGTTAGCTCGAAGTTGGACTTTTGTAATTCTCTTCTTTTTGGTGCTCAAAAACGGGACATAGTTAAGTTGCAGTCCGTTTAGAATGCGGCTGCGCGAATTATCACCGGTCTCAAAAAACAGATCACATCACCGAGACTCTAAGAGATCTTCACTGGCTTCCTGTTGACGAGAGAATTGTTTTTAAAATAAATTTAATAACTTTTAAAACATTGAATGGCTTCGGTCCCCGTTATCTTGAAGATATTTTAAAATTTTACCATCAATCAAGGACATTACGGTCATCAAGGGATCATTTACGCCTTGAAGAACCAAATTTTAACATGAAAACTTATGGCCAGCGAGCGTTTTCCGTTGCTGCCCCCGACTATGGAACAAGCTCCCCTTTGAAATTCGAGCTTGTTCTGATGTTAATTTTTTAAATCTAAGTTGAAAACGTTTCTTTTTAAAAAGGTATATGACATTTAGTTTCATCATATTTGTTTGTTTGTTTTTTTTTTGTTTTCCTTCCCTTTTTAAGATGTGTATGCTAAAAAGCCAAACATTCATTTCCCAATATGTACAGTAGGTTTATATGTAAGCTTGTGCTTAATGATATTCTTATGTCCTTTTTTACATTGTAAAGCGCTTAGAACAGCGATGTACAAGCGCTATATAAATTCCATTATTATTATTATTATTATTATTATTATTATTATTATTATTATTAACATAAGTCTGCATTTTCAGTAAAATCCAAGACGACTGCCAAGATATCGGCAATTTTGAATGATGTCACTGGTCCCCAGCAACGCCATGTTCCATAATACCTTAAATAAACTCAACACTAAATAATCCAACGTTCTGAACTTTTACAAGGTTTCATACTAGTGTATTTTCAATTTTGTTTTGAACGTTTACTAAAAATTGGCAATTCAAACGGCAAGTAAGCCTTTCAAGTTTTTTCTTTTTGTTTTACATTGGAAACTGTTAAATAGGCATTTTCCAAGACAACACGAAACTATGATGCAAAAAGTATCTTCCCTGAGTTTCTTAAAGAGTAAAAATGCCAAACAATTTGGAGCGTGCCTAGCCCAAAATTAAAGTGTTTGATAGACAGCCATTTTCTTTATTCCGTTTAAGTCCTTGAATGCAGGGCAATCAAATCGTGCCAGCAAGCGGCAATTTCCTCATTTTCCGCTGGACAAGAGTAACGAAGACTCTGAGGACGAGCTCGCCGTAAGAGATTGAAAATGAAAAGATTGCCGACTGATGGCCAAACGCTAGCATTTCAAGGAAAGGAAAATCTTCGTTGAAATTAAACAACACAAACAGTTCAGATCGCGACTTTTTCAGGTAAGGTAAGTATAACTCATAATCCCTAAATTTTTTCATAGTCACTATCAACAGCAAAAGATAAGGGAAGATAATTGAAGGATAATTGAAAAAGAGATAAATATTGAATTATGCCATACATGGAAAAGTTAGACTACTTTACGCTTGGATTTCATTTCTCCTAATTCCACGATAACTGAATGCGTTGTTAGCTGGTTTGGCGAAATATAGCTGGGAAATTTGAACCAAGAAAAACTCGGCGAGCAATGGGTATGATTTCTGCAAGATGGAGCTGCTGGCTCCAAGCGAATACTGGATTATATTCGCTACATACATGTATATCATGATCATTCTACGGTTGTGTGTTTAAAGCGAACTCAGTAGAGACAACTAGTTAAATTAAAAGACACTTGTTATGTTGCCGGTACGTTTGTTACCACTTTTAGCAGGCGACCAAGCTGAACCGATTGTTAGTAAAGGCTACAGTCTTGTTTTCTTTCGTCTGCACTGTTGTGTTACTGTCGATCAACATATTTTTGGTTAAGTGTGTTAGGGTATAGTCCCCTTCGATGGAAGAAACAGTTTCGTCCGAAAAGGAATTTACTGATCCAGCTTCATCGTGCCTGTAGCCAGGCTTTATTTTTTTCTGTTATCGAGGCTCTCCAAAAAAAGTCGGAACATAGTGAAGCGGATCAAGAAATGCTTGTTACCGTTTATTGTAGTTATAAATTTCGGCTCGAGTGTACTCTGGTATATACAGGTAATTTCCTTCTATTAAAATGTACTAAACAGTTTTGTCTAAGCATATGACTCGCGCGTGATCAAGTTAATAGGGCATGAATGTATTCGGACCAATTAAGTTAACCGAAACAGTTGAAAAAAAGATGTATAGAAAATAATAATAACAATAAAACAACAGGGAAAAGTAACTAAAAGTGGTTAACTCTGATATACAAAAACATTTTTTCGGGGTAGCTACGTTGAAATGGTCGGGATAATAAATATCCTTTCGGTTTAAGGGTTTATGAAAAAGTAATTTCAACATTCTTTTAGCTGGACTGGAATAATAACAAAGTGATGATATAATTATTCTCTCTTCTTTTCTCGTACTAAGAACTATTGATTCTTTTGAAGGGAAACCAAAAGTTTGATTGGTTTTGCTCATTTCTCGACAACATAAAGTTAGAGATGTCCCTTTTTTAATGGTGCAGCGTAGAAGAAGAGAATTTTAAATAAAACTGAACCAATATTTCAAGGTTTGCTTTGATTCCAATGTGATCTTAAGGTTTAAAGAATTATTTCGAAATTGTTGCATAGTTTCTGTACGTAATGCAGAAGGACTCCGATTTCAAGTCATCGATCGAATCGAGGTCAGACGGTTCTGATTTTTTTCTGAAGTGAGCTTCAAAGAGCCACAGACCCAAAGGAACGATTAATTACAATAAAAGCTTGTTCGCTTAGAAAATCCCTTTCGGTTACGTACTCAGTAAGGATTATAGAATTTGCAATCTTATACACATCACTTCACTTCCGCCATGCTGGTCTCCCAAGACAATAATTAACGGCGGCCAATATCCTGGGAAGGTAGGAAACTTCTAGTATTTATTTGATATATCACTTGAAAAATAACAAAAGCTTTCTTTTTATCTACTCAACTTGTCGTGTAAAGGTCGCTCCTTCATCGCAACGTTAACCTGACCCTTTCGCCATATCGTATCTCGGAAAAGTAAATCATTACAATCTTTTTCGGTGAACGACTATATCCCGTCGGTGAAATGAAATATCCCATATGAGTTTTGCCACAATCGCAGTTGAAAGTAAGTCTTAAATTAGGAAAATGCCATTGCATTAGAGCTAAAAATCGAACTAATTTTTCATACCTAGTTGTGAGGTCTTTTGTGGTGCATTTTCAAATGTATAGATTTTGTTTAGATGTACTTTTAAATTAAAGATTCCGCGGTGAACTAACGAGTGGCCTTTTAAGTTACTCAAATTCAGATTTCAGATAGTCTATTTTTTGCGCTATTACAAGAGGTTACCCGACATAGATTACAATACATTACAAAAGCAAGAAATGTGTGAAAATGGGGGTTTAGGCTTTTGAGTTTGTCACTGCCACGTGAAATGAAGTAACTCGGGCGTACTGGCATTTACATAAACTAAAAGAAACAACAACAAATTTTATTGTACCCAAAGCAGAATATTGTAGTTATTTACAAGTTGATAGAAACATACAACGAAGAAAAGAAATTAAAAGAGCAAAAAGCTGTACCGTTCGAGGATAGTTGTCTTTTCTTTTCTCTTTCTTTTTCTATTATTTTTATTATTAATTACTATTTGCGTTTTTTTTTTTCTTGTTGTTGTTTTTTTCCTGCTTTTGCTACTTAGCTTAACGGCACATTGTCGGACATTGTTATCTAGTTTTAAAACTGCCTGAAGTTCTGTTTTGCTTCATCAAACGACATTACCGCGACTGTTTTTTTTTTTTTTTTTTTTTCTGTCGTGCGGTTAAATGCTATACAGTCAAACTCATGAACCTTTGTGATAACTTATTAAAATCTAAATCGGGTCTCCAGGCTTTGATTATTATGATTTATTGTGGTTAAATGAGTAAGAATTTACTGAAATGAGCAGTCCCCCGGGACTAGTCTCTTGTGGTTTAAACAAAACTCACTGTTTAATCGATTACTAGGTGTTTCCGTTATCGCTTTTGTACGCGTAAATCCTGGTTATATAATCAATAATAATCCTAGTACGAAGGCCTGGTCTCGTCTCGTAGGGAGGAGAAATTTCGCTATTTGCACGATCGTTCTGCTAAGAAGAATCGTTCATGAATTGGATGAATTGTGTTTGATTTGTGGACGGTCTATTCAGAACGATATGGTCCAATTAGTGTCGGCTCTAAGTCACGTAATAGACTAGTACTGCTTTAACTTCACATGGTCTTGCTAATGAAGAGTTTGCTGACTAAACCGTAATATGCTTTTACCGTTTGATTGTTCGTTCGGAAATGATTTGAATGTGAAATATTAAAATTGAAACTCTGGTTCAGTTAGAAAAAAAGTACGTGTATTTAGTCATCTAATAATACTTGTGATCGCACTATCACACTCTCAGTGTTATATATATATATATTTATGCAGCGAGTTATAGTAAATAAACAGCAGAAGCTGCAAATAAAGTACATAGATTACACACCTATTAGCTTGAAAACATTTTAAGCTTACATCAGTCTGTTTTCCGTAAATATAGCGTTTACCAAGGTAGAAGCAGGGTGCCTTTTTTGTCAGACTCAAAGTAACAAAAACCACACACATTTGCGTCCAAGCACGAAACAACAGCCTTAACATGATATGTAGGAGAAATTTGGAGGACAAATTTCGCTATTTGCACGATCGTTCTGCTAAGAAGAATCGTTCATGAATTGGATGAAATGTGTTTGATTTGTGGACGGTCTATTCAGAACGATATGGTCCAATTAGTGTCGGCTCTAAGTCACGTAATAGACTAGTACTGCTTTAACTTCACATGGTCTTGCTAACGAAGAGTTTACTGACTAAACCGTAATATGCTTTTACCGTTTGATTGTTCGTTCGGAAATGGTTTGAATGTGAAATATTAAAATTGAAACTCTGGTTCAGTTAGAAAAAAAGTACGTGTATTTAGTCATCTAATAATACTTGTGATCGCACTATCACACTCTCAGTGTTATATATATATATATTTATGCAGCGAGTTATAGTAAATAAACAGCAGAAGCTGCAAATAAAGTACATAGATTACACACCTATTAGCTTGAAAACATTTTTAGCTTACATCAGTCAGTTTTCCGTAAATATAGCGTTTACCAAGGTAGAAGCAGGGTGCCTTTTTTGTCAGACTCAAAGTAACAAAAACCACACACATTTGCGTCCAAGCACGAAACAACAGCCTTAACATGATATGTAGGAGAAATTTGTCGTTACTCTATTGCAGAAACCGTGACTGACATTTATGAATGGTTCTCGCCAGACTGGGTTCTCGCAGTGTGATTGAGGAGTTTTAGCTAATGTTTTAGTAAGGGGCCGAAGGGAATATCAAGACTCTTAGGCCTTTCTTAATATAAGTGGGTAGGCTGGTAGTCTCTGAACAGTCAGAATTTAAGTCGTTAGCTCGTAAAACTTCGGGAAAAAAAACTCTTAAAACTTAATATTTAGTTACGATTTGGCCATGGCATCATAAGTTCGTACATGTTACATTTTTGTGCAAGCACTTTCGTGGTAATGTCAGTTCTTATAATCCTCTTTGTCATCCCAGACTGATGATGCTATTAAGAATTTGACCTCCAAGGATGCTTCGCAACAATGGAAGCCGTGTACAACTTTCACTTTTATGAATTGGAAATTATTTTAAAGATTTCTGTTGACCGAAAGATAATTACAAATTAATATGTAAAGACAAGAGAGAATTAAGGGACAGATAAAAATATAATTATTGTCCTCTCTTGCTAAAGGTTATAAAAGTGAAAGCCACCATGGCGTAACCAACAAGATATAACATTCTTCTTTTTCTTTCTAGGACCGACAAAATGACGGGTGTATTCAAGGTTTTCACAGCTCTTACTACCATATTTGGAAGCTGCGGAGCGGTCCTCAACCTTTTAATTTGTATTCTGTATTTCAAAAATCCTCAACTCCTAGATGCACCCAACATCTTCATACTGATCAATTCAGCTGGTGACTTTCTTCAGTCGATTATGACAACTCCTCTCCTTGTCCTTTCCAATGCACGTGGTGAATGGCTGTTTGGAGAAGCGGGATGTACTATTTATGCTTTCATTACAGCATTTTTTGGATTAAGTTCCATGATGCATTTTGCTGGTATTGCATATGAACGTTATTCCACATTCTGCAGGTTTCTGGACGGTAATAACGAAACGCAATTCGGTAAAAAGAGAGCCATAGTTCTTTCTATTCTGTTATGGTGTTACTCATTTTTCTGGAGCCTGATGCCGATCATCGGATGGTCAAACTACTCTCTAGAGGGAATCGGAACAAGCTGCGCCGTCAACTGGAGGTCACACGAAGCAACGCATATCTCATTTACCTTCTGCCTAATGCTGGCATGTTATGTACTACCTGTGGCTATAATGGTCTCCAGTTACTACAAAACATATAAGATGTACTGTCAATACTCTCTGCAGAATAACTTGAACAACACAAACGTTCATGCTATCCGAGAAGCACTTGAAAAAGAACGTAAAATGACTTGGGTAACCGTTGCTTTAGCATCGGGATTTCTATTGGCCTGGACTCCGTACGTAATCAGCACGATTGTGGCAATTTTGAAACCAAATGTTATGACAGAATTAGCGGCCTCAATCCCAGCCTATATTGCCAAGTCCTCTTTCTGCTACAATCCAATAATTTATGCTTTCGTAGACAAGAAAATGCGTAGAAAGCTAGTGGACACATTTTGCTGCAAGTCCAACCAAGTAAACCCTCTCCCAATTTCAGGGTCGGCTAGCGTTGTCTGACCTGCCTTACCCGGCATATAAAATAGGGGAGGGGGCTAGAGGAGAGACTAAAATTTTTCCCTCCAGCTTTTTATTTACAGCACATTTTGGAATTTTGAAGAAATCAAGTGACAGTCGCTGGCTTTGGTTTAAGAATGTGGCAAATTCTTCATGCCCATTGATCACCATACATTGCCGGATTTGAAAACTTATTTGTGAAAATCTGGTCAAATATCAAAACAGTTTCCTTACCTTGATTATTATGCTAATTCTCAGTTTCCCCTTTCTTATTCATTACATATGGATATTGTTGAGTGAAAAGTGCAAAGGCTTTGATTTTCTCGACAAAATGAGGTATGTTTTATGGGTGGTGGAACTGCTGGAAGCCTGTGACGTCACCAAGTTGCCCTCTTGTCCGCCATCTTGGATTTCAGAGACCCAGAATAAGAAATCAGGTGAAAACGGAAAGAATTAGTAATTTTTGTTCTTGACATGTAAAATAATTCAAATTAATAAGTACTTTGCTTCATTTTATCTACAAGCTTTAATTTTATCGTTGAAACAAGTTGAAAAAAATGCGAAAAAATACACAAAAAAGTTACAATCTTCATCACCCACTGTAGTTAAGTATTAATTAAATTTCTTGTAAAATACGCCACGTTCAGCAATTGTTTGCCTTTCATACAGTTGTGTAATGTATGTATTTGTGAGTATGTAATATTTTTCCCTTTTTTGCCTTTTATCATAATTGTTGTTTAAAATTTAGTAATTAGTCCTTTGTACTAGTGTAAATTATACTATTACATGAGAAATTTTTGCAATTTGATTGGCTTAGAGCAGTGGTATTTCAGCTTAATTTGAATTACCTACATGTGAAAATTACAACCTTTTACAGGACGCGGGTAGTAGTGTAAACAAATAATAGCATGATTTGTGCGTGATATATGGCATAAATGCCACTCGTGATATTTCAAAATTGTCTCAAATTTCACCGGCCTGACGGCTTGTGGAATTACGCGACAATTTCGAAATATCACTCGTGGTATTTATGCGAAATATCGCTACAAATCATGCTATTACCTATACCAAATATCTTGTACAAAAAAGTTGAAAAACGTGCATTTTCATACAAAAATAGCTTGAACACCTCCTACTTATGACGTCATATCTCGTAACCATTAGAAAATGATCATTACCAAACTTGTCTCAAAATGTCATACGTCCCATATACAGAATGCTCATGCAGAGTTATAAATAAGATACATATCATTCAAATTTTGTCAGGGAGCCCTAACCATAATAATGTTATGGCGATTTTAAAAACGTCAAACGGTTAGTCCAACTTTTTCAAGTTTCAGTCCATGTCCATCCTTCAGTACCATCCGCAGCTACACACGACAGAAAACCGTTTCAGTGCCCAAATATAGTCTTAAATAACAAAACTGGACCATTATTTTTGGAATTCTATTGACTCGAGAACACGTTTTAGCTTGAAAAGTTAGCAAATAGCGTGAAATAGCCGCTTTAAATTTACAGCGCGAATCGCCCTTTTTAACTGTAGATCAGATTCGTACCCAGTCGCTGTTTAAGTGTTTTTCGGGGGGAGAAAAGATTGGGGATTAGGTTGAGGCGCGCGCGGGGTCTCATGGGAAGGGAAGAATTGAAAAATAGCGTCTGGCAGATTTCGTTTCAATATGGCGGTTCGGGAAGAAAGCACTTGCGGCTAAATACAGGAATCGATCCGACTTCTGATCGGTCGCGATGAGACTTGTTAGTCTATGTAAACGTCACTAAAGTGTAGCCTAGTAAGCATGTGGCCTAACTCTCTATGCGATCGAATCTCCTGCCCACGATGTATGGACGTCGAGTGTAATTTGAAATATTAATGCTTTTATTAAGTCATTGTTATTAAACGTTCTTCACGACTTCAAAGGTTAGGTTTGTTTAATATGGCACTTATTCAGCTGCGATTCAGCTGGAACGATCGATTCCTTCAATTAGCAAGGAAAGTGTCCCGGGCTAAAAACAAGAATCGATCCAACAACAACAACATTAACGATCCGCCGATTTATAGATAGAATCAGAGCTGATAAGTTTCACTTGTCTTCTCCATGTGAAAGTGAAATAAGACATTAATTCTGAAATTACGTCATCAACGTTGCTAGTCACCCTACAAGTATAAAAAAGGAAAACATTTGCAAATAAAAGCACGTGTTTATAAAACTTGTCACCAATACCTTAGTATAGACATTGCCCTTCTCTCTAGAAGTCCGGCCACTGGTCGAAAATTGGAGTTGCACAAACTTGCTCTTAGAAAAGATGCAAAAAATGCAAAAACTGAGAAGTCAATCTCGGGCAAAGATGGTAAATGCCACATTTGCCTACTTATTTACGCCCCGTGTCAATGGAAAAACTCGACCTTTTACAGATATAATAATTTATAGACTTTTTATAAAGGTGCAAATCATCTCTCCTAAAATGGTATGCAAATGTGGCATTTACCATCTTTGCCCCTGCCAGATTTACTCCGTGTGGAAATTTGTGCAAATCCAGACGAGGTTCAGTACTCCTAGTTAAAAGTGTTTAGTGACAAGCACTGAATCCATTGACGTTTATTGTCCCTCATTCTTATGTCAATCTGCAGCAATTTTCACAGCTACACTCTTTTATGGGGGGACTTTTTGAAAGGCCCTGCAAAAATCTAAGATTGTCATGTCATTATATGTTGATCGCGCGTAGACGTAGATTGAGCTACCGGTCATCTCGGCTAACCAATGATCATGATTTTTTGCACCGGTAGCTCAAAATGTTTCACAGCCTATGAGTTGTCTGAACCGATGACAAAAAATCGGTCAAGTCAGTCAAGGCTAAGCTCATAGTGACCATGTTAACTCATACTGACCATATTTCTGAAGCTGAAAATGTATTTCTGCCAATAACTTTCAATATCAGTCAAGACTAAGTTCAAAGGGACCATATTGTCATGTCACCTTTTTCGTTCTCGCGTAAATTTGACGGTGTTTTTCTTATGTTTTAGTACCTGTTTAAAATGTAATTTTAATAGAATATGTTTCAAGTACAGGGAAAACCTTCCAAAATTATATAAGTAGTATTCAAATAGATCCTAAATACATTTTAAGCTCCCTGACTATTTTGGTTTTATTCGTAAAATATAATAAAAATACCCCTATTCAGGTAAAAATATTGAGATAAACTTTTAAACAAGTTCAAAATACAGGCGGTTTGGTAAGGGATTTGTCGAACTAAACTCTTTTTAAATTCTTCATATTCTTATTTCATTCGTACCACGTTTTTTATCCAAAGAATCGGAAATAATAATTGATCTACAACATAAGTCTGCATTTTTAGTAATGAAATGAACTCAACACTGAATAATCCAACGTTCTGAACTTTTACAAGGTTTCACACTCGTGTATTTTCAATTTTGTTTTGAACGTTTACTATAAATTGGCAATTCAAACGGCAAGTAAGCCTTTGAAGTTTTTTCTTTTTGTTTTACATTGGAAACTGTGAAATAAATATTTTTTAAGACAACACGAAACTATATAGTCAAAAAGTATCTTCCCTGAGTTTCTTAAAGGAGTAAAAATGCCTTCCAATTTGGAGCGTGCCTACCCCAAAATGAAAGTGTTTGATAGACAGCCATTTTCTTTATTCCGTTTAAGTCCTTGAAAGCAGGGCAATCAAATAGTGCCAGTAAGGGGCAATTTCCTCATTTTCCGCTGGACAAGAGTAACGAAGACTCTGAGGACGAGCTCGCCGTAAGAGATTGAAAATGAAAAGATTGCCGACTGATGGCCAAACGCTAGCATTTCAAGGAAAGGAAAATCTTCGTTGAAATTAAACAACATAAACAGTTCAGATCGCGACTTTTTCAGAAAAGGTAAGTATAACTTATAATCCCTTAACGTTTTCATAGTACTACGATCAGCAAACGATAAGAAAGGATAATTGAAAAGGAGATAAATATTGACTTATGCCATACATGGAAAAGTTAGACTGCTTTACGGTTGGATTTCATTTCTCCGAATTCCACGATAACTGACTGATTTGTTAGCTGGTTTGGCGAAATATAGCTGGGAAATTTGAACCCAGAAAAACTCGGCGAGTAATAGGTATACAAATGTAACGATGATTTTCGCAAGAGGGAGTTAAAAGAACTGCTGGCTCCATGTCAATACTGGATTATATTCGCTACATGTATTTCATGATCATTCTACGGTTGTGCGTTTAAAGCGCACTCAGTAGAGACAACTAAATTAAAAAGACACTTGTTATGTTGCCGGTACGTTTGTTACCACTTTTAGCAGGCGACCAAGCTGAACTGATTGTCAGTAAAGGCTACAGTTTTGTTTTCTTTCGTCTGCACTGCTGTGCTACTGTCGATCAACATATTTTTGGTTCAGTGTGTTAGGGTATAGTCCCCTTCGATAGTAGAAACAGTTTCGTCCAAAAAGGAATTTACTGATCCAGCCTCATCATGCCCGTAGCCAGGCTTTATTTTTTTCTGTTATCAAGGCTCTCCAAAAAAAGTCGGAACATACTGAGGCGGATCAAGGAATACTTGTTACCGTTAATTGCAGTTATAAATTTCGGCAGGAGTGTACTCTGGTATATGCAGGTAATTTCCTTCTATTAAAATATATTAAACAGTTTTGTCTAAGCATGACTCGCGCGTGATCAAGTTAATGGGGCATGAATGTATTCAGACCAATTAAGTTAACCGAAACAGTTGAAAAATATATATATAGAAAGTAATAATAACAATAAAACAACAGAGAAAAGTGACTAAAAGTGCTTTGATATACAAATACATTCTCTCGAGGTAGCTACGCTGAAATGGTCGAGATGATAAACATCCTTTCGGTTTAAGGGTTTATGAAAAAGTAATTTCAACATTCTTTTAGCTGGACTGGAATAATAACAAAGTGATGTTACAATTATTCTCTCTTCTTTTCCCGTACTCAGAACTGTTGATTCTTTCGAAGGGAAACCAATCGTTTGATTGGTTTTGCTCATTTCTCGACAACATATAGTTAGCGATGTCCCTTTTTTAATGATGCTGCATGGAAGAAAAGAATTTTGAATAAAACTGAACCAATATTTCAAGGTTTGCTTTGATTCCAATGTGATCTTCAGGTTTAAAGAATTATTTCAAAATTTTTGCATAGTTTCGTTAAGTAATGCAGAAAGACTCCGATTTCATCGATCGACTTGAAGTTAGACGGTTCTGAGTTTTTTCTGAAGTGAGTTTCAAAAAGCCACAGACCCAAAGGAACGATTAATTACAATAAAAGCTTGTTCGCTTGGAAAATCCCCATCGGTTTCCTACTCAGTAAGGATTATAGAATTTGCAATCTTATACACATCACTTCACGTCCGCCAAGTTGGTCTCCCAAAACAATAATTAACGGCGGCCATGTTGGTTCCCCAAACTAATCCGTTGGGAACTCTTTTATTATGTAATTAAATTTAAGCTGCTGGCCACGTGCGTAAAAGCGTTGTAACAGTTATGCAACGACTTCGAGTTTTGAGCGTTTCCACTCATGTGGCATTCGGCTCCTGACTAAAGAACTAAAGTACATGTACCATAGTTATATAAGAAAAGGGTTCAACCTCCACAAAATTGGTTCAGAAAACCAATTTTCACTTGTTTTTCCCCCTGAGAAACCACGTGACATTACTTTTATCCCATCAGTCCTTAAGCGCGTGCAAAGATTGCGGGTTTTGTGAAAAATGTTTATTGATTCATGAATTGGCTTAAATGAGCCGTTTGATTTAACAGGTCAACGAGAAGTTAGGTACTATTCCGCCTAAGAAGTGATTGAAATCGGGTAAAATGTTGCGAACGATTGCAAATACTAATCAGACAAGAAATAGAAGACAAACAGCGGTGATAAACATATTCAACTTACTTATTTTTATAAGCTTGACGTTTTGAACGTGACCCTAGAGTTACCGTTTTCCTTCTTCCCTTTCTTACGCTAAGGTTATGCAGAGCATGGGTTACTCTAAAATTTGACTAAATCTTATATATTTTGCCGCTCTGAATCTAACATTTATTAGAGGTCAGAAAGCTTTCCCAGTGTTTCTTGCAGATCGAGTAATTATCAGATTACCTTACAGTCAAGGTCAACTTTCCAGAATTTGGAAAGTACAATGTGATTGGCTAAGCATGGGAAAGGAATGTTGTCTTCGGTTGAGCAGGCGTTCGTGGGGAGGGATGAAAAACGAGCTCCCCTAAAAACGCCTGCTTGGGAGGCTAGGTGATTTTTAGCAAGGGCCTGAAAGAGGGTCTGAATGGGTTAACCGGCTAGCGACAAACGGCGAAAAATATAACTGACTACCGACAAAAGGAGAAAAAAATTACTGACTACCAACAGGGAAAAAATTAACCAACTACCGAAATGGTCCAACATTGTACGGATTTTTGTCTTCAGAAATAAGTCGTATTTTTTTTATTTGTCTTTTATTTTCCTTTTTTTGTCAAAAACAGTTTGCTTGATTTGTTTCCAGCACAGGAAGGGGCTCTTAGTTAGCTGCTTTTTCAGACCAGAGATAATTGACTTTAACTTCCAGTTTCGGTACTTATAGAATTTCTTCTCATTATATTACTTGTGTCAAATTGTTATGAAAACCAAGTCGTGTCAGGTTCCTGGTAGTGTAGGTTTGATTTCCGCCTCTCTCCCGGCATGAACAATAAAACGCCTGTTTCGTACCGGCACCTCCTTCTAAGCTCATTTCAGACCCTTCAAATGGTGCGGCTTATTTGAGAGGGGGGGGGCTTAATAGAGGATTTACTGTAAGACACGAGCCATAAATCAGTATTCGTGGACGTTCTGGGAAACAGACTTGACTTCAGTCACTAAAAATAACTTTACTGAAATCCGATCCAAATTATTTTCGCTCGACCACTTATTCTCTCATGATTACTTTCGTGCTCGGATTGGTCTCCTCAGCCACTTCCGAACTCACAAAACGTAAGTAATGGCGTTATGTGAGACGCCATAATCATCGGAATGAAAACAAATTTCCAAACAAAGGTGAAATACACGATCGTGTAGCTTAAACAAGCCAGACTTCACTGAGGTTCCACTACAATCAAATGATGAATCGAGGATGAATGAAGAAGGTTTTTTACTTGTATAGAATTTCAACTGTGTAAATTAAATAACGAATATGAATAATTAACTTGTTTTGTTTATCAGCAACTGAGATTTACCGACAACCGACAAATATCGAAAATGTTAACGGATAACGGACATGTAACCCCCACCCCCCCCCCCCCCCTTCTTCCCAATTCAGACCCTTGAAATGCTCAGTTTTTCTATCACGAAGCCTTTGTTCGGAGGGGGGGCGGGGGGTAAACAAGGTGCATTATGGTCTATGTGAAAGTACTGAATGGGAATGGCTTAGGACATTATACGAGATCTTACATGAGTACTTAACATCAAAATTCGCGTTCAGCATTGTAATGACGAAATAATCTCTGACAGTGACTAATAAAGATTTTCAAAAATGCCCCAGAAACCGTACTACGAATAAAAAGAAATCAGTTTTTTAAGAACACATGAGCTAAATTCAAGCCTAAAAACAGAAAAGCTCAAACGATGATTTTATCCATGGTGACCCCTACGGAAGAGCGTAGATAGCGGGAGATCGGTGACGTATTCGGGAGACTCCCGGATAGTCCAGGAGAGTTGGCATCTATGCATACTGTAGAATCAAAATGACGATACGTTATGTGATTGTTATATACCAAGTGTCAATTGCCTCTTAGAAACCTCTTTTTCTTTTTAGGGACTAGTAACATGACCCATGCATCGACAATTTTTACTGTTATTTCCGCTGTCATTGGGAGCTGCGGTGTGATCTTCAACCTTTTACTCTGTCTCATGTTCTTCAAGAAACCTCAACTCTTAGATGCACCCAATATCTTCATAATGAACATGTCGCTTGGTGGCTTTATCCAGTCAGTAGTGGCAACTCCACTCCTGGTCCTCTCCAATTCACGTGGTGAATGGCCGTTCGGAGATGCAGCATGTAACGGGTATGGTTTTACCGTAACATTCTTTGGATTAAGTTCCATGATGCACCTCACCGCTGTTTCATATGAGCGGTATACCACGTTCTGCAGGCTTCTCGACGGTAATAACGGAGCCGCGCAATTCAGCAAGAAAAAAGCCACAGTTTTCTCTATTCTACTGTGGTGTTACTCATTTTTCTGGAGCCTCATGCCTATTACTGGATGGTCGAACTACATACCCGAAGGTATCGAAACGTGCTGCGCCATTGACTGGAGGTCGCAGGAACCAACTCACGTTTCATATGATTTCTGCTTGCTATTCATGTGCTATATAATACCTATTGCAATGACGGTCACCTGTTACTACAAATCATATAAAGCATTTTACCAACACGCACAACAGAATAACTGGAACAATAACAACATGCATGATATTCAAGACACACTTGCCAAAGAACGCAAAATGGCAACGGTAACCGTTTCCATGACAACGGGATATCTAGTCGCCTGGACACCGTATCTTATCTACGCGATTTTGGCAAATGCAAAACCAAGTCTGATCACCGGATTGGCTGCCTCAATTCCAGCATACATTGCCAAGTCCTCTTTCTGCTACAATCCACTGATTTATGCCTTCGTAGACGAGAAAATAAGAGAAAAACTAATGGAAACGTTTTTCTGCAAGACCAGCCAAGTAAATCCACACCCGACTCTGGCTTTGGCGGAGGTGGATTGAAACAAAACCAGCCCTCTGTTTTTCTTTTCTTTCTTTTTTTTTTTTTTGTCTTTATATATATATTTTTTTCATACCAATGTCAATTGGGTAAAACATACTAGCCTATTTTTTACAGCACCGGAGGATTAAGAGGCATACACGTTATCATTTGGGCACAACATACTAGCCTAGTTTTGATTGCACCAGAGGATAGAGAGGTCTACAACTTAACACCAGAGTTGATTGCATTTCCCTTTCCACGTGCCACATTATTGTCCATTAATAACGGCTATTTATAACGTTGGATTGTGCGTCTCAGCTTGCATCTGCGTTGCAGGCATCAAAAGGGGAGGGGAGCAAGAGAAATAGGTGGTGCCACACAAAATGGGGCCATGCTCTGAAGTATTTATCCAATGGGGACATTGCTAACATGTTCGAGAACGTAACATTCACTTAACGCCACACCCCCACAGTATTTCAAGGGGTGGAGGGGGGGGGGCGGGGGTTGATGGAACCCGTCCCGCGAGTTTTAGACATGTTGCTGTATTTCGAAAAGATTTTACCAGCAATGGAAATCTCTCGACAAGATGGGGTATATTTAATCGCTACGGCCCTGCTGGCGGCCTGTGACGTCACCAAACACGGTCACCATCTTGACCGCCAACTTGGCCGCTATCTTGGATTTAACCAAGAATTAGAAATCAGGTAAAAACGGAGAGAATTGGTATTTTTTTTTTTGTTCTTGACATGTAACACAACAAACAAATAAGTAGTTTGCTTTATAATATATCCACAAAGTTTACTTTTATTTTAGAAACAAGGCGAAAAAATGTGCATTTTCACTCAAAAATGGCTTGACCGCTTACTACTTACGACGTCATATCTCGTAACCATAGTAATCGATCATCACTTAACTTTTCATGCACATTATTATGCTGATATTCTCTTTTTCACTTAAAAAAATTCCAATTAAAAAATATGGAATTTTTCAAAACTGCGTTTGTTATTCTGTTTTTAATACCCTAAGATTTCGTTGATAGAGAACATTTTTATGCAATAATGATGAGTGACGGTAAAAACGAAGGTAGTAAAAAAGGAAGTGACATAGTGGCAATACTCAATATTTTTGTCCTTACGATTAGCTTTAACGTTACAACTATGATGACTAAAAATAATAATGTAAGGGAAATAAAAAAAAATTGTACAAAAAGGCACTTTATTTGAGTCGGGTCCATGTATTTTTTAATTAGCAAAAGTACTAATTGAGGACACTATTTTTACTTCTCCTACTAGAGACGGAACCGACATTTTACATGGGTATTCGAGCCACGCGAAGGTCAGGCCGTTTGCAGGGAAAAGGCAGTGCCTATTTTAAGACCCTGAGTATCGGTCCGGTTCCAGGAATCGAACCCACCACCTCCCAGTCAAGCGTACAAGCTAATCGTTGAAAAACTGATTTAAACTGATTTACTTTTTCTTTGTTTCAACTTTATTAGCGTACATTACCATACCCGAAAACAAAAACAAGAAACAAAAATTACCTGGGATAAAAAATAAGCTACAAATTATATATCAAACTGTATTTGAAGCCAAATTGATGGGCATGTATGTAGCTGTATATGGTCTGACATCTCTTCAACTCTGTTTAACACAGTTTCAACAAATATTGCTCCAAAAATAACAAAGCGCTGAAAATTTATTACTTTTATTAGTTATACACCTGTTACAAACGTCACGTATTTTTCCAATGTTAATTAGCCTACTTTTGAAGCGCTCGTAAAAATGTTCAACTGTTTACCTTTCAGGTGAGCACGAGCTCGTTTAAGCCCATAGTATTATAACCAGTGTTTCGATTTTCTTCTAAAAATTTGGCCGTGGCGGTTTCACCGGAAGAATCATGGCGGGTCAGTGTAAAACTAGACTAACTGTTTTCACCTTGCAAATGAAAACGTGACAACAATGGTCCCATTGTTTTCTAACCCTAAAAACAATAGTCCGCAGTCAGTTCGCAGTGTTCATTTTACACCGCCCCAATGTTTTAATGCCAGTACATATCTGATGTTTTGTTTAATCTTCCTTTGTTTGTTTGTTTTTTGCCTAAATTTGTCAGTCAGTGATGACATCAAAGAGGAAGGCCTTTATAGAAAAATAATGATGTATCATTCCGTCTATTTAAACAAAAAAAAGGGGATTACAAAAAATCGAAATAGGAATTTGTTCTTCTCGGTGTTCAAGGAGAAACCTCGGAAATGCAGAGCAAAACAATTCGTACAATCAGGGTCAGAAAATATAAAACATAGATTGATTAGGTATTCTATCTATAAATTATCATCTTACGTGCTTTTGTGAGATCAGAAAGTTGATCCATCGGTCATACTTATTAAAGTGGAATGGTAATGAACCCGCTAGACTCCTTCGATATATGTTTTAGCTAGCTTTTTCGGACCTGACCGTGCACAACGTTTAATGGCATTCCTACCATTTTGAACTTACTGACCAATAGAAACATCGCATTAATTTATTCGGTCACAATTTGTGAACAGAAGGCACACGGGATTCTGCACGGTCAGGGAACTTCCAAAATAAACTACAAGACCGTTGTTTTCAACTTTGGAGTTTTCCGGCTTTCATAACCAGTCTCCTCTCCTAACTATGATCCGTTCCACCTTGAATCATCACAAACAAAGAAGGGAATTCAACTGAAAATATAATTAGCATCGCATCATTTCACTGATGAGATCCCTTGACAATAGACCAATTCGGCTAACTCAATGTTGTACCCGATTCAAACCCTCTGGGAATAAAATTTTTTGTTTCAGGAATTTCCATATCATTTAAATGTGAATGTCACCTTATAATGCAAATACAGTGCACAAAGAATCGTTACCCCGAGAGATCTGAATTGGGTACAACATTGCGTTAGCCGAATAGGTCTATGTTCATTAGTATATCTGTTGCAAGGGCCGAAACAATGGCTTTCTGCATGATTAATTACGTCAGACGAGCAAATTTCACCTGTCCACCAAGTCTCGTTTGTAAGAAAAATTCTTCGCATTTGTTCTCTTTGTTCGCGGGTATGCTTTTCAATTCTGCTGCCTTGGAATTCACTTATGCAAAACTTCGCAACTTTATGATTTCAATTCGAAGCTTGGTGGCAAAATTTGCTCGTCGATCTGATATTAACATGCATGAGGGCCAACGAAATGACCTGTTACTAAAAGGCAAGAGAAAGAAGACCTTTTAGTTTGTACAAAAAAAATTAGGGAGGTTTGAGAATTGACAGAGCGAATAATAACATGTTTAACAAGCTATCTGGCAATACACTAGTTACTGAAGATCAATGAAAAATTCTATATTAGAAGTTCATATTCTTGGGAATTATTTTGTTGATGCCATTTGTTGCCAGTTGAAAAGGGTAAATAAAGCTGTAGGTGGATAATGTAAGTCAAACAAAAATACTCTATTCATATTCTGACGTACGGTAGGAGGCTAAATAATATCTGCATTGTAAATCAGTTTAAAAACAATCAGGAAGTGAATTTTATTCTGATATGAGAAAACCTTCAGCGGCGAACGTAACTTGATATAGATCTATTCCACACACTGCTAACGGAGATGTCCTCGCTGGAATTGCCAAACCGTGGCTTAATCATTGTAATTATCGAAGCAAGTGTCTGTCTTCTTTTGAACATCATAAGTTTCTTGGGAAATGCTCTGGTTTGTTTAGCAGTGTATAAAAATCCAAAACTCAGATCAACCATCAATATGTACATCATCGCTTTAGCAGTCAGCGATCTGTTGTGTGCTACATTGGAAATGCCTTTGGCGTCTGCCGTACTTATTCTGGGGAAATGGGATTTCGGCGTTCCATTATGCGAAATTGACGGTTTTGTGGATGCGTTCGTTACGTACGTAACACCAGCGACTATGGGCCTGACAGCTTTCAACAGGTACATGCGTGTTGTGAATAGCAAACAATACAATAAAGTCTTTTCATCGCGGAAAACCAAGATTTGGATTTGTTCCGTGTGGCTTTTTCTCGCCAGTTATCTGTTCGTTGCTCGAGTCACAGGCTGGCTAAAGTTTCAGTTCATTCCTGGGTACGCAGTCTGTAGCGTTGCCTTCACCAAATCAGGCAACAGAAATATTCATTACTGCCTTGTATTCATCTTCTTTTTTGCTCTACCGTTCCTCGCTGGTTGTGTCAGTTATTACAAAGTGTTTGACAAAATTCGTCAACATAAACTGGACGTGGCGCCAACTTTGCAAAACACGAATCAAACAGAGATAGCGAGAATCTCGGTACAAGAAATAAGTATTAGTCGAGTTTTGTTTTATGTAGCGGGTGGGTTCCTGGTTTGCTGGATACCCATGTGGACATTTATATTTTGGAAGCGATTCTTTCCAGACACAGCTCCCAGACTAATACAGTTACTAGTTATATTTTTCTTATTTCTTAGCAGCACAATAAACCCTTTTATATACGCCACAACAAATCGTGTTTTCAGAGAGGAATTCTACAATTTGATGTGTTGGTGGAGAGTCAGGAAAGTAACACCGGATTCCGTGATAGGCAGTGACAGGAGAGACACTCGAAGAAACGAGTCACAAGTTTAACATTGTACTCACTCAGAAGACAGTAAAATGCACATAATTTTAAGAAATAATTTAAATCTTGTGTTGATATTTCGCTTATATATTCAATTGCTTCAAGTTTAAGGAATTTAATTAAAGATCGAGAAAAAAAGAACTGGAAATGTTTCTCTAGAATTACCATTAAGAAGCCTTCGTTTTTTTAGTAATTCGATCAAGGAAGTACCGCTAGCTTTTGCAAGAATAATCTTAGAATACCTCGCTGTTAAAACTTTAAATCGATTTTTAAGGAAGCGACCAAATGAGGAAGTTCTGTAATTAAACAAATGTCTCATTAAAAACACACTTTCTTGCTGAATTACCCTGTTTTCGATTTGCGTGTGGATATGCTATTAATAGTTGTTGGAACCAAAGTTGTTTTGCTTGGGAATATTGTGCGCAGTTTGATCCTTAGTTTTATATGCTTGTATCTCTTTTATCATTATTATTACTATTATTATTATTATCATTATTAACCCAATAATTTAGTCAAAGCGACCTTCCATTTGATTAATGACAAATTCGTTGCATTAATATTAGTTTCTTAAGTTGTTGTTAAAGTTTGCCAGATATATGCAAAAGCTGAGAATTTACATGTCATGAGATTTTTTTAGAACCGATATACATTTTTTTAGTATAGATGATATAGTTTGTTTGCCTTGTATAGGTCTTGTGAGTACTAAATTAATACTAAACGAAATATCTTACAGTTTTTCACTCTGAAACTAGTTAAAAGACCTTCGCACTGATTCACCCTTTACTGTACCAAAATAATGTGGACAAAATTTGGTCACTTGAATTTGCTCGCCTAAACGATTTTTTTTCTTTTTTTGATACATCAATTTGTCAAAAGCTTACGATTCTAAAATCTTCGAATTCTATAAGGCCTTTATTTTAAAATATCAACTCCATTAGGCTTTGTATCATTTCAGAATATTGAAAATATGTTTCATACATATAAAGAGAAATTTTGCTTTAATAATAACCAGTTTCTTCCTCTACTATATTTTATATTTTTTCAGACTCCTCTCGAAGTGAGTTCGTACAATTTATGAAATATTAAATTTTTTTTTGTTATCTTAGAACGCGCATTTTTAGAAGCAACCTTATGTACTTTCATTTAGAGTCATAACTGGCATTCTCTACGAGTCAAATAATTATGATTTCTGGTCGGAATGCAGCAGAAGATGACCAAGAAATTTAAATTACAGAAATTAGGGAGGCGTTGGTTAAAGGAATCACGGCACCTTAATAAAAACGGCTTTTCTTGTCCCGACATTTATCCGAGAACATTTCCAATGTCGATATTAAGAACTGTTCATAGCAATAGAATGCCCTTATAGAGACAACTATATTCTCTCTTGGCTCTAGTTACCAGGAAACTACATGTATTTCTTTGTTCTCTTAATACAATCAATTAGTCTGACACAAGGACAAAGATTTCTTCTCTGAGTTAAAAATGGTGCACTGGTGTGACGTCATTTTCCTTGACGTAAATCTCTTCAATAGGCCTTTTTTAAGAAGACGATATTTAGCAACAACTACCAGAATTTATCTCGTTTTTTCTTTTTTCTTTAAATTTGTCAATTCTACTGAGGGTTAAAAGACAATAGCCCTAATTTTCACAAGAAAACAACCAACTGAAGGATTATGATGTATACACCTATTTCAATAAAGGTTGCTTTGGGATTTGGTCATTGAAACACAGAATACAATGCAATGCTTTGCTTGAGTGACCACCAAACAATAGCTTTCGAAGATCAAAGCACGATTCCCAAAGCAACCTTTATTGAAACACGTATATACAAAATGACGTCAGTCGTCCTATTAAAATGATTTACTTTTGAAGTGAAACAAAAATGGCTTTTCGGCAATAAATACTGGCTGATTTTGACCTTATTTTGCACTGAGTAATTGTAAGGTCACTAATCAGTAACCAAACCAAAATGGCTGCCATTTAAAATTATAATGATATTCCCGCGTTGGGAAATGCAACGTCATTTCAGATATAAAGTGTACCTGTGATCAACCATACTCAATACAGTGTCAGACGGTTTATGCCCCTTGAAAGTTTCGGATCATTTCCATAGGTTCGTCAGTTCGATTAAAGAGTAGTCTTGAATTTATGAGTGGATTGGACTGGAGGAATTCCCCTCGCCCCATGTAAGGGAATACGTATTCCGGAATCCGGGAAGTTTTGCTTGGGAAATTCGGAATCCGGGATATTTGTACTTGATTCCGGAATACACCGAAAGGAATCCCGAATCCCACCAACGATTGGAACCCAGAATCCACTGACAAAGTATCTGGAATCCGGATTCCACGGCGCGCAATCCAGAAACCAAGACTGTCTTGGATTCCTTCTTAACCAGTGGATTTTCCCAGGAGCCCAAAACACCACAGGTTATAATTGCGTCATCATGATCAGTTGCTATATACCTGGTTTTCCGAGACCTGAGTCTGGAAGGGAATTGAATCAGATCACAAACGGCGTTAAAAACTTTACCTGGTACGTCGTAAAGATACAGGGTGTCCCAAAAATTCGTTCCTATCCAATTTCATAAGCTGAAACTTTTGATCAAAACTTTATTTTTACACGAAATTTTTAAAAGATGTTTATTGCTCTTTCGGGTACATGTATTCAGGACTTCAGTAACCGGCATGCCCCATTTGTTTTTTATCACATTCTGTAGCCGTTGTGGCATTGAGTGCGATATGTCATGTAGCATGTAGAGCCACAGATGATTCATTTTAAGCTTTTTTATCACCTCATGGTATGCAGGAGCTACTTCGACCCCCCAAAACAATAAAATAATAATAAATACAAAAACAATATAATTTAAATAAATATTTTGGGCATTGATCCAAAAAAAGATAATCATCCCGGCCCCTTTCCGCTGTAAGGCTTTTGTACTTCTTTACAAATTTGAGACGAGCTGAAAGTTGCTTGGCGGACTGAGTCACGGTTTTTTTTCCGCCATTTTAGGGGCCTCCAAACTTTGCTTTTCATGAACCTGCTCCAGACTTACCTTGCTCACTGTTGTAAGAGCGACCTCGCCGGGTTTCCTCTTTTGCACCTAGCCTTCTTTAATGAGCAGTTTTATTCAGGACTTTCGGTCTTCCCCCTCATTTCTTGTCTTTAAAACCACCCAGTAATTTCTTTAACTGATAAGCCAGTAGATCGAAGTATACATGCTTATGTTCTCACGTAGCTGAGTGTGTTTTCGTTGTGAGGGTTTATCTTTCAGGTTATTAACAAAAAACAAAAAAGGAGTTCGAGCAATTCGAAATACACAAAATATATGGCGGGAAAATTTACTCGCGCACCTTTGGCGCGAAAGTAAACAAATCGAATATTCGAGTCAAAAGATGGCACAACAAGTACAGACTTGTAAAGTAGAGGAACGAACTTTTAGGACACCCTATATATAGGAGGCAACAGAAGGGTTGATAATTTTAAATAATAATTTGAAATTTGAGGCTTAACTACCGCATCCTATTTACGTCTTCTATCAAATTAATTAAATCTCTTAAAAATGACTCATAAAGATTCAGAAAATCAGATAAATAACATGGGCGGATTTAGGGTTTAGAATTTCACCACAAACGCATCACAATAGAGTACAAACGCAATTAAGCATTGTATTTAATGCAAGCTGCTTGATCAACTTTTCTATTCCTTTTCTTGCTCTCCACAAAACAGTTTTTATTGTATGTGACTGACCGGCTGGTAATCTAAACGGTGGGCTCTTAGGTGTCCAAAATCACCAGCAAAACTAGCCAACACTGCCCACTTAGTTTTGAATTTTTCTATAGGGTAAAATAAGGTCACAGAGTGAGCATTTCAAACTAAAAATGGCTTCGTCAATATTCTTTGTCAGGAGGACATCTTATGGTGCTTGTATAATTTTCAACATCATGCGGTTTGGTTTTTTCCAATTTTGACCTTTGCCGAGGCTTGAAAAAAAAAGACTGATTCGTTTTCCGGCTTTTAATGTTTTTTTTTTTTTTTTGGAGTTGGGGGGGGGGGGGGGGGTGGGGGCGGGGGCGTGGGGTTGAGATGGTTGAGATGATTTATCTGCTATGTGGGCGGTCATGTTGACCGGCTACCATGTTGTACTACCATGTTGTATATTATAGGAAAATTCATTACCTAACTCGTGAATTCCACTTTAAATTGCACGCGAAAACTGATAACGCTTAGCCTCGTTTTCAACTCGCAATTCCACACTAAATACCTCGCTTCGTTAACCAATCAGAATGCGAGATTTTACTCAATTATGCGATTCTACATGAAAATTAATACATATAACGGATATAGAGGTCTAAAAGGCGCAAACGAGAGAGATAGAACAAGGCCAGCCAACTTATAGACAGTGTTTTTGGCATAGTATAAGACGCCCCCAATACTGTTAACACAGAATAATTGGCTGCTTTTGCTCTCCGGGTGAGATCAGTCGCTGGTGATTTTAAAGACTGTCATGCTTATGCCACCTTGGCAAGATTCTTCCCGCCAAACAAAACAAAAGCCAAAAAACCGCTGGCGTTGACCCAAAGAAGAGGCGACCCAATGGACATCCAGTTTTTCTTTCATTTCAGCGATATGGATCTCTGGAGACTGCTGTAGTTTCAAAATACTTCTTAAAATTCATGCCTCCGTTGGTAAATCGATTGATTTGATGCTGACAGCCTTTGTAATAAGGCAAGCTAAAAGAAAGCAAATACTAATGTCGACTTTTGCCTGCTGTTTGTTTTAAATGAGAAAATCCAGGTGGGAGGCTAAAGCCTAGTCCTCGTTTTCCAAAATATTCATTTACGTTCAACACAAATTGGTCAGGGTCAAGATTTAGTCTCACGGACTTCGTGAAAACGAAACCATTGAGACGTAAACGCTTCAATACGAGTTAATATATTTACCGGCATATATTGACGGAAACGAGTGTCACCTGCCATCTGTCTGATGGCAACGTTTTACTTAATACCAGACCAGTATGGGAGAGAGACACTTTTTTTTCTAAGCCTGTGTTTGTATTCAATATTCACTGATTGGATTTATCAATGTACAGTTGTACTAGTGAACTTAGCTCGATTTTCTGTCTTTAGGTAATTATTCAGTTATCACCTACAATCACGATTTCACCGTATCGGACGAGACTGTTGATTTAACAGATCGTGTGATACATATATATAATTTTTTTTTTCATTTCAGCTTATTTTGAACCTGCCACAAACTAAAAAAAAAACACTTTCATTCAATTGCAGCATAGTCTTATTGCTCACATACAAACTCATTTCTCAGTGAAATTTTGCGCAAAAGTTTCTTCAGCGCGCAGCGCATTGATGCAAAATGACTTATGAACTTCCTACCAGAAGCTTAACCCTCGTCGTTCTAGAATCCACGATTTGCCTCGCACTTAACATTGGCAGTCTTGTAGGCAATGCCATGCTCTGTTTGGCCGTCTATCGCAATCCAAGGCTGAGATCAACAACAAATCTCTACATCATCGCATTGTCTGTGGGCGATCTGATGTGTGCAGTTCTGGAAATACCACTAACGTTTTGGACTTTGGCTGTAGGAAAATGGGTGTTCGGCAACGGTGCGTGCCAACTTCACGGCATCGTGGACGTGTTCTCAACGTACAGTCCACCAGCTACCATGGCTCTCACGGCGTTTAACAGATACATACGCATCGTGAGGGCTGACCATTATGGAAAAATATTTTCTCCTTGGCGTTCTAAAGTCTGGCTGTTTTGTGTGTGGTTCAGCCTCGCTGGCTATCTTCTTATTGCGCGCGTAACAAATTGGCAAAGATACGACTTTGTTGTCGGTTTTGCCGCGTGCAGTGTGGAACATTACACAGAAAACAGGAAACTTATTCATTATTGCTTTGTGGTGTCGTTATACTTTGGCGTTTCATTTTTAGTTGCAATATTCTCTTACTACAATGTGTTTCAGGCAATTAGGAAGCACCATTTACAAGTAGCAGCCAGACTGTACAGCGAGTCAACGACCTCCACATCGCAAACGCTTAGAGTTTCAGTACAAGAAATTAAAGCCACTAAAACGATCGCTTTTGTGACGTTAGGTTTTACCCTTTGTTGGATACCGATGTGGGGGCTTTCTCTGACCAACAGATTCTCCTCGAGCCCTGTACCAAGAATAATCCCATTACTCGTAATCTTTTTCGTCTTCTTGAGCACCTCCATCAATCCCATTGTCTATGCTGCCACTAACACTGGATTTCGACAAGAATTCCGCAAAATGGTGATCTGTTTCAAGCCGAAAGCAAACGTTTCCTCCCCGCGTATAGGAGCTGTATGATTGAAGAGAGAATTAAGTTAAACCATGAAAAAGCCGAGAATCTTAAAGATGTACAAAGAAACGTCAACGTTACCTAATTATCTCGCTTTTGTGACCGCTTTAAAAGCAGGGATGCTAAGCAACTATTCAGTGCAACAACAAAAAAATGCTGATCATGCAGGACAGCTCGAACCAAGTCAGTTAAATGATTCGGCCACAAGTTATGTCACACTGATACTGCTGTTGTTACTTTTCTCATAGGTTTGAGCAACTCTATGAATCTCATTAACTTCACTGCCAGCACATGTTACCGAAATATATCAATTTCTACAGGACTTACGCGAAACTGTTTTTTGTTTAGTTTAGTTTAGTTTTTGTTAATTTGTTGATTTTATCTTAATTTCAGCAAAAATCTATTTCGGCTATGTACAGAGGGGAATATAAGCGAACGTAAGCAATTCAAAGAGATTAATTTTCTTATGGATAATATTTGCTTACTGACAACTCTAACATAACGTTGGAGATTTGAAGTGTTATGTCACGATATAAGTGGACAGCTCCCACAGCTGTTGGTGATAAAAGAAGTTATAGGGGCTAAAAAAGGCCAAGGATAATGAGAGCTCTGGACTTAAAAATCATAAGTCAGCGGATGGTGGAGAAGAAATGGCAGCCATTTGCAGCACCTGCTCCAGGTTGGTTAGTCAACAAAGCTTTATGGGGAGGTCCCGTCCCGAGGTCCAACCCGTTACACTTTTACATACCATTAATTTTGACAGAAAGGGTACCCTTTTCGTATACCTACCATGGAAAATATCCCTTGGCTAGTACAGGAGGTTTTGTCATGTAATGTTTAATAGCCGAGATTAGAATGATAAATCCATGAGGCGCTTCGAAACATGTTAGTGAACCAAAGGCAATTTGAATACTTGAACAAAGATAGATTTTGATTCCCTTTCATATATTACCACATGTGAATTTCCTCTTTGATATAGCTGAAACCCGAGAAGGGTAATCCTTTTTAGTCTGCCCGTGTGGGCCATTTTAGGGAGTACCCCTAACCCCGGGTCTTGTCGGGTACACTGGGTGAGCCCTGGAACAGACTTACTTTTCCTATGGACAGTCTTTAATTCGCCTTTTTTGATTAGTGATAAACTTTCGTTGTACCTTTTTACAGGAAATTCATGAATTAAGGAATTGGAAATTAACGCCGCGACTTAAATTACCGTAAACTTAGTGCAAAACGACTTTTTAGTAAACGCAATTAATGCGAAAGGGAGGGTAACATTTCAAAATGAAGGAAATTAACGCGACATTCAGTTCACAAAGAAATAAAACTTGTCGAGACAACACTACCCTGCGGCAGAGGCCCTTCGATCTTCCTAGATAAGTCCCTTCCTCTTCCCGACTTATCTAGGAAGATCGAAGGGCCTCTCCTCGCAGGATAAGATAACATGGGAACAGCGTTAAAAGTGTTTTGGTACTTTCCTTAAACGTACGAATGGTTTCAAGAGAAGAAATATGGCCACTGAGAGGGTGCCTCACAGTTTCATTGTTACTGGCGGATTTCCATACCAATAATTATAAAATCGAGATTCTCCTCTTTCTTACACCCGGCCCATGAACAGGTAAACAGAGCTTCAATTAACTCAATAATGAGTCAAAGTGTGAATTATAAGAAAAGTGACATTTAATTTTCCTAAAATGTCTTATGGCCGGGTTACATTTCTTATAGCCTAAAAACTGCAGCTGGTACGAGGTCTGGAACGGGTAAATCTTAAGGGGTCTAAGACGGTTGAATATTGTGAAAATTCTCGGAAGATCCGATCGCTTACCGAGTGCATTTCTCGGTTAAAGAATTGCAACCGTTAAACCCTAAAGCACCAAAAAAAAAAAAAACAAGCCCAAGCAACGATGATATTTCATGTACGTAATATTTATTCACTTGTTACATTCGAAAAGGTTGTAACAGTCCCGTGTCACTATTAAATTTATGATCTAAAACTGTAATAAAATTTAGAGGTGGTCGGTGGCATCATCAGTGGCCTGAGTTAATAAGCTACTTTTTTATTTCCAAAAATTATTACTACGACATAGCAAAAATCCTAGGTCACGTGCAAAGGTCTCGCGATTAGCATGTTGGCATTCCTGGGTTGCAGTCGCCGCGTGTCGAATGGAATTCGGATTCCGAAATCTGGGAAATTTTTGCTTGTGGAAATCCAGAATCCTGGGCTTTGGAATCCGGAATACGGCTCAAGGAATCCGGAATCCCACTAACAGAATCCGGAATCCAAGTTCCCCTGACAGAGATCGGAATACGGTATCTGGAATCCGCAATACAGTCAGCGTGAAACCCAGAATCCAAGACTGTCTTGAATTTCCTTACATGTTGCAACTGCACAGACTTAACAATCAATTTCACAGAAAATGGTGTGGCATAAACAAGGTAGTGAATGTCAAGGTATTTTCTAAGAAAGAAATCAAGTACTTTTCGAGGACCTCAACCGAATTCAAGGACTTTTCAAGATGATTACTAAAAATAAAGACCTCTTCAAGATTGTGCGAAATCATGGTAACTCATCAATACAGTTAAACCCCTCCACAACCGACACCTTGGGGACAGAGAATAGTCGCCGTTGCAGACAGCTGGCCGTTGTAGAGAGGTTCAAACAGGAGCCAATGTATGGACTGTCCGCCAAAAACAGTGGCCGCAAGAAAAAAGTGGCCGTTGTTGAGAGGTGGCCATAAGTAGAGGTTCTCCTGTACTTGCAACTGGGGTACCCGTTTCAATCGGAAATCCTTGCAGTAGTACGTATTACTCTCATCACGAATTAAAGCAATTAACATTTTGGGCCTTAAACTTAACAGTAAACACATGATATGACCCGTAACACTTAATGAAAATAGTGACGAATTAACGCAGTAATAAGGTCATCCGTGACGAATTAACGCTTTTTTCGTTGCTGTCTCAGTTAACGCAGGTGGATCTGACAATTTGGTAACGTTGCACGACATTTTTTGATGAAATATATCTTCGAATGGTAAAGAAAACAACAATAATTTGCAGAAATAAATGACTTGACGGAAAAATGTCAGTTAACTCTTTAATTTAACCAGTGCAGTACTGGCAAAAGACCAGAATGATCACTTTTGTCTTTTATCTCTGTTCACAAAGAGACAGAACTTTTTTCTGTCCTTATTTAATCAACGTTGCCATGACAGTTGAGCTCTGCCATTGCATTACCTTTCACCTCAGTTCTTTTTGTAGCGTTTGTAACCTTAAAGATTAAAGTTTCCGAGTAACAAGCTATCTTGCGTGATCAGCATTCTCATAAAGTGATTTTTGCCCGTATTTCGCAGAGCGTCTAACAGTTGCGCTGGCAGATGCGCTAGCTCTCACGATAGCTAAGTAAGTAACGTTGACGTTTTTTTCAACTTCGGGATTCTCCGCTTCATGGTTGACATTGATGTTTTCCACAATCGTACCTGCGCGCATACGCGCAGTGGCAACTCTAGCTTTTCGCTTGAAACAGAAGACCATTCTGCGAAATTCTTGTCGAAATCCATTGTTAGTGGCAGCGTAGATAAAGGGATTGATTGAGCTGCTTAAGAAGATGAAAAATGTTACGAGTAATGGGATTATTCTTGGTACAGGGCTCGAGGAGAATCTGTTGGTCAGAGAAAGACCCCACATCGGTATCCAACAAAGGGTAAAGCCTGCCATTACAACAGCAATCGATTTGCTGATTCTAATTTCCTGTATTGAGATTCTCAGTGTTTGTGTTGCGGAGGTCGTCGCTGATGAGGCGCTGTACAGTCTGGGAGCTACTTGTAAATGGTGATTCCTAATTGCCTGAAACACTTTGTAGTAAGAGAATATTGCAACTAAAAATAAAACGCCAAAGTATAACGACACCACAAAGCAATAATGAATAAGTTTCCTGTTTTCTGTGTAATGTTCCACACTGCACGCGGCAAAACCGACAACAAAGTCGTATCTTTGCCAATTTGTTACGCGCGCAATAAGAAGATATCCGGCGAGGCTGAACCAAACGCCAAAAAGCCAGAACTTAGAACGCCAAGGAGAAAATATTTGTCGATAATGATTAGTCTTCACGATGCGAATGTATCTGTTAAAGGCTGTGAGACCCATAGTGGCAGGTGGGCAATAAGTTGAAAACACGTCCACGAAACCGTGAAGTTGGCATACACCGTCGCCGAACACCCATTTTCCAACGACTAAAGTCCAAAATGTTAGTGGCATTTCCAGCACTGCACACATCAGATCGCCCACAGACAATGCGATGATATAGAGATTTGTTGTTGATCTCAGCCTTGGATTGCGATAGACGGCCAAACAGAGCATGGTATTGCCTACAAGACTACAGATGGTAAGTACGAGACAAATTGTGGATTCTAGAACGACGAGCGTTAAGCTCCTCTCAGGAAGCTCATTAGTCATGATGACGGGTCCATGTGTTCGCTGATCTGTGAAGATTACAAGAAACCTAACTGCTGAATATGTTTTTCATGTGTCAGAAGTCAGTCTGCTCTACCACCTTAATGAATAAAATAAAATAAATAATGTTTTTTCTTGAAATTGCTGAAATCTGTATCAATACATGAAGAACATCCGAGCGTGATTAAGGAAAATCGCATACAGCAGCAAATGAACTCGTCTGACTTTTTCTAGGCTTTGAAAACACACAATCGAATGATTTAACTACTTTACAGCTGTTGGCAATACCTAATCAGCAGAATTCAAACCAAACATATGCATTCATCTTAAAACTTTTCTTTCTTTCACGCTGGTCTGCTTGATTAGGCGGACGGCAGGTGACACAATACAACTTTCATGGCAACACTCGCTCGGTGTATAACAATGAGCTTAATGCATTTTCTCAATGCATTGAATGCGTTTTTACCCCGGTAAGTTTAGCTTGTCATCGCTATTGCGCACTTTAAACAGTTCTCGATGCTTCGTTTACCTTTCCTAATTATTTTAAGCGAAGCTTAAGCCACTAGTGTCAGTCAGGACGTTAATGCCACCTTGTGTTTGCTCTCCAAATGTATATGTGTTTTCACACCGACCAGTAATTTACATTCAAAATCATGATAATAACTTTTTTCAGTGTTCAGGAAACCAAACCCTTTTTTTTCCATGGTGCATATCACATAAAAGTGCCGGTTATATCAAATTAACTTCGCTTCTTAACCAACTCTCCCAGTTTAATTACCGACGAATGACAACCATCTCTTCCCGCTCTGCGCCGCTAGGGACGTGGGGCGAGAAGAGACACCTGTTTACGTAAGCTACCGCTTTGAAAAAGAAAAAAAAAACTGTGCGTGGAGGTTATTGAATTTTTCGACTTGCCGCCTTATGCGTGGCTTGTATTCTAACCAGCTTTGTTTCGTTGAGCACACTATGGTTACTGAAATATATATATATATATATATATGTATATAATTAAGAAGACCTCGGAAATATAGGGCAAAATAACGAGGCAATAATTATTCATGCCGATAAAAAGAAATTTCCTGTACTTTTTATTAGGCAATATTTTATGGTCGCGTAAATAACCTTACGCTTGATACTTTTAGGCGGCAATAGTCGCTCTCGAACTTACAGTATCTCGAAGAACTGCCTTGACACCAGACACAGAAAAAACACTGGAATGAAACTGAAAATTTTCTATATTACACCTTCTCAACCAAGTTACCTAACTTTTCCACGTCAAGTTACTTTATCTCTTCTTCCCCGATGTATCGCGTTTATTTTCGAATGGGTTATACATGAATAAACATTGGAGCGGGGAAGATGAAAAGTGCTCCAACGAATGTGACAAATTATTGTAGGCGTTGTCAAGTAGACTGCTGTGGTGTGTGAACTACAGCTGCGATAATCAATAACTAAAGGTTATAAAGTGCTTCTGATCAATAACCCTCACTCATTGAAACCCAAGTGAAGTAAAAGGTGACTCCTCGAAGTCGGTTTTTCATACAGGGAATTTGCACTATAATAACTACTAGACATTCTTTTTTTTTTTTTTTAGAAAATTAGGACCATTGTATGAGGGTCTCAATGGGGTGGTGGCTTTTACGGTTATCGGCTAAAATTTTGGCTCTTTTACGGCTATCGGTTAATTTTTTTCAGTTACGGTTAACGAAAAAGTTAAAAATTAACTTCTTTTGTTTCAAAAAGTTAAATATTAATTAATTTGTATTTTTTGAGTAAAGGTCTTCGGATCATCTCAGGATAATGAAAAAAGCTC
Source organism: Porites lutea (assembly GCF_958299795.1). Classification (NCBI taxonomy): domain Eukaryota; kingdom Metazoa; phylum Cnidaria; class Anthozoa; order Scleractinia; family Poritidae; genus Porites; species Porites lutea. The sequence continues at coordinate 9,893,915 of NC_133209.1, forward strand.
TTCTTTTGAAAATTTTAACATTTGATAGATCATACTTTTTATAAAGTATTCCACTTTTGATATTATTTTACACATAGAAATGTCAATTTAAAAATAATCTTTGTGAAAAAGCAAAAGCAGACACGCGAACGCCCAACTCAAGGCCGGGGCGCGACATTCATTGTGACAGAAATGGCAGTTTTCACACTAGAGAAGGATTATTCGTGTGAGACGGGTTATCCGTTTGATGATTCGCGTCAGATAGGTAATACGTGTTAATTTGAAAATGGAATAGTCAGTAATTTTGAATGAAAAATCCGCCTGACTTTTGACGACGGAATTATCCTTTCCAGATAGCCTGTGTACAGCCGCCCCCTCCCCTCAGAAAAAATCGGAGAAGGGGTGTCTGTGGGGAGTACGCAACTGTACACAGGCTAGTCTCAGACGGATGATCCATTTCTAGCTCTAGTGTGAAACTGAACGGCCAATAACAAAATTCCCGTGTCCAGTGTTTTTAATAATAGCGAAGGACTGTACGGAACGACTGTCTGCTGTTGCCTTGTCCGTAGGCCGCATTATTCCGCGCGGCTAATGCGTTTCGGGTCACTTGGTCCAAGCAAGTTCGCCACCGAAATGCCTTGACCGAGATTGCGTGGGAAGACGCCGTACAGGGACTAGGCTTGACAATGTCTACCGTAGCGTCAGAGAAAAACAGGCAAATGTTGTTCGTCGGCAACGTGTTTTATTACAGACAGTGACATCTGTGCTTGTTGTTTCACTAGTGTTTCGAGGGCACGACCTCCGGAAAATTGCAAATATTAATCCCCAGCAAGAAGCCACACTCTCGCTATGGAAAAAATTAGTTCCCCGAGAGAGCGCCGGCAATGGAGCTTAGGTCTTGGTTAACTCCTAAAAGGCGCTTCGCCTAACGTGCGTACGGAGTCACACTAGCCGGGAAATAAAAAACGCAACCATAAGTGAGTTTAGTACCTTCCTTAAAAGTAGCAAATCCAGGGAACACTTTCTTTTACGGTTAACTCTTTTTTACCCTATTTACGGCTAACGGTTAAAATTTTTCAATTTTTACGGATATCGGCTAAATTTTTGGCCCTTTTACGCCTATCGGTTAACCCCATTGAGACCCTCTTGTAATCAAAAAACTTTATCATCATCAACGACTTCGAGTTAATAACATGAGTTAAATATGGTAATTGGGTGTGACAAGCTCTGCTCAACCTGTTCAGGCGCGGATCTAGGATTAATACTGACCGATTTCCTAAACGAGGGGCCGAGGGAGCAAGCGTCTAGGGGAGTCCCCGGGAATTTTTTTTGATTTTTAAAGTCCCTAAAGTTTCCTTAATTTCTCGGGTTTCTGTCTAATGCCCGGAAATTGGAAAAAGAAAACATTTGTCCAGACTATTTTTCCAGATAGTTCTATTATTGTTATTTTATTATTAAAAATGTTTATCGTGAAAAATCTGACCGATTTCCGTAAAACGGTGGAAACCGGTGTGGATCCGCGCGTGCTGTTTGGTCGCTATTTTACTGACTATCTAGTGACATTTAAGCATTCAAATTTAACAAGAACTTCGCAAGTGGAGTCAAATGACGTGGAAAGGATCATGATTAAGGAGAGAAGGATCGGACGGTGGGTAGGGATCGTTTTAATTAAAGAATCTCTGCTTTCGCGATTATCAGTCTTACGAAGTTACTGGACGACTGTAACAAGAGAATGCATAAAGAGGCCTGTTCGAACTGGCGTTTTAAAAAATAGAATATTCACTCGCACACAGTACAAATACCGTTCCATTTTAAGAAATGAAAACGACTGTAATACTTCAGTGTTCTGCATGTAGTAGACACCGTTCTACTTTGAGAAATGAACTGACGACTGCTATTCTTCAGTGTTCTGCAAGAAAGCGAAAGGCGAGAAACGACGATTAGGAATTTCATTTCAGTTTGCAGGGTTTTACAGAGTTGGGGAGGCAACAAATTAAGAGCGGCTGTCTGTAAATATCGAGAATTTGCCGTCAAAACAGAAATTTCGAAATCCTTCATATCCAGTCAGAGAAAACTCTTTGGTGAAACTTTTTCGAAACTCACCATAAAAGTTTTCAAAGAAATTTCTTTTTCGAGAAAACCGGCAAAAAGTTAAATGCTGCCCCACGCCATATAGTCGCCTGTCTAAAACCTTTGAATTATATCTATTTTCAAAGCCCTCGGGAAGAAAAACGGTTCAAGGAAACAAGTTCACCTTTGGCAGGTAAGTAAGGCATCCCAGTTACAATACTATTTGCTAAAAATATTGCAAGATAATGAATTTTTTACTCGATTCCTATCTTCAGCACTTTCATAAACAATGAATTTTGCGACACTTTGAAGGAAAAAATCACAGCTTGGTACATGGAATTTTAGAAGAATTATTAAACCTCAGTAAAGCCCTACTGTTGTAGTACAGCATATAAAAAATCCAGCTTGGGCAATTAAAAAGCAACGCGCCGAGAGAGGTAAACGCGCCGTTCATTTTCGATGTTTTTGCATAAAACGTTGAAACCGTCACGCTACCGCGGGTAACACAAACATATGCATTTTTTTTTCAGTGAAGATGAATCGTGCTAAGCGACAGGTATAAACATTTTTCAAGGTGAGACTTGATAAGTGATTCATTTATTCACACGAAACTCCTCTGGACCCTGTGGATCAACTGGGAGGGTTTTATCGACTGAAGCCGCATGTCGTTCGAGAGCAAAATTCATTAATTTCTGACTGGTTCCAATCCCCAGGCGAATTCTTCAAACCTACTCTGTGCCACTTCTGCCACTTAGCATATTTGAAAGACGCGATCAATATACCATCGGTTCGATGGTATTTTCATTGATTAGAAACGAGGTTGATCGCTGGTTTATTTGCTTGAAAGGAAGGCTACTTGGGCGATGGTGAACTTAATAACTGCATTCACAATTATGTCGAGTTTCTGACTAAAACAGAAAGGAAGAAATGCAAGAATATGCAAACTATATTGCATGGTGGATGTTATCTACTTTTTCAGGAGTATCTGCAACGGAAAAAAACATCGGTTTATATCCTGAGTCGACCGTTCCGAGGAATAGGCCAAAGTTTTGAAGAAAGTCACGAGGAAGTACGCTTGTTAAGAACTTGGAAAAATTTTGAAAAACAATTATTGAATTCGACTATCGTATGATGCGAAGAATTATGCTGATTTCAGAGGCTTTTACTTATCCACTTTGGATGATCATCCTCCTTGATCTGGATAATTATCAACATCATACCCAGCTTTATTCGACTACATGATCAGGAGGAACCCATTGAGAAATAAATGCCTCTCCGCTGAAACTTTTCTAGCTCGGTCAAGAGACGGGATATCAACGGGGTCTTTCTGCAGGTACCGTCATCCAAAAGAAACAAAGTAATCAAACAATAGAGTTCTCGGGGCTTTATTATTTGGTTGTATTGTTTCTTTTGTTGCAGGTGTCCTGTGCCTCGGTACATCTAGAAAGAACCTATCAGTGAGATTACCAAGGAGTTGATGCTGTGTCTTATTGCACAATGGGAGTGTTTTGGGGGACGAATTTGAACCCAGCTTCCTACACAACTGAGTAATATTCAATAAAAGAAGTGATTGCATCTCCAAAACAGGCCCATGGTAAAATTCCACACGACACCGACCCGGCAGTCTTGTGCTCACCCACAAAATGGCTAACCTGTGGGGCAGGCAGAAAAAGGAGATGGGAGGAGGAGAAAAATAGCAAAAGGGAGAGGAGAAAGGGAGCCTTTTCCTCTCTTTCCAATAACACTCCTCCAAGTTTTTCCCCTCCAACCCCTAACCCCATCAACACCTGCCAAGCACGCTACCAGCCAACCATCTCTTGGTTTAGTTTTATCCAGTTCCACTACCTGTGAGGGACACATGACATTGCCTATGTGACCAGTAGGAAGAGAGGGTAATGATTGGTCTTTGAGGTCTTCAGGGTTCCCACTTTTCCATCTGTATGGGGGTGTTTACGTGAGATGCATATATATACGGTTGACCCCTGCTTTACCTACACCCACTTAATATAGACACCTCATTTTTATGGACAGTTTTCTTTGTCCCTTCTCTACTTAATACAAATCCCGGATGGTACTACCAGAGAAAAATGACACCCTGCTTTAAAAAAGCCCAAGCCCAAAAAGACTGATCCCTATTTAAGGGAAATTCAAAAAGTAGGACATTAATGGCAACACACAAACTTTCATTACATCACTTTACCAAAATACAGTCAAACCCTGCCACACAGAGATCCGCTTAATAAGGACACATTGCTATCATGGACAGTTTCCTTTGTCCCTGGGGAAAGCCCTCACATAGTCTCTAAATTTAACCCAGTTAATATGGACACCAGTTAAAGCGAACAATTGACACTTCTTTTTTGTTAATCAGTATTATAGGACTTTATATTTCCTATACGTTACTTAAAATTCCATCAAGTTGCCCCAACATTGATGAAAGTTGGTCCAAATGGCATAAGTTGCCAGAAAGTTGTTCCGAATTATATATGTCAAAATTAAAGTTGCCAAAAAGTTGCTGAGCAGCTTTTGGCCAAGGCTAGACAGTGGACACTTCCTTCTTGCCCAATCAACAGATTCTCATAGAAAAACAACCTCACTAATGTGAACACTTCATTATCAACTGTGTTCTGTAATAGGCCTGTTTCCTTTTTGAAGGTAAAAAAAACCCTTCAGTTGACAGCATGTTGATGTTCTAAGCACTACAAGTTATGCTGAAAGCTATGCAGAAAGTTATGCAGGTTTTGATTAAGTAATTTATAGATAGTGATTTTTGAGTGTTTCTGTGGATTTATAGTCTGTGGAATGATGGTTTTGTGAAAGTTTGGAGTATTTTTTAAAAATTTATGATGCTTGGGTCTTTTTTGCATTTCTTCTTAGTAAGGTGTTTTTTGACTTTAATATTACCAATAACATGACCTTCTTAATATGCACAACATGCATTAATTATGGACACTCTCTATGTTCCCTTCAGTATCCATATTAACGAGGTTTGACTGTATGAAGTACAAACTAGCAAGAGTAAGGTGTTACTTACTGACAGGCAGGGCAAAGGTCTAGTCAATAAAGTTCCTTTTCAAATAACAGAGCATGAAAGTCTCCAAATCTTGTTGTCTCGGGTTCTAGCCCAAGAGTTCCCTGCAATAACTTCACAGCTGTTTCTTTTAAGAACTTGTCCCGATCATGGTTGACGCGAAATATGATGTCTCCCTGAATATTCTGACAGGCAACTTGGAGGTTTAACAAAAGATGGCCTTGAAAAAGTGCCAAGTCATTTGTGAAGACTGTCACAGCCCACTGTGTAAATTTAGCTGCATAGACAATACATCCATGACTGAAGGAACGGAGTTGGTTGGACTGTGGCATATAGAGTCCTTGTGTTCTGTCGGTAAATAAACAGTCACCCTCTTCTATGCACAGGTCAACATTTGATGGTACTGCTTTATACGGTTCGTAGTTAATCACCATGATTCCTTGTTTGAATAAATCATGGCTTTTTTCTAAATCCTTCTTGAATTTCTCTACATCATACTTGTATACCCGGGAAAGACAAGATGAATTTAGGCTTTCAAGTTTAGAAAGTTGAATTCTATCCTTCTTTACCACAAATGCATAGGAATCTTGCTCAAACAGCAGCTTATCTTGAGTCTTGGCAGCAATTGCTAGCCTAGCATGATGGGTGTTTGCTGTTGTATATCTCTCGCGTAGAACATTTGGATAATTTTGCCGCACAAACTCACGTACAGCCAAGATTAATTGAGTTCCAAACCCCTTTCCTCTATAATGCGGGTGTATTCTAAGCCCATGAGAGAAAAATGTTTGACCATCATCAATAATGCTTACTGCACAGAGTCCAATGGCCTTTTGTTGGTAAGTGGCAATTAGCACCGTAATATTGTCCCTTAGTAGCCATTGTTTAAAACAAGATGGGGCATTGTCATGTCCTTCATAATGTCCCTTGGACATTTCCAGCACTGCTTGGTAATCTTCATTTCCAGCCAGACGGACATTGAGCTCCATATCTTCAAATTAGGAATACTGTTCAACTGAGATTTGAAATTAAAGTATTATTAGACATTCAGTTAGTGAGAGATGTCTTTAATAAATTGTGTGTAAATACTACCAGTAATAAACTAAGGTTAATAAAAAATTTTTATTTATTCATTTTTGTACGTTGTTCTAAAAAAGGGCCCAAACTTTCTTTTGTTTACAACAGACAATTTAACCCCTTTAATCCATTTTATAAGGGAAAAAAATTATGACAGTTTGAACATTTCAAAATTTACAAGGATTTGAATGGAAATCCACTCAACCATGACTGGGTGGCACGAATTGTTTTCCCCATATAAATCCTTACAATTGTTGGTGACCATTGCAAGTATCATTACTTTTGAGATATACGTCTGAAAATTTGCAGGTTACCTAATTTTAATGCATACAGGTATGCCCACAGGTACCCCAAGCTCACGAGTGAGAATCGTTGTTGCATAACAGAAATATCATAAGGGTTTGTATGGAGATTTAAGCTATCATTATTTAGTTCAAATAGTAATAAAGATACATCAGAATTTCTTACCTTGTGCCCTCGTCTAAATTTATGGTGTTTTCTTGGCATTTTTGGCCATTTAAGGGCTATTCAAGTGAGTTATAGTGGTGCCGTAGTTCGGGCCAAAAATGCCATAAAGAAAACACTATAAATTTAGACAAGGGGACAAGGGGGTTATAAAAACGAGGAACATTACGAACATTGAGACTTGAACTGAAAAATTCCTTTACACATTATGTTTTCATTGCTTAGTTCATCCTGTAAATGCATTGTCAATGGAGTGCATAACCAGCAGAAAAACACAAAAGTTTTCTGGCACCAATCAGAAGTCAGAACGGCAGCGACCGTTTGGAACTGGTCTGGTAAGACATTGTGCCCAGGGGCTCTTCTCGCCATTCTTTACTTTTCTTTCTCCCATATTTTTTCGCCTGTTTAAACTTTCCCTCGCCCCCACGATCTGCCCCTGGGTCTCCAAGGATGGGAACAGGGTGGTAATCCAGAACTACCGTCATAAAAACAAATTCTAGTTGGTAAGTATGTAACATGCCACCATGCATTCTTTACATCTGCATGACTGAAATATGGTTCTTAGAATCTTGGGTTCAGTCTCTCTGAGTCTCTACAAAATCAAAACCAGCTCCAAGATCCTCCTTCCCCAATTACATGGAGATTAATGGATTAGATTAATCATACAAAAATTAAATTGCCACGCCAGTGTTTCCTCAAGTTTTTTGGCGGTGATACGGTGTTGAAAGTTCCCTAATGGCCCCGCTTTTCGTATTTACAGAATGCTGAACACATGACCAACCCACAGGGTTTTCAACAGTTTTTGAAGTAGGAGTTGCGTTTATTTGAGTAGGAGTTGCAAGGCCCGGAGGGCCTTGCTCTCTAGGGGGGTCTGGGGGCATGCCCCCCCAAGGAAATTTTGAATTTCTAGACTCTTGGAGACGCATTTTCCCGCATTTTGAGACGCAGAACTAGCAAATTTTAGATATCGAAAATACTGATAAATTTTGATGCTTTTAGTAACTTTAACCACAATATTAGGGTATGCTTTAACCACAATCAGCGTTTTTATGTGGCATATTGTTGTAAGTTAATATTTAATGTTAAGATTTGGATTTTAAGGCTTTAGTATGTTAGTCATTAATGTATGGGAATTTATTGTACCTGATGATTTTTACCGTGTATAAATAATGATTAAAGATTAGATTAAAGATTAAAGATTAGTACATAATTTGGGTTGAAAAAAGTAAAAGTGATTAAGAAACAGCGAAGGTAATTGAATTTTCAATAACCAACAAAAGCTACTTGTGTATACTTTGTTCATGTAGACCCATGTACTTGGATAGCTGTTTGTCCAGTCTAGACAGAAGCATTTTTTCTGGGCCTTCTCTTGATGCCTGGAAAAGGCTCAAAAACATACTAAAGCTATATACACGAGCTGTTTTAAACTCAAACAAAATTTACAATTTTGAATATCCTTATTACTTATCGATCACAAACACTGTTCAGTCCTACTTCATCATTCAATTGAAGTGAAATATGGTCGTATCTACAAGTCAAAACATGGAGAATCTTTGTCATCTGAGAAAAAGACTTTTAGTCAGAAAAGTCCTCACTATCATCGTCATCATCCTCCCATCCACTGTCATGTGCTTCACTGTCGTCCGATTCGCCATGCTCTTCATCTAGGCAGAAGACTTTTGCTACCACTTCTTCTTGTTCTTTCTCCTCAATTTGAACTATTTCCTCTTCCGTTTGCGTACTGGCATCTGCTTGGGTAATCTTCGGGAAAACATTACATTATTACCTGCAGCATCCTTTTTCTTTTTCCTGTTTGTCACTGTCAGCGACCACATCTCCCGTAAACCACGCTGTCGCTTTTCTGCCATTTTGCCGTGTTCTTTGAGACCAAATGTGGCGTTTTATATAGAGTGGCTTCAGAAACCGCTAACTACAATGTTCCCTGTAACTGAGACCCAGTCTTCGACTCGTCCTCAACGTTTACTCAACGTATTATGTACAGAACGTATTTTAAAAGCAGACTCAAGCGATGTTTTGGCAAAATTCTCCAGAAAAATTTCAAGTTTGCTTGCTCGCAACAGCTTTGTGAACACTTATCACTTTTTATCAAAAGTTTTATTTATCATATAATTTACCTAAGGGAAAGTAGGCGTCGCAAATCAAAAAGTTGCCGTCGGATGCGACGGCCGACGGCTGATTTTGAAAACACTGACCCATTGCAAAAATGGGTGAGGACAAAACATGGACCAGGGGTCCATGGACCCCTACTTTGGACCTGGTCTATGGACCACTTTCATGGACCAGGTCCATGGACCCCCTGTCATGGACCGGGTCCATGGACACTTTTTTTTTAAATGATGAGAAATTATCAAAAACAGAAATAGTGCAATAATAAGATTAAAAATATCAACAACAACAACAAACAATGCTCAATTGATCAGTAATAATTAATTGTGCTTTATGGTGTAAAGAAAGGGGGTTAGGCAAGACACGACTTTTACCTCATGCCAAAATGCTGCTTGTTCCAATAAACTGTTTTCGCTGACGGGTTGATTATGCTTTGGAGAAAAACGTTTTGACTGAGCAAATGTGAATTTCATACTGAGAGGTCGTGGCATGTGTATTGATTTTCTACCTCTTTTGAAATGTAAAGCACTTCATTGCGGCTGATTAAGGGTGTTAGGTTGTGTACTTTCTCCAAAGTGCCTCCTGCATCTGAATAATTCTAAGCCATTTTCTTTTTGTCCATGAAACTCACTTTTTCCTGCAATGTTTTGTCATGCTGGGCCCAGCCAGTTAGCGTTTTTAGCAGGATGATTAATTCTCACAGATAGTGATTCACAGATCCAAATCTCAAGCGGATTGTAGCTTAAACTGTAGCCACATCAATTATGGAGAATTTCGATTGCTCTAAAAGCAATGAATTCCAAACTCCAGCTTGTTTTTCTGCGGATAATGCAAGTCTTTGTACTGGAGCACGTAATTCCTCCCTTGCTTATAACTTTTGAATTAGCTTAACAGTCTTGCGACTGCACATTTGCAAGCAGAGTGTACGTCATGTAAGCACAACTAAATATTTGTGAACAATCAAGAGCATCGGTCGACAGCTTCTTGTCAAATCTAATATTTTTGCACTATTTCTGTTTTTATTCATTTCTCATTATTTGAAAAAAGTGTCCATGGACCCGGTCCATGACAAGGGGTGCATGGACCCGGTCCATGAATGTGGTCCATGGACCCGGTCCAAAGTAGGGGTCCATGGACCCCTGGTCCATGTTTTGTCCTCACCCTTGCAAAACGCCTATTTCAAGATGGCGGCCGACTGCCAGTCATCTGAAATAAACAATCGGTGAGCTGGAAAGCTCGAAATTTGATAAGTAAAAGCATGCATATCTAAGTCTTTAAACGCGCTGATTACGTATTTTACTTGGCTCCTAAATGATCTTTTCTCCAAGGATTTGGGCTCCGAGTTTTGTTCTTATTCGTGATTATGTCAATGCCATCACAGTGATCACACCGCCTGTAGCAGCTTATGAAAGAGACAAACTTCGCGTTCAGTAATGGCAAAACTTTCACTTACTATTTTTAAGTATATAGATAGACATTTGACAAGTAATTAGAGGGAGGGGACAATTTCGCTTTGCCGTATTCCATTTCTCCATCATTGCAAAATCATGTGAAACATGACTTCTTAGTATAAAGCTTAAGTTACTTACCGCAAATCCCGTAGCGGTCAGTGTTAAATGCAGGCTGTGGACTGCTCGCTCCTTTAAAAGACCAGGTTGAAGCAAAAGCCTTCCAAGAAACCTCTATACTCTACAAATTAACCATGAAGAGTTCACACCGTTGGCTACAAACTCCAGGCCAGGACACATCTCCCACGCAGACTTTCTGATTCTCGGATCTTGTTTACTATGGGTAATGTCGACCGAGGTATCGGTCGATATAGCGGTCGATATAGCGGTCGACAGTCGGCCGACAGTCGGTCGATAGTCGGTCGATAGTCGGTCGACAGTCGGTCGACACTCGGTCGACACTCGGTCGACACTCGGTCGATACTCGGTCGATACTCGGTCGATACTCGGTCGATATAGCGGTCAATAGTCGGTCGATAGTCGGTCGACACTCGGTCGAGACACGGTCGATAGTCGTTCCAGATGTGTCTCGGCCGATATAGCTTTTCGCTCGCCGACACTTCACCGACACTTCACCGACACTTCGCCGACACTTCACCGACACTTTGCCGACACTTCGCCGACACTTTGCCGATAGTTGGTCGATACTTGACCGATGTGTCGGTCAGTAATTGGTCGACACTCGGTCGATGGTCGGTCGACACTTGGTCGATAGTCAGAAGATAGCCGTTCGATATATCGGTCGAGAGTCGGCCGATAGTCGATCGATATATCGGTCGAGCTTTTTGTCGGTCTGTATGGTTTTTAGTCCGTTATCAATAGCCCTGGAGAAGAAATTGGAGCAAGATTACTGAAATATGAACCGATTGCCCCCATTTAAACGTGGAGATTCTTGAAAAATTCGCATTTATGGACATTTTTGGTCAGTTTTTAGTCCAAACTACTCAAAATTAAACATGAAAGCATGCCTTTCTTTGCAATAGCATCCCGTTTTGTGACATTTTTTGGTACGGGCATGCCAAAAAGTCTTACCCAATCACTTTAGACTTTTCTGCTTTTTTTTTTCGCTTTTCCTTTTTCCCTTGTTTTTGTCATTTTTTGTATTTTCCTTGCTGTAAGTTGAAATCATTCCCACAATAAATGAATGTGTTCAGTCTGCTGGATATTTTGTCACCTTCCTCGGCGCATTATCAGCGCGTTTTATCAATAACTGATCGTTAAACAAAGGACTGTTCCCGTCTTCAATGCAGAAATATATAAGTTTAATTTGTGGTCTCTGCACAAACGAGAACTCGGCGTGATGAAGCAGGTCCAAGCCCGATAATAAAAGATGTGTATTTAAAGCATGTCATGAACTGCCTTTTCCTATTCATTATTCTTCCACTTCGGGACTGCGGGAGCACTCGTTTCACTCGTCGTTCTTTAAGTATTCTTCGACTGCGGGACCACAGGAGCAGCAGATTCAACTTAGGCTGAGACAAGTTGTGTTTAACAGCTAAAAATAGGACGATCGGTGATGATACAAACTGGAAAAAAAAACGGTTACCATGTCCTTAGTTCCCAGTGCTCTTCGGTTCGCTTCATAGAGTAATCGCGCCTCGCACTGCCACATGTTCCCCCATTGCATGATAACAGTAATTAATGACGTCTTTGCTTAGAAAAAAGAGCCATTAGACTCACCTGATAAATTAACACATGACTGATATTCGAACGACAGTTGACCGATATACCACCGACAGTTGACCGATACACCACCGACAGTTGACTGATATACCACCGACAGTTGACCGATATATCACCGACATATGACCGATAGTAAGTCGAGGTGCGTCGTCGAAATATCGACCGATACTCGGCCGATAGTCTTTCTCACTATCGACCGACTATCGACAGACTGTCGACCGACTATCGACCGCTATATCGACCGACTGTCGACCGACTGTCGACCGAGTATCGACGGACTGTCGACCGACTATCGACCGATTGTCGACCGAGTATCGACCGACTGTCGACCGAGTATCGACCGACTGTCGACCGCTATGTCGACCGCTATATCGACCGCTATATCGACCGATACCTCGGTCGACATTACCCACAGTAAACAAGATCCGACTTTCTTTGGCTCGTCACGCAATCCTCCCTCCTGCGTAACGCGTGTGAGGACTAAAACCACTTACCTTATTGGTGGTTTTCACTGTCACGCCATCAAAAATACAGGAAAGCCTTTAATACAGAAAGTCTAGAATCTGGAAAATGAAAGATAAATATACAAAAAGCTTGCCAAGAGTCAGGTCTGTGTAATATACTCGGAAAAACGTTTTACCCAAATCTAGCTTTGTATGGAGACACCATGTTTTTGTGTCCCTTTCAAGTCTTTCAAGTGCACAAATAAGGCGGCCGGAAACCAAAGGAAAGATCTGTTTTTGAGTGTTGCTACTTAAGCGTGAATTCTTCACTTGAAGAACTCATAACGATTAAAGTAATATTTATTCTGAGACAAGGAATGTTTAGATAGCAAAATCTTCCAAACTTGTAATCTTTTAACCCACATAACTCCTAGCCGTCAGCTAAATGCCGCGTCACGCAAAAGCCTGGAAATTCAAGCGTCCTATTCAAAAATTCATACCTCTTTCTATGCATCTGATAAGAAAAAAACCTCAAAACGTCAAAACAATTATCATTAAGGGTTAGAAAAAAAGCGTAATATGTGAACCAGAAGTAGTTACAATTTGACTTCCGGTTTTAAAATTTTCCCTGATTTAAGCCACGTTTCGTCTGATTTGATATGGCGCACGAAGGATGTTTTGGAAAGTCTAACAGTGCATCGCGGCCTTAAAAGCTCGCCCGATCCGCTCGCTAAAAAACTCGTGAGGTCGACTTGTAACTGAGTCTAATATCAGCATCCTTTTTTGGTTTGGCCACCCTTCAGTCACGCAGTCGTTAAAAATTTATAAACATTAGTTTCGACGCGCAGCGAAGTATTTTTTGTTGAACCCCGAAGAGCTCTCCGGCTGGACCTGGATCAGGATCTGTTACAGCTGCAGCAATAGGATTGTCTTCGAGGCAGTACAGAACTAGACAAAACTTGGGTCCAACGTAAGTAGAAGTTTTATCCTCAATGCTTTCTACTTCAAAACCTGGAGGTAAACCTTTTTCTGTATGGGTTCAATTTTGTCAGACAGATAACTTGGAATGGGTTGCCACACAAGCACGGCGTACTCTAGAACCGATCTAAAAGAGCTTAAGCTAATAAGACTTTTAACATGCTTCCTTAATCAACGCCGGCTCTACGTAGAATACGTAGCCTGTTCACAGACCCTCTATTTTCCCTTCAAAGTACGTCGAGCGCGCGGGATAAAAAATAAACCGCGGGGGATTTATTGACCGCCAGCGCAAAAGACATTATGAAGGACATGACAATGCCCCGTCTTGTTTTAAACAATGGCTAATAAGGGACAATATTACGGTGCTAATTGCCACTTACCGACGAGAGGCCACTGGACTCTGTGCAGTAAGCATCGTTTGATGGGTCTCAAACATTTTTTCTCTCATGGGCTTAGAATACACCCACATTATAGAGGAAAGGCGTTTGGAACTCAATTAATCTTGGCTGTACGTGAGTTTGTAGGGCAAAATTATCCAGATGTTCTTCGCGAAAGATATAGAACAGGAAACACCCATCATGCTAGGCTAGCAATTGCTGCCAAGACTCAAGATAAGCTACTGTTTGAGCAAGATTCCTATGAATTTGTGGTAAAGAAGGATAGAATTCAGCTTTCTAAACTTGAAGGCCTAAATTCGTCTTGTCTGTCCCTTGTATGCAATTATGATGTAGAGAAATCCGCGCTCTCACCGATGTTTTCCGGTGAACGAAAAGAAAAATAAAACAGTGTCTGGGTACAGACATGTTTTTTTTTTGTACAAAAGTTTACCAGTGATTGACTATGAAGAATTGAAGTTTGTCAAAATACAGTTTTATTAGACAGGTGGTGAGAAAACAGGTTTGTTTTCAAGATCGCAAGGAAGAAAATACACCAAAATTTCTTAACATCGAAATATGATATTGAGCAGCAGCATTGTGGCGCAATTTAAGATTAATTTGAGTTATTTAGAATTTTTGTTTATTAAACTATTTATCACGGCTATGGAATAAATGTAAGGTTTGAAATACATTTACGTTTTATTTGAATTCAATTAACATACAGAATTTTTTACTTCTCACGGAGGTTATTCGCTAAACACCACACTTTATGTTGCTGATGTTGTTTCAGTAGCAGGTCTAAATCGCGCAAGAATTCGGCTTTTATCAATTTCAAAGTCGCTTACTGTTGTCATAGTGATATCGATTTACTAAACACTGCAACTTGTTAAACCACAAGAAAGAGACTGTGATAGTCTTCATTGACTTTAAAAAGGCAGTTCGACTCCATTGTCAGAACCAAAATGCTTAAAATTCTCCTAGCCTATGGGATTCCCCCTTCAGATGCTTGGAGCAATCAAGGTGGTGTATGAAAACACATCCGGGCTGGTGATAATTCCAGAAGGAAAAACCGACCTGTTCCCCATATTGACACTGGAGTGCTTCAAGGTGATCCACTGGCTCCGTTCCTATTCATAATCTGTCTCGATCATGCTCTGTGAACTGCCATCTGACCATCTGATGGAAAAACATCATGAAAATGCGTCAAAGTTCAAGACACCCAGAGGAGGTTCTTTCTGGTCTCGCGTATGCGGATGACATTGCCCTCTTGGAGAATGTCTTCAAAGAAGAGGAAGATTTGCTTCACGGAGTTGAGGACGCTGCATAATCTATCGGCCTCTTTTTGAACGCAGGGAAAACTAAGTTCATGCATCTAAATCCACCATCTGATGATCAAATGCTCTATCTCGATGAATCAGACATTGAAAAGGTCGATAACTTCCTTCACCTGGGTAGTTACACAGAAACATCCCACGACATCGAAACCAGGATAGGAAAGGCCTGGGAGGCCCTTAATGCTCTTTCTAAATTAAAGTATGGGTATCTCCAATTAAGAAAGTAACTAAAATGCCCCTGTTCAAAGCAACAGTCGAGTCCATCCTTCTCTATGGGTCCGACTCAAGGTCACTGACAAAATCTCTGGAGAAAAAGCTCGATGGCACGTATACACGTATGCTGAGGAAAGTACAAAATATCCCTTGGAAAGACAACGTTACTAACAGTTTAATTCTCTACGGCTGAAACCCACGTCTCACCGAGATCACCAGACGAAAGCGACTTAGTTTGGCCAGTAATCGGCTCCTGGTTTGGCTGGTCAAGAAGTCAAGACACAATGAGCCAGCTGGCAGAGTTCTGTAATGGGAACCTGATGAGCGGAGAAGAGTGGGCCGCCCCAAAATTACCCTAAAGAAAATCTTGGAAGATGATACTGGTTTGGAGGCACGTGAACTCTAAACTGTTATGTTGGACAGAGTGAGTTGGAGGAAGAATTTCGTCATGTCACCGATTTTCTCGGATGCAGTTAAGTAAGTAAGTAAGTAAGTAAGTAAGCAACTTGAAAAACTTCAATTTATAGTCAATCACTGGTGGAAATTTTGTATTGATCGGACAAGGATAAAATCTTTTTTCAGGCTATTGAAAAACATCGGTATGGCCTCCGAAAAACTGTATCGAAACACCTTTCACCATCTGGACTACAAAAAGGAGCCTTTGTTATCCCGCGGCTCAGGCGACCGGTAAAATCAATGCCACCTTGGATGTTATGCGCAGTAGGTGATGGGCAGAAAGACAAGGGAATTACCTTATTCTAAAAAACCACCCAAGCGATACAGGATAATAATGCATCATGTGTTGTAGATTGTGGAACAAAGAAACTTTTTGGCGTCGTTGGGCAAAAAAAAAAACGCGAATTTGGCGGTATAGGGCATTACGTGGCCCAGGGGCCGCGGGTATTTGCCTACCCCGAGGCCACCCCCTAGCTTGTGACACGCACGTGGTTTCCTATCCTAATATACAAGCAGATTGGCATATCAGCTCATCTATCAAGGACGCGAAATATACGTGTAGAGGTTTTTAGACACATGTTTTTTCGATTTTATGCATGCATTTCCTCGGCTTATCAAGACAAAACTTACACTGCGAAATCGGGAGCTCTCGAAGTACGTAAATCGACGTTTTTTAATTGAATCAAATTTCTTTTGATCTAGGATTTGAAAAAATTAGGGGTATTATTTTTAATACTTCTATGTCATGATCATGTGTGATCAATCTATTATTAAAAGAACCGCCTTTCATATTGTAAAAACTATTCAGAAGAGATAGCTTTATACACTATTATTTATTTTAGTTTTACAGCACTTCTTTGCCTACGAACTATTATTATAACAAGATAAATATTAACAATGATAAAATAAGAATCATGAATGGTTTTGTCGCTGCTTAATTAATAAGAATAGCGCCATTACAAAGGCATAGGTTAACTGAAACGAAACTTTTACATTAAAAATGCTAAAAGTGGCACTATTCGACTGTGCGATCAATGAAAACTGCTACGTGGATTAAGGAGGGGCATTTGCCTTCTTTTTTCGTCCCCACCGCGGGGGGTTTGGAAGCTTAATAAAGTAGATCTCCCAGCCCCCAATAATTTGCCACCCAAGGCAAAAAAGAGGGCTTATGCCCGAGGGTTAGCCCGGGGTACCGGGCGCAGTTGGATTTGACCGATGCGTTACGGTAACTAAACCAACTAAACCCGACTAGTTTCATTTGAGGTAGGTAAGTCTATCGTGTAGAGCTTTAGGCCATGCAAGTATAAAAGTCATAGCGGAGCTCTCGCGCGCGCAAAGCGCGCTCAAAGAAGCACCATGGGTAAGAAAATTTGGTTACCTTGCATCCGAGAAATTTTGGAAGTCACGTGACCGTACGTCCGCATGCTCGCCCGTCCGTCCGCACCACATGCATGCCAATGTTAAATAACTCAATCAATAGGTATGGCAACCCAAACCAACTAGATGTTTTTTTGGCGGGAAATCGCATAGCCACCCGGTCTTTTAGAGCAAAAAAAAAAGAAAACAGCGACAAAGTCGAGTCTTCTTCAAAGTTATTTTGATTTCTACATTCACGTAGATAAGAGAGAGAGAGATCTAGAGCGAGTGATTAAAAACAAAGGAGACGAATTTCGTTGGAAGAAAATCATAAAAATTTCATGGTGACGGTGAGAAAATGAGAAATGCTAGGGGCCAGCAAGGAGCGGCCGGCAAGGTGAAAATGAGAGGTAGTGAAAAAAAATTAAAGCGAACACTGGAGCAGAAGCAACAAAATTTTTGGTGAGCTCATACGACAATTCCTCAATTAAGACAATGTGTAATGGCTCAGTCAATTCCAAGAATGCCCATCCCCCCTCGGGGCATTTGTCGGGCATTTGTCATTTTGTTTTGGAAAAGCTGCAAATGCCCGTACGGTGGGGCCGGGCGTTCATACAAAAACCCCACGACGGGGCTTAAAAACAGCGTGCAAATGACCCACCATGGGACAACAACAATATTGTATTTTTCCAGTAAATAAGTTGTAATTACCATATTTATGGGAAATCTGTAATAATCTGATCAAACTCGCGCGTGAAGCACCCTACCCAATCGCTCCTAGCCGCTAGTTTTTATTATCGCAAAAAAGAGATCACATTAATCGAATTAATCTCAATGACAGAACTATAAATTAGAATTTAAATTATAACTTTTTTATTTTCAAAGATGTTTACTACTAATAGTGAATGATAAGAGAGAATGATCTAATGATTAACAAACAACTGACGCGCTTTACATGAGTATTTTCTCATCACGATGGAACCGTTGAATTGTCGCATTGATCGTACAATACACGAGGTTTGTATTAGCTTTCAAATGTCTCGCAGAGTTTTTCTAGGCCTTTGTGCCTCGACAATTCACGAGCAAAGAAAGAGTCTTTTCCTTTAAACTCTTCAAACGATACATTGATTGTTTTTCCTCCATGTACGAGCTGATCACGTTGGCGGGAAGCAATTTCTTAGAGGGATGCGAAAAATACTGCGGCATACTTCGCGGCGCAAGGCTATTGTGAGGAAACGTCACTATACCATAATTATGTACAAAGTAACTGCCCTACCTCTTGCTGCACATGCTAAATGCCACACATACCACATTTAAAAATATTCTTTATAAAGCTATCTAAATAGGTAATTCACAAATGCCCCACCCTCGGCCGGAGGTTTTCTGACAAACCCCTACCACTCGGACCAACAAGATGACAAATGCCCGACATATGTCCAGGGGGGGGGGGGGATGATGGGCACTCTTGGAATTGACTGAGCTGTAACTAGGAAGTTTCACGCCAAGGCGATGTTACACAGACGATTCGCAACGAAGATTTTTAGCGCAACACAGCGTTGAAACATTGTTGCGACACCGTTTCAAATAGT
The DNA here is from genome assembly GCF_958299795.1 of Porites lutea. Taxonomy (NCBI): domain Eukaryota; kingdom Metazoa; phylum Cnidaria; class Anthozoa; order Scleractinia; family Poritidae; genus Porites; species Porites lutea. The sequence continues at coordinate 9,912,598 of NC_133209.1, forward strand.
TACAACATTGTTCCAACATTGAGCTACATTGCAACGCTGTGTCGCGTTAAAAATCGTCGTTGTGAATCGTCCCGTGAAATATCACCTTTAGACGTGCAACACGGCATTATAGTCGTGAAAAACACCGGCAAAGGATCGAAATGTACAAAAAAGTGTGCTGCACGTGCAAATTTGTTTTGTTTTGCTAATTAGACCTATTGATTTTGTTGCCGTTCTCATTGCCGTCGCCGTTTATGATTTTATTTTTCGTTTACAAGTATGTTAACGAGAGCTTCGCTTTTAGCCCTGACTAAATCTATATATTACGATCATATATCTCTAAGGGTATGGTGCATAAGGGGTGCATTGAAATGAAAGTCAATATAGGACTCAGTATTTAAAATGCTTCGTTTTTTGGTAAAGCAAGGCTTGTTTCACTTGGCCTCAAAATCGAATGTTGCCGAGTTTTACCGAGTACGTAGCTAATTCAAGCTGCAGTAGAGTGGTTTTCGTTTGAGTGTCGTAAAACTAAAACCAAAGTAATTACTCTGGCCAATCACATAGGACACAGACAATACATTGAACCAATCAAAACTCGAAGTAATTACATGTGGCTGACGCAAAGCGCGGGAAAATGCATGCGAGCGCGTCACAATTGGCTTTGGTTTTACTTCTAATTGGATGAAAAGGTGGCGCGAATCTTTTAAGCCAATCGCATCGTGTAGAAAGTGCAAAACCAATTACTTTTCGACACTCGAATGAAAACCGCTCTATATGGCGAACAACCTAAGGGACTCTAACTTTAGTTCACCACTTCAAAAATCCAGATCTAATAACTTGAACCTTTTAGGGAAATCGAACAAAAATATAACCAGAATTAAGAAAATGGGATGGGGAAGAAATGCAAGTATCACGCATACTTCACTTCCAGCGAGAGATGTATTTCTTGCCTGAAGGAATACAAAGAATACATGGCCGTTTTGAAATAAATGCAATGTTTCGCACTGCAGTACATTTTTTTCTTCGACTTGTCATGCGCTTAAAACATGGTTCGAGTTAACTAGGGTAAAACTATATAGAAATGACCTAAAAAAAATGCTTCGAATTAGCGGGAGGTTCGAGTTATCGAGGGTAAAATTAAAGTAAATGTATGGAGGAAATCAAGGGGAAACCGATTTTAGTTCGAGTTTGCGCGAGGTACGAGTTACGGAGGGTTCCAGTTATCGGGAGTTGACTGTATACACAGTTCATTTTCATCATAGCGTTAACCTTTCAAAGACCATACCCGATTGAATGTTCATTAATACTTCCTATAATTTCGAAATCTCAGTTGAACAGTGTCCCTTATTAGGAGATATGGAGTTCAATGTTCGTCTGGCTGGAAATGAAGATTACCAAGCAGTGCTGGAAATGTCCAAGGGACATTATGAAGGACATGACAATGCCCCATCTTGTTTTAAACAGTGGCACTAAGGGACAATATTACGGTGCTAATTGCCACTTACCGACAAAAGGCCATTGGACTCTGTGCAGTAAGCATTATTGATGATGGTCAAACTTTTTTCTCTCATGGGCTTAGAATACACCCACATTATAGAGGAAAGGGGTTTGGAACTCAGTTAATCTTGGCTGTACGTGAGTTTGTGCGACAAAATTACCCAAATGTTCTACGCGAAAGATATACGACAGGAAACACCCATCATGCTAGGCTAGCAATTGCTTCCAAGACTAAAGATAAGCTACTGTTTGAGCAAGATTCCTATGCATTTGTGGTAAAGAAGGATAGAATTCAGCTTTCTAAACCTGACGGCCTAAATTCCTCTTATCTGTCCATGGTATATAAGTATGATGTAGAGAAATTCAAGAAAGATTTAGAAAAAAGCCAGGATTTATTCAAACAAGGAATCATGGTGATTAACTACGAACCGTATAAAGCAGTACCATCAAATGTTGACCTGTGCATAGAAGAGGGTGACTGTTTATTTACTGATAGAACGCAAGGAATCTATATGCCACAGTCCAACCAACTCCGTTCCTTCAGTCATGGATGTATTGTCCATGCAGCTAAATTTACACAGTGGGCTGTGACAGTTTTCACAAATGACTTGGCACTTTTTCAAGGCCATCTTTTGTTAAACCTCCAAGTTGCCTGTCAGAATATTCAAGGAGACATCATATTTCGCGTCAACCATGATCGGGACAAGTTCTTAAAAGAAAGTGCTGTGAAGTTATTGCAGGGAACTCTTGGGCTAGAACCGGAGACAACAAGATTTGAAGACTTCTATGCTCTGTTATTTGAAAAGGAACTTTATTGACTAGACCTCTGCCCAGTCTGTCGGTAAGAAACTTTATTGGAATAAATGTACACCTAATCTGTCAGTAACATCTTATTCTTGTGGATTTTCAGGAATAATAATTTAGTGAGAATGATTTTCCACCGAGTTTGCTAAAAATAATGTTACTTACTAATACATGCTACTAAGGGGTTGCATGCTAAATATTATAATATTTAGAATTACATTATATAATTTCCTAAAATTAGCAAAATTAACTTGCATCTTAACAGTTAAGATTTTGATAGAGATGCTAGTATCATAATGTTCTCGATGAGAGGTTAAACCCTCATGCATGTCTATGTCTCCTAAGCAACCATGGGCGTCTACAGGCTAAAATCTTGATCTCCAAAGATGTACCCTGTAAACAACAGTTAGTCTAATGTAAAGATTTCTTGAACAGTGGGTTACGCCTGCGATCTTGAACTGCATCAGCTGCTTTGTAAATAAGCCTCATGAATTCATCCACATTAAAAGCATAGTTTGTAAATTTCGCATGAGCACCTAACGTTGGATGATGGCCCTGTTAAATAAGCGAAAAAATCTCAAGTTAAACCTTCTTTACAATCGCAACCACGTAAAGGATGAGCATGGACAGGATCCAGAGACCGTTACAAGTAATTTCAAAATGACCGTCGAACGATCGCAACGTAATTCTTTTTTAACGTTAATTTTTATAGCAAACCTTTTTTAACCTTTGAATTTAGCATAAAAATATTTTTTTTAGAATACTTAGTACAAAAATGGACCGCGTCGTCAAACATTCTCTGAAGAACACCATTGGAACAAGTGTTACTGCATTTTTCAATAACATGCAAACTCAAAAGTCAAAAAACTAAGTGACAGATATTTTTTGCTTCTATCAGTCAAACTATGACAAAACAAAACAAGCAAAATGGATTGAAATCTACCACTTACAACCCGCTGAAGAAAATCTGTGTTTCCTCAGAAGTCTGTTAGGGTGACCGACAGAAACAGAAAACTTAAAAATTACATGGTTAATTCTTAAACCTTTTAATATCGGGGCTTAAAGGGTGAAGGGTTTGCATGTTCTTGAAAAGCACAGTACGGGTGAATGCATTTTAGAGAGTTACATAAACAAAACATTTTTTGACAGAAGAACAAGAGAAATCGATTTTGTCTATTGCGGAGTGTACTACTCACCAGTGGTTTCACTTAAACTGGCATTTTGTTCACAAGACCAAGACAAAAGTTATTAAAATCTAATGAACAAGGCCGAGTTGTTCAAAGCTGGGTTAAGCTAACCCAGAATTAGTGCGAGATTTGAATTCAGATTTGAAAGCTTGAAAAGCATTTCAGTTTTAATTCTTTTTGTCTACAAGTTGATGATTGGAAGCTCCAAAAGTATCAGAGAAAATTATCCGAGAAAAAGATTTTGAACATAAGAAAAAGAAACCTGGGTTAAATTTAACCCCGGGTAAAGCGTCAATCAGCCTTCGAACAACCAGCCCCAAATTATTTACTCTTCATACATGCACAAATTGTAGTTAGATAATATTCTGGGATGAATATGAAAGATTTCTGTAGGGTGGACTTATCCTTTGGTTATGCAGGAAAAATAATTAGTATAAAAATTGTTGTGACAACTTTTTAACCAGTTACATTGTTCTGTAAAAGCGTGGATGGGTCGATGACACATTTCTTAATTAGCCTAAACTTGGGTGTAAAAAGAAACTGTTTGTGAAAAAGACCATTGTGATGCCAGATTTGTAACTACAACCAGTTAGAAACAAGCACACAGTAACAATTGTAGGAAATGAATCATTAGATAGTGGTATGTTAACCAATCATTCTATGTTATAAATAATGTAGGGTTAGGCGTATTAGGGAATATACATGTGACATATATATGTGACATTTATGTCTGAACATTGTGACAGCTGAACATTGTAACTCTAGGGTTAGATGGGATTAGATCGAGTTGGATTGGGACGAATAGCAAGAGTCGTAATAAAAGTAAAACTGATAGATACAGTCCTCACTGATTGTTAAAGCGCCGAACGCGCAGGTTTTGCCAACACCGTAAAAGATCCTCGCAATAAGAAAATGCCAATATAGATGAAAGGTTGCCACAGCCAGAGGTTTCTGAAATCCCCTGACTTTTCCCTGCCTTTTCCTGACAACTGTAAAATTTCCCTGACCAACTGAATTAACAATTTCACAAATAAGTCCCGATAATGGACTCAACGCTACCCTCTCAGCCATCTCCCACCCATCTATTACTGCTTTCAGCAAGTCACGTGCAGTGTATATGAATTGATAGTTCCTTAACATAACGTGCAAAAAAAAAAAAACACTGAAAAATTCAAAACTCAACATCAGCATGTTCAAATTTCATGAAAAATATTCTACCAATGCAACACGATTCATGTCTGTAAAATGTACAAATGTACTCTTAATATTTTCTTGACTTCTGTCAGACGTAAATTTTTCCTGACTCTAAGTGAAATTCCCTGACTTTTTCCTGACCTTGAAGAAATTTTATTTTCCCTGACCATTTCCTGACCTGTGGCAACCCGGTGCTGCGGGAACATTTATTTGAGAATGCAAGTACCATGAAGCGACGGCTTGGGGATGGTTGTCACCATGTTGAAATAAAAAAAAAACTGGTTTTAATCACATATAGGAAGTAAAAAGTAGCACATACCTCATCTTCTTGAAAAAGCTCTTGTTTATGTTCCCATGTAATGTAATTCACACCTCTGTAAAAAAATAAAAAATAATACAAGAAGGAAAAATCTCAGGACTTTCCACAGTAAAAACAAAAGGTACATAATTACTGTCTCACTGATCATGATTACCACTGTCTTCACCACCCAACAGTGATCACTTGGACTGTCCTTGGCATTTGTTTATGCACTGCACATTATGTAAAAAGTTATCAAAGATCTTCAGTGGTTTTCCACACAACTCCTTGTAAATCCTGAAATTTTTAAACTGTCATTAAATCTTTCCCTTACGCATTTAAGGGCTCAAAGTGCTTGTTATGAATTAAAAGGAGATTTGAACCCAACAAGGGAAATACTTCACGACATGTTGAAAATCACGAAATTTACAAGGATTTGTATGGAAAACCATTCAAGGGTGACTGGGAGGCAAAAGTTGTTTTTCTCATACAAATCCTTTTAATTTTTGCGGCCGTTGCAATCGCTGCTATTGAGATATAAGGCTGTAAATTCACAGGTTACCTAATTTTAATATGCTCTTTCAGCTCGTGCTAATAAAATTTTTCAAAAGCGAACTGTTTTTGTGTTTACCGAAGGTTGATCACGTGATAAACTAATGCAAGCAGCCAATTTCTTCGCTCAAAAATTTCATTTGCCATCCAAGTCTGACCGTGTAAATGACCCGTCCCATCCCTCAAAAGTAAAAAAATCAGCCTCTCAGCAAGGAAAACAGGTTACACACAGCCTCCTGGGTCACCCGTCCAGCATATGCCCTCTTTGACACAAAATGTAAAACTTGACTACCCAAGCTAGCGTCAGGCTTTGCCACAGGTAGCCAAATAATAATTATTACCTTAGTCTTGCTAAGTCGCTGTAACAAGCTGGGTCCTCTGTGTTGTACCTTTAAATAGAACATACAAATGATAACTATTTCAATCAGTGTCATGTCAGCAGTACCCAGTTACTGGTCAATGAGGTGGTCTTCAGATCCGGCAACTGGGGTAAACAGGTCTAGCCTGCACCACAGTGCAAAGAAAGTATATTTTCTTGCTTGCTTCTTAGGATGTACCACCCCAAAAACATTAACTTTTTCTACCACAATCAATTGTATCCCGTAAAACTAAAATTTAGTTTAGTACTAATATTGACAAGCCCACTGGGTAAGTGAAGGACAGAATCCGGCTCCACCCCAACCAAGCAGTGGTATTTCAGCTTACTTTAAAATATGTACATGTGAAAATTGCAAACCTTTGGCGGGTAGTAGTACAAACAAAGAATAACATGATTCGTATTTGTAAAAGCATGATTTGTAGTGATATTTGGCACAAATATCACTCGTGATATTTCAAAATTGTCTCAAATTTCACTCACCTAACGGCTCGTGAAATTACGTATAACAATTTTGAAATATCACTCGTGGTATTTATGCCAAATATCACTACAAATCATGCTTTTACAAACACTAATTATAAATTATTTTACTCAATTTCCAAAAAAAAATGCTTACAATTCAAACAGCACTGCCCAGTCTGGCAAAAACAATGCATGTGTGAGCCCTGCTCCATGCATCCCAATAAATATGTCAGAGTTATGGGTTATCTGGGAATAAGATACATAAAACATAATGTTTTACATCAAAAAGATAAACACAGACTAACTTTATCATAATCATCATCATCATCATTATAAGGTACTATTTTATTAATTTTACTGCTCTAACAAAAGAAAATGTTATTATTTAAAATAATTTTTGTTTCAGTTCGTTAAATATTTTTCACTAAAGAAACCCAATGTTAAAAAAGTTATTTTAGAAAAATCAATAAATAACAATGACCATGAATAAAAACTAAACATTGCTGCTAATAATAAGTTTTACCTTTAATTGCTCCAAGAATGGCATCTGCCTGCAAGAAAGTAATATCATGCAAAGGGCCAATATTACATACAAGGAAATATTGGCATTTGGCTGCCCGTAACGCAAAGCGCTCGACGATCTAATGGAAAAATAGGGGACAAAGGACAGTCTAGAAAATCTCATGATCATGTGGTCAAAACACACGAGCTCTAGGCGACTGGTTCACTGAAAAGTCTTGAACGTATAATTTGATGGTATTTCTAAGGTCTTTAAGAGTATAGACCATGAAAACTATATCGTTGTTGTCAATTTGTTTTTCATAATAGTACTGACAGTTAAGAAAAAAAAAGTCCATTCCTTGGGCAGTGAAGTTTCCTCAAAAATCAGGCACAAGAGACAAACAAAAGCAAATTGCACTATCATCATTTACATGCACTTGTAAATTCAATGATCCATAAAACTTAATAAAATTATACTCCCATATACCATACAATGTAGCTCTCAACCAATCAGCATGCAAGAAATCACACAGTTGCTGTAAAAAGTGCAATATCAAGATGGCTCTAATGTAAATAAAAAATTTCAAGAAAAAAAGGGAACTCACCAGGTATAATCAACAATTTTCACTTTAAACATTGGAACATGCATCATCGCACCTACAAGCTACATGTAATTTAAATTAAAAACATCATTATTATTATATTGACTGATGCTGAGAATGATATGAAGAATTGGAATTAACACCTCTAAGATTTCCATAATTCTTAACTTCATAGTAACTGAAAAAAGCCAAATTCAAAAACAATTATTGATTTAATAGTATTCACTCAAAATGCATCGTATATCTCCTCTGAAAACTTTCCTCAAAACATCTGCTGTTTCACAGCATAGTTTCACAATATGAAGAGATGTTTTGTCCTGGCAGATATGGCTCAAAAAGCAGAAGACATCCTTCCTAGAACATTGTTTTTTGTCGTTGTTGTTTTGTTTTGTTCCTTTGAGTTCCGATCAGTTTATTCGGCATATTTTTCTTAATTAAGTTCTGTCTTCATGCCACAACGGCTTAAAAGGCTGCTGGGCCACTGCCTGGAAGCAAGGTTGTACATGTATATTTGACATACCATCACACTGTATATTGCTCACATCTTCCAATTATTTTGGTCATGAAATGCCAGCTGAATGCCAGCTCGTTATGAAGAATTAGCCAAAAGATTACAGCCAACCAGAAATGACACAAATTTTGCATGAATAACATAAAATGTAATTTTATCAAGATACCTTTTTAAGGAACGCTCAACGATATTAAAATTAAATTAAATTAATCCAGTAATGATATTAATTTCCATTACAATATTCCATCCAAACAGTTACAAACACTGAATAATAATAAGTATAGTATGCAACTATCTCCCGAAGGGAGGTGAACAGTGGTGGATGAGGTATACAGCTATTTCGAGAAAGGTTGTCCAAAAAAGTGCACGCCACAATCCCGAAAGGCATTGTGTATTGTGTTTTGCACGACTAAAAAGTGAAACTTCTTTTAACTTCCTAGTTACACGTTTTATGACGGAAATGTCTGTGCTCCCGTTCACTTTGCTTTCTTCACCACCGCTCATGTTTTCACCTTGGAAGCCGCTGGAATTTTGGTCTCCGCTCGCTCTAGCTCTTTCCCTATAGTCCACGTTAATGTAGACATTAAAATGTAGTCAAAAGAAAGACGTGGCTTTTTTCTGCTGTTTTTTGTTCTCACTAAACGTCCGAGCGGCCATGTGATTTAACGCCGAAACGAACGGGGTGCTTGAGATGTAATAATAATAATAATAATAATAATAATAATAATAATAATAATAATAATAATAATAAATAATAAAAGAATCTTTATTACAAAACCTCAATTAAAATCCTATTTACAATCAACCTGCTGTTACAAAAAATCTAATTAATTCATCAAAAACACTATCTACAATTCCATCGGTTACAAAAGAAACCCCTCGTCCTTCATTAGAGAACAAAAACAATCCTATATATTATAAGTGAAGATAGAAAAAACTATTCATTTACAAATTCTAAAAAATAGAAGTAACTTAACCTTACATAATAATAATAATAATAATAATATTAATACTTATATAGCGCCGACATCAAGATTGCTATTTTCATCAGCGCTTGAAATTTCTTCTCGGCTTACATGAATGGGCGCACGTACGGACCGACGGACGGACGGGCGGACGATTACGTCACAACCAAAATTTTTTGGATGCATAGATAACCAAATTTTCTTACCTATAATGCACCGCTTCGCACGAAAGAGCTCCGCCGTCAAAAATATACTAATAGGAATATTATTATTACCTCATCTTGATTAAGAATTTTGCGATACTTTGTGCTCCGGGCTAACAGGGTTATTCTAAATTCTTCTTCCTAAAATGGATAACAGGGACCTTAAGCAACGAGAAAGTTGACGTCACAGAAGTCAATTGCAACAAAAGGTATTGTTTTAGCAATACAAACGTATAATTTGTTTTATTTGATTAACACAGACTTACACTGTGGTTGTCCTGTTTCACACCAAGCCTATGAAGAGTGTGCTCTGAGAAGGCCTTAAAGAGCCCACTGCCAACACAACTAGGAACCTGCAATACATTGATGTATCCAAGTAATCGTAACCCACTTGCTCCTCGGCCAGTGTTAGCAAAGTAAATTAAGATCATTTTTCAAGGACTTTTCAGGGACTTTAATCTGAGAAAAAAGCAGTAATGAACCAAAACCTTTTGCCATTCTTAGAAATATGACCTCAACTCTATTTTGCCATAACCAAGTCAAAATTCAAGGACAAGTGGAGAAATTTTACTTTTTTCAAGGACTTCCTCTGAAATCTAAGGACTTTTCAAGACATAACTGTGTGAACTCTGCCAGTGCAATTATGCCCTATTGTTGACCAAGGCAACGAAATAGCTACATGGAAGCAGGGGTTTCAATAAAAATAAAAGTAGCCAGCAGGTTTGAATAGAGTACCCGACTGTATCAACAAGGGGGCGGTAATCCAGTGCCTATAGAGGGGGCATGCTCCCTTGAAATTTCAAAGCCCTAAAATGCGATTTACCGGCGTTCTGGGACCCAGTTGAGTACAAAAGAGTGTGTTTTTCATTCAAGAAAATGCAGCTTTCATTCAGGTTCCGATTATCAGCCACACAACTTACAAGCAATGAACAAACGTACATTTTAACGAGGACAAATTCTGTGAAATCTCCAAAGAAACGTGTGAAGAATTGACTGAAATACAGCGCTTGCATAACCAAAGCATAACTCAAAACCAGTGGGCCTTTACGTTTTCATTCAGGTTTTATGATACAGTAAAAACCCACATATAAGAACCTACAATTTAAGAACCTGTTAGGCTAAAATTTTCATTTTGAACCCCCTTTCCATAAGAACCTATTTAGCGTAAAATTTTCAATAGGTTCTTATTTTACAAAAATGAAGGCAGTCGAGAAGAAAATACAGCCGGAAAAAAATTAAGTCTAGGTTTCAGTCAGTAAGATTCAAAATGTAACACGGCATTTTATGGATACTACAGCATGAAAGACATGCATGCTAGTACTTTGGGAAGATAAAATTACTGCATGGTTATCAAATAAACTGTATTCTAGATAATTATTTAATACAGCAACATATTCCATATCACATATGCCCTGTAGTATAGTTATCTGTGCTGATCGCTGGTGCCCCTATTAAAATTTAAGAACCTAAGTAGCCTAAAATCCCACTAAATACCATTTCTATAAGAACCTATTTAGGCTAAGTTGGAAAAATCTAGGTTCTTATAGGTGGGTTTTTACTGTATGTTATTTGTTTACGACATCATAAGTACTAGTTGCTTCTTCTTTCGGGGAGAAAAGTAGCCGACTTCTCTGAGAAAAATAACAGACGCGTTTCGTCGGTCGTCGGTGCTTATTGAAACCCCTGGTCCGAACTATTGTAGCAGGATTCTACTTAAGGTTTACAAGTACATGTAAGCGCAATCCAGCACTGGCCACCTCTCAACTTCCGGCCCTTAAAAACTACTGTATCTACAAAGGAATCTACACTAGGTGTAATCATTTGCTATCCTTAGCTACATGTATCCACTTAGTGATGGTGAACAACATTTTTAACAGAAAGTACAGTGTAAAGTTATACCAAAGGCATGTTGTAATAGAGACCACGGATCATCCTTGGGTTGAAAGAAAAGACAGCGTCCCTGAAACACACCTGAAAAGATATGACAGCAAAACACAGGAAGATTACCAATACACAGGGCGGGTGCTGAGAGTTCTTAAAAGGGCTGGAAGCAAGAGAAATAGAGGGAAATTATGCAACAGTGCAAAATATTAAAGGAAGCCAAGAAAAAAGGGACGGAAGAAAAGAATACAAGGTTCTGGAGTGGGAGGTTTCAACCCCCAGCCCCTCCCCAAAAAGAAAAAAAACAAAGCTAAGTCTTGACTGACGCAGAAGGATCTTTCTCTGTCAATTACTAAAACATATAATGTAAGTTTGCTTGTGTGGCGTTGACTGAAATTTCAATAGGATTGCGGGGAGGTTACAAACACCCACAACAGCCAAACACTTACCCTCTTGCCAGCATAGTCTTTTAAGCGGATTATTGGATGCTTGGTGAATGTCTTCCAGGTGTCTGAGAAGAAGTCACGATATGAAAGAGAACTCTGTACCAATATAACAAGAAAACAGTGAAACACAATGCTCCATCAACTGAATACTGTATGATAAAAAAATACCAATTATTGCTAAAAAGAAAGGAAACATTCACTTAGCCATTTTGTAACTTCAAGACACAAAATACTCATAAACATTAATTTGATATCATTATTAATTACCAGTGTAAAATCATGCCTGTTTGCTTAGTAGCGAATTCAATATAAGTATTAAATCAGGAGGTTTGTTTGTTTTAATCGATTCAAATTGTGTACCATTATTATTAAATAACGGTAGTAGTATTCAGTTCTTGCTGTATGTCTCGATGTAGTAGTTAATTTTAGCTCGCTGTTTGGGTTTTAAAATTTTTAAAAACCCAACAGCAAGCTGGTCTTGCTAAAATTAACTACTACTGTACAGCGAGTAAGAACTGAATACTAAGAGTGGACATGGACAGTGAGCTGGAATTGACACTTTAACAGGTATGAGCAACATTATTAGGTTGAACCAGATTATTTGCAACCTTTATGTGGCGTAGAATCCACCAATGTGAATGATGGTGGGTTTTTCTTTCTGTTGTTGTTTGTGCAGGGTCATTTTTTAGGAGTAAGCTAGTCTACCTTATTTCATACATTTTTAGCATGTAAGTGTTTGATCAACTTAATTAAAAGTGCACTTAAAAAAACTTACTGTATCCCACATAACAATGTTGATATCAGTGTTAACACTTCCATTCATGTGCTGTGTCACGTACAAGTTCACAAAGTCACAGAAGTGATGATATAAGTTGATCCCTGAAAGTTTTAAACAACTGTCAATAAAGTTGAATGCTTTGAAGTGTGTGAACCTATGCAGGCATTTGTCGTGTGTCACAAGCAGGTGGAATAATAATTGTCTGCATTGGCTGAGTCTAGTCCTGAATTATTGCATGTATGTTTGTAGGACTGCTGTAATCTATTTTACTCATTTTCAGAGTTAATGGGAGTTGTACACTGTCAGCTTAAGTCATTTAAACCATCTTTAATGACCTGATTGTGGTCAATTAAAATACAGGTAATATGGATATATTATCGGGCAAGCCATGATCTTAGTACAGCCATGTAGAATGTAGAACTGCAGAGTAAGGGTCTGTTTAACATTTGTACATAGATGTGGGGGACCCCAGATAGGTGAGGTAACATGCTTAGGTGTGATAACGCACCTGTCCATACAATTTCCCATGTTAACTTGATCACATTTACATGATAGGTGGGGTGACCATAATTATAAGAGGTTATATGGACAGGCAGGCTTCCCCAAGCAGGTTTAACCTAACCTACCTGGGGTTCCCCACCTCCATGTCAACAGGCCCTAAAGGTCAGTGACCAGAGCATTGCAATCTTTCTTTTGTCATTGTAAACAGATAAAAAAGGTAGTTGCTTTACTGTTAGAGCAGTACCATTCAAAAGTAAGTTGACAGTCCATTGCGAGTCTTGATTCTTGACTTGATTCTCGATTCTCCATTCCTGTGTGAATCAAGAATTGAGAATCGAGAACAAGTTATGGAGAATCCAGTCAACGATCGAGTCCCACAAGACAGAAAACAAAAGACTCACCAATGACTGATTTCTCGATAATTTTAAGTTGACATAACACAACACCGCATGGTTTATTTGCCTGAGCAATGTATAAGGTCCTGTTAGCAGGGTCGTAACGAGGTACAGTATGTGGATTATATAATGATCCCGTTTTCATCCATTTTTTCTGATCCCTGATCCCAAAATTCAAATGAATAATTAATTTCCTGAGGGGCTGTCAACTACTACTGTATCTTGAATTTGCATAGTTCAGGAGTTTTTCTCAGGAATCAAATGCTGCTCAACTAGAGTTTGTTATTTTATAGGGTAGGAACTTTTTTTTTTTTTTTTTTTTTTTTTGACGTGAGACATGTTAGAAGACTACTCAAAACTTGAACAAAGGTTGTAGATTTTTGCAGCAATTGTGTATCAAGAGTAGAGGGCAAATTACTCAGAACTAAACAACAACCCGTGCCGGTTCGTTAAGTCTGGCAGGAACTGAGTTTCGAGAATAGAGATGCAACAAACTCGATTCTAAAATTCTCGTGAGGATCGAGAATCGAGTGTCGAGGTAGTTTTGAAAGGTACTGTAGAATTATATGCAACATTTGTTACATTCTTTTAATTTGTTAAATAGATTTTAAAAAACATAAAATCAGTCTATTTTTGTCAAATTTGCTCGAGGTCATCAATAAATCTCACTAATTATTTTGTAAGGTGCCGCTACAGGGCTGTACTATTATGTATTATAAAATAACTAAGATAGTATGCGCGCTCTGATTGGCCGAGAGAAGGTTGTGGCGTCAAGTTGTTTGGCTTTTCGCGCGCTAATCACGCGAGCACGAATTTGAAAAAGTTTTCGAGTTCAAAACTCGACAAGTTTACTTTATTTGCCCATTCGTTACAAAGAAGGTGAGTCAATTTTTCTTCGCTTAAGTTGACATTTTAAGCGAGAAACATCCGTATTTTGCAAAGCATCTTTTTGCAAAACAAGAGCTGATTACACGTTCAAGACTTCGTGGACAAGAATTTGCGACTGGTAAGAATTTCTCTTTTAATCAGTGCCATACAAAGAGTTTTGCGTTTTTTTCTCGGGAAAGTTATTGTATAAAAGCAATAGAAAACTTTTTCCCTGTGTTTGCATAGCCTGATATAAACACTCGAAGCGTTGGGAGAATTCTCGACGGTTATGCAAACCCTCGACTTCGTCTCGGGTTTGCATAACTGTCTTGAATTCTCCCAACTCCTCTGATGTTTATATCAGGCTATGCAAACACGGAAAACGTTTTCTATTGCTTAACTGTAACTGCTCACCTGGCAATGACTGGGACTGCTTATTTAAACTAATTATTTAGAGCAGTATACAGCACATGCATGATGCATGAGATAAGGCACAAAAATAAAAATTGATTAATATTTTAGCCTAAAACCTTTACCCCTGCCCAGGAAACCCTCCTCCCCTCCAAGACTGTCTTAAGTTTACTCCCTTAATATTTACCTGCATCTAATTTCATAAATATTGTTGGTCTTTGTATTACCACATCACAGTTTCCAGCCTGGATAGGTTTGTCAGCAAGTGAAGTAAAATGCTCTAACTCTGCAAACCTTGAACAAGAAAAAAAAATTCATAAGTATGAAAATCATCATCAATAAAATGGTTTTGAAAGAAATAAATACCCCATAATCAGACTGCCATATCTTTACTCAAAATACATGACAGGAGTCTCGCAACTTACAGAACAGGCCATGGAGATTGTAGTATTACACACGTTTGCATGCATAAATCCGCCATATTAAAGTGCAGAAATCCCCATGGCCTATCTGTCAAGTAGTAAACAAGATGAAAAAGAAAACGGAGGAAAATAGTAGGTAGAATGTACATGTAGGACTTGAACCCACATCATTTTTGATGCATAATCATGCATAATCCACATCCCTATCCACTAAAAGTGCTAACTGCAAACACTGGTTAATTTTAACATACTTAGAACATGTACATGTCATTGATAAATCACATCATTGAAAGGTTACAATTTTCAAAAGAATGCTTAATGAACCCTTATCACTGTGCTTCGCTGATAAACCCTGTAACAATTCAACTCTTTTCCTTGCAATACTCTCTTTTTAATACTGTGCTTTCCCCACTAATTTGTTCTCAAAAATGTGCCCAATAAATTTGCATCAATTAATCCCTTGCGAAATGAATTCCCAGAGTTCTGGGAATTCCTAGGAATTCCTAGGAATTCCAATTTATTCCAAGACATGCAAATGAGCAAAGATAAAAAACCTTGGAATATTTGGGAATACTTGGGAATGGGTTAAAACACCAGTGGGAATTTTTGGGAATTCCTAGGAATTCCCAATAATTTCAAGTTTGAAGGAAACTGTCTTTGGAACTTATGGGAATTATTAGGAATTGCTAAAACACCAATGAGAATTTGTGGGAATTCCTAGGAATTCTCAATAATTCTAAGTCATTGTTAACTTGGAAACACTGGCTTCATTTTTAGGAAAAAAGATAACTGTTCAAAGGTAATAAAAAGCGTAAAAAATTTTAATAATCATTTCTTTAATTGCCTATAACAACAAGGATTTCTTGACATTAACCAGCATCTATATACATTTATTGCGACTTAAATCTTTAAAAAAAAATTATCAACAATAAGCACGATACTGAAAGCTTATTCAAAGTGCACTTCTCGTACCTGAGCTTTCCAAACATGTCCACAACACGTTTTTCATCGCGGCTTTGCCTAATAAAAGGTCATCGCTTCTTGAAAAACAATACGAAATTTTCCTCTCTCTGCTTATACCTCAAAAGCGTTGGAATATTTTATTTAGCTCTGAAAACGACCGCCTTTTTCAACTTGCTCATCATCGAGCAAAATCATCCGCCATGTTTGAGCTATACTGGTTACCAGTTTCCCCGCTAAGTGAATTGCGTCATCACGTGCGCCTTTTGAACCAATGGAAAAGTGTGAAATGAAGTTCCGTTTGGTGAATTCAAATTCACGCGGTCTTTCATTAGCAAGAGCACAAGTATTTTGCATCCGAAATTGACGTTATTTTAAACGCGGATTGTTCATTTATTTTGTTGTTGACACATGAAACGTGCTTCCAGTCATGTCCCAGAACGATAAGTCAGCTGGATTGTGAAAGGTAAAGGTACGTTCCTGCTTCGTAATGTGTCTTCTGATGGTAACCACGTACTCAAATAATGAAGCTGGAGATCAAAGTGAAATTATAGATCGTTCCGATATACGAACACAAAACTTCAAGATGGCATGGAAAACCATTTATTGGTTCCTTTTTGTTTACTGGAGACATAACTGTAGTCGTTGTTGCAAATGGTTGATGGAATTCTACGTGAATTAGCTAATACTCGATCAGATTCTGGCGGATTTAATACAGTAGAACCTCGATAACTCGAACTCCGATAACTCGAATTCCCCGCTAAGTCGAACTAAATTTGCTTTCTCTTCATCAAGATTTAACTGAAATTTACCCCGATAACTCGAATTCCCCACTTAAAATCGAACTATTTTTCGTTTCCCTTTAGAGTTCGAGTCACCGCCGGGGTTCTACTGTAGTCATGAACGAGTATGTTTAAACGCCATGTACTACAAGTATTTTAGTTTCCAGTTCATTGTTTTGTTCTCAGTTTGAGACCTGAATTAAAAGAGCGGCTTAATAAGGGCTTAGCAGATAAGCTTGCTGGAAGCAAGTTGGCCTGACTTTTTCTTTTTTTACATATATGTTCCCGCTGTAAAAATTAATTCAATCAAGACTCTTTTGCTGTATTATTCCAGTTACAAATGTGTCCCACAATTTTTCAATAATGACTCAAGAACAATTTATATCTCGGGACTTTAATTGTTTTATTCAATTTTTTAAAAAACAAAACATGTACCATAAGATGTGATTTTGAACATTATTATCATAAACTTGTTTAAATGCAATTTCCATGCTTTCTCCAGTTGGTAATTAATCATTAAATTTGCATATACTTTACTATCCTGGCATTGGATGTTGATTGATGACATGATGTTAAACCTGTAAACTCCTAGAATTCCTAGGAATTCCTAAGAATTCCTAGGAATTACTAGGAATTTCTGGGAATTTCTATGAATTTTTTGTGCTTTAAAATCTTGTAGGTTGGAATTCCTAGGAATTCCTAGGAATTCCAAGTCTAGTTTCATTTCCATTTGGAATTTCCGGGAATTTCTAGGAATTTAAAACCAGAACTTTTTAAACTGGGAATTCCTAGGAATTCCTAGGAATTCCAAGTCCGAATTTACCGTGAAAATTCACACCTACGATTCCTAGGAATTCCTAGGAATTCTTAGGAATTCCTAGGACTTTTTTCCTAGGAATTCCTAGGAATTCCAAAAGTTATTTCGCAAGGGATGGTTCTCTAAGAGGAGTATAGTGTTGCGTAATAGGTTACATAAGGTGTCCAACCTGATTTTATGGTATCCATTCTAGTCACAACCCATAAAAATAAGGCCTAGATTATGCTCTCAAACTTGAGCATTAAGTCAAGGCTCTCCCTAAGTGTTGAGGGTTGGGGATTTTCCGTGGCTACTATGAGTGTGAGCCCCCAGCTACTTTCACAAAAAACAAAAGGATAGTAGAGCCAAAAGAACTTTCCAGCTGTACATTTTCCCCTCCTACTAATTGCATTAATACCCAGCAACTCGATATTTTAGCAAAAGCCCTGGAAAGTTATACATATAATTTACATAGTTTTTAGCCTGTTCCAGGCTCTGAGATAGTGGTGAAAAGTCGTTCAGTGAAAAGAAATGTGAAAAACGCGCGGGGCGCCACCGTTCCCTTTCCCAAGTCGCACGCGTCTTATTTTCGCTTTGCTTGTTTTAATACGTCTGCACTATACTATCTGAGAGCCTGGCACAGGTTACATAGTTTTTAACACCCACGTTTGCCTTCTCCATGGTACACAGTACATGTTGTATAAACTTTTCACTTTCACCATATCAGCCAATCAATTTGGCTAGTGGAAGTATTAAAATTAAACATAGTTACAGTGCATACATGCAGAATGGATCAGTTAACTAGTGGACTCCATATTAATTTTTTAGGAACTGCAAAAGCATAACATAGTGCATAAACCACCCACAACTACCTCTCCCTCCCTTCAACACTGACTATAAATGTAGGTGATACTAGCAACAGAAAGCCATATCTCACAAACCCATTTGTACATGTACATAATTTTTATCTGGACCTACATATTTAATATGTTAATGATACTTAAGGCTGGTCTGCACTAGCAACAGAGTCGCAGTCATAAGTGGAGTCGTAAAAGCGCTAGTGACTCAGTGAAAATAAAAAATTAGAGTCTTAAGCAGTCAGTCATAAGCATAATAGAATTGGAGTCGCAAGAATTGAGAAAGGTTCCATTTTCTTCTGACTCCGCTTATTATGACTCTGTCGCTTACAATATAGTAAAAACCACATTGTCGGAGTCAGAAGCAGAAGCAGAAAGATAAACCAATCACAATGCATACATGTTCCCACACTTTGTGACTGGTTTAGTTCTGCTTCTTGGCTTGCAACTCTGACAGCCTTAAGTTTTCACTTGATCGCAAACATAGAAGTTGTAAGCAGAATGACAGAACACTGTTTTCACTAGATTGTAAAGTTCTACGCTTCTGATTTAACGACTCCGACTCCGATTCCATTGCTAGTGAAAACCAGGCTTGAATCTCGTAGTAAAATGGGGCAAGGATCATGTGTACAGTGGATCGATCAACTCACCAGGACTGAAGGGGACTTTTGTTTTTCCCTTGACTCTTGTGCAAATCTTTCTTGAAAGAGCAATGACCACCCACCTCACCTTCTTTGAAAACATCTTCTCGAAACCTATGATTAATTTTGTCATGAGTGAAATATTTACGGTCTGCCAGGGTCCTCTAAATGTTTTTACACTGTAAATAAGATGTACACCTTCCTAAAATTGGACACATTGGGTTGATTGATACCTAAATGTATATCACATACCGGTACATGTATTCTTACAAAATGAAACAACAAGCACCTCAGCTCTCAAAGGTCAAATAGACAACAGGCAGGCAATTCCCATAGTGACCATGTTAGAAAGAGTTACTACATGTATATGGTAGTGATGGGCAGCCCAAATGGCAAGCTGGAATTCAATATTTTTTTTAAGTCCTGTAACAGTTGTCTCTCTCTAGAATATCAGTCATCTCTTTGCTACCTGGGGAAGCAATGGGGGGTGGCTACTGTATGTTCCTATGATCGAGAGGGTGTAACCTAGTCAGCATCTATCTGCAGCATCTTACCTGTCTGTTGAAGAATCTGGGTTGAAATTTTTGAAATCAAAGTAAATGTTTTTGGCATGACAATACCAAAGATTTGTGGTGCATATCAATGAAGAATCTTCCTTTAAAAAAAGCAAAGTAAGAGTGTTGGATTCAATTAAGTTTAACGAAAATCAATACATGTAAGTGCTCAAAAAGGAGAGAAAGTATTTATAGTAAAGTCAGTCATGTGCACATCTATATACATGATTCATTGATATTATTTTTATTGTCTGCAAGTCAGTCTGCAGTTCACTTATTCACATGAATGTGTATTCTTCACCTAAAGTGTATGCTTGGATGCTTGTTAAATAAAGTTTCTTCTTCTTAAGTGACAGACTGCATATAAATTATCATATTTATTACAAGTACATGTACCTATCTACATCATTACCGGTTCATTGGGCAGGCATAAATCCAGTACTTGTCCCTTCATCTTCTTGACATAACCAAAATCTCCCTGTTCCCAAAATAATCTGACCTGGTCCTTTAAGGTCTTAGCCCTGTATAGTTCAATGATCACCAAAATTTTCTCATTAATTTTATTGACTGTTACTACCTAACAACAATATTAATGATTTTTTAATAATAATGCTGCAGCTATTTCTGTGGTGTACGTGCATGTATCTATTAAGGTCACAAAGCAAAGCTCTGCATGCTCTCATAACAAAAATATCAAAAATTATATCAAAAATTATCATTGTACAAGCCTTGCTCAGAATCTGGGAAATTCAGGGTCCTCAGAACTTGGGTTTTGTGCAAAAACTATCACTGATTTTTGCCTCTAGAAGCAAAGAGACAAAAGTACATGTAAGTTGCCAGCGGCCTTCAGGTTCTGCTAGAGCTAAAAGTACGGTCCAGTATTAAATGAACGAGTTCACTTTACAGGCGAATTAATTTGATGACAATGTTTGGAACTTCTGACAGCTGGTCTGTGTCAGACAATAAGAAGTTATCGCATAAACTAAGTCAGTGGCAAATACAAAAGAGAAAACGCCAAATGAATACCGGTAATACTTTCTTGGTATTATTGTTATTGTTTTTCTTTTTCCTTTTTTTTTCTCTTTTAAATTATTGCTATTAAAAATGTTTATTTATTTATTTATTTTCATTTCATTATTATAACCATTATAAAAATTTTAATTTTCTTCTTTTTTCGGCAGTTTGCCTTACATGTATAGACCCACTGGAAGTGGTTTTATCTTACAGACATTAAGTAATCCCAAAATACATGTGTATACCTGCCAACTCTCATGCATTATGCGTGAGTCTCACACCTGTGGACTAAAAACATTGATGTCATGCATCAACGACAATTTCTTACACCCGAGTCACAAATCCAGACGAATTGTTTCTTTGCACGTGATTAATAATGTAAATTCAATTTCATTTCCACAAAAATATTCCAAAAAGGTGCTGAGTGATTGTGCCCTTACTTAAATGAAACCAAAACACGCTAAAATTGTCATCTTTTAAGTAGCTTCAGAAGTGCTCAAAGATTGTTGGGACATCGTCCGGCATTTTTGGCAATGTTCAGAAGTCTTCAGAAAATCGTCGGAAGTTGCTTGGCTATTTTGGGAAATCCTGGTCATGACAAGACAAAAATCTCACTCATTTGACTCAGAAAAAGTCGGCAAGTATACAGGTGCACCCCACAAATTTCTCTTAGAAAACCAGTAACTGGTCTGTGTATTTTACATTGTTTCAAAACAAACAGCATGGAAATGCACTAAATAAAACAATGTAATATTCAAAAAAGCATACCTGTACATGTACTGAGCATTTGTTTGCTTATTACATATAACCCTTCTATATTTGTGCCCTAACAGTCTCTTTATAAATAAATAAACATTATTCTGTAATTTGATAGAAATTAATAAGTAATTAACACTGTTAAGGGCCTTTTTATATGGGGAGAACTCAAGCATGATTTGCCGAGCTGGTCCACTTTACTGGACTGCGCTTTTGGTTCATACCTTGTTTTCTTAAAATTTAATAATAATATAATGTTCTTGTGTTTGTATAAGATCTCGGTTGCTGGAAACATTATCATTATGGAAAACTGTGCCTATTGAAACAAGTCAGCCATAAATTTAAATAAAAAATCTCATGCATTTGACTCAGAATACGTAGGCAGGTATACAGGTGCACCCCACAGATTTCACTCAGAAAACCTTTAACTGGTATGTGCATTTTACATTGTTTCAAAACAAACAGCATGGAAATGCACTAAATAAAACAATGTAATATTCAGAAAAGCATACCTGTACATGTACTGAGCATTTGTTTGCTTATTACATATAACCCTTCTATATTTGTGCCCTAACAGTCTCTTTATAAATAAATAAACATTATTCTGTAATTTGATGGAAATATTTATTAATAAGTAATTAACACTGTTAAGGGCCTTTTTATACGGGAAGAACTCTAGCATGATTTGCTGAGCTGGCCCACTTTACCGGACTGCGCTTTTGGTTCATGCCTTATTTTCTTTAAATTTAATAATATTGTTCTTGTGTTTGTATAAGATCTCGGTTGCTGGAAACATTATCATTACGGAAAACTGTGCCTATTGAAATGAGTCAGCCATAAATTTAAATCACGGGTCCTATGACTACCATGTGTTTGCTTGCTCACGAAGGATATGATGCCGATACATGCCGTATCCTTTGACTCTTGGAGTAAAGTGTAAGAGCATTGTTTCCACAATACAAAGGTAATATAACATAAGCGAATCGATACTTTGTGTTACAGTGAGATAACTGCAAGACGTTTTCGCAGTACTTTTCTTTTTATTAGAAATTGAAATCTATGCACTCAACTTGTTCTTTTTTGACCAAATAAATAATTATTTGAAGGATTTAAGCCAGTAGAATGTATAGAATGCAAGAAAAACAAACATGAAGTGTAAGGTCACATAATTATTTTAAGGATTTAAGCCACTAGAAATGTATAGAATGTATAAAGAAAAACAAACATGAAGTTGAAGGGTTTCAAACTTAATTTGCTCCATGTTATTTTGTTAGTGCTGTGACTTGCGTTACATGTTGTGACTTACCTTTCCGTGTTGACAGATTAATATACAGGATTAGTTTTTGAACTTTGAACAATCAGACATTTGATATAGTTTAAAAAGGAATGAATTGTTTTGTAATCATAAGGGAACCAAGATCAGGTTGTAAGTGAGCGAGCGAGATTAAAACTGTTTCAATTCAACCAATTGTGAGTTCTTTTGTCCGTGTTACCGATTCGCAACAAAAGGTGGCGACCCTTCCAGGACCGATTCTTGAGAAAATCATAACCTGGTGTTCAGTTTCACGTGAAGAATACAACACAGAGAACAGACCACGTTTGTAAACAACATGACGGAGCTTGAACAAACTTTGAAAAAGATCAACTCTTAATTGCTGTTGAAATTTATGAGAGATGATGTCTACAGCCAGAATCCAAGAAAAGAACAAGTTGAAGGCTGCAGAGCAATACAAAAAGCCATGGGGCAACAGATCGATAACATTCTCGAACAGATGACAGAAATTCAAGCACTGAAAGTAGAAAAAGGAGATCAACTTGACGATGTGCACAAATGGAGTCTGGAGATAGAAAAGCAAGTCCCCGAATACAAACAAATCACAGATGATGTGAGAAGAATGGTAAAGAGCCTGTGTGAAGAGGCCTTACTAGAAGCAAAATTGGAAGAACAAAAAGGCGAAGAGGAGAAACGCACATGGTGATTGGAAGAAGAGCTTAACTTAGAAGAAGCAAGGATGGAGATTAAGAGAGAATTTGAGAAGAAACTTGAGGAGGATAGAAGCAGTGTGAAATTACCTAAATTAACCATCAAGGTTTCAAGGTACCCATTTGGATTGGCTACGGTTCTGGAACCAGCTTGAAACCAAAATTGATAAGGCTGGAATCACCCAGTGGCAAAGTTTTCTTATCTGAAAGAGCTACTTAATATTCCAAAGATTTTTTCTGTTACAGACGTGCCAAAGCCATATTGTAAGCCAAGTACAGAAGGGTGAGTAAAGTTGGCAACGCACATATGTAGTGTATAATCGCCTTAATTACCTACCATACAGGGATCACAACCAGCAAGAATACATGAGTTTTATGAAAAGCTGTCCACAAATATTGAAGCACTGGACACGATGGGGAAATTAAAGGAAATCAACCGCTACGTCCAAGTTGCCCTAGACAAATTACGCGTCACTAGGGCTGACCTTGTTCATTCGGACGACAACTGGCAAGAGTGGGCGTTTCCTCAAATGTTGGAGGCACTTCCTAAGTGGTGTGATTGGAATCCGTTACACTCATCTGACAAGCCTGTTAAGTTATGAGACAGATTCTTTAACTCAAGGCAAGAAGACTGGAAACAGAGACTGTGTGTACTGCGGTTCAGCTGAGCACAAGTCTGTAGACTGTAACAAGGTAGTAAGTGTGGCAGAGAGGAAGAAGCATCTTTAAGAAAAAAGGTTATGTTTTAATTGCACTTGTCTGGTACCAGACACTGAGCAGCAGAGTGTCGTATCAAGAGAAGTTGCCAGAAGTGTAACGGTAGACATCACACGTCAATCTGTGATGAAGAACAGCCACAGTTATTGCTAACCACTTATGAAGATGCAGTTATCTACCCAGTGATGGTAGTCAATGTGGATGCGATAACAATCATGCCAAGCATTATTAGACACCGGCGCTGGTAGTGTGTATGCCTTAGCAGCACGAATCAAGGGGGTGGGGCTGACAAGTGCTTACATTATGACTAGAACTTTCTTAGCAGACTACAAACAGCTGTGTAGTCTAGACATGCTGAGCCTAGAAGATAGAGGAGACAGGAATCAACAGTGTGTACAAGAAGAGTTGAAAGAACAGCTAAGACAGAACGCGGAGGGTTGCATGGTATGAAACAGGCTTCACTGCGGAAACATGAGCACAAACCCATACCAAACAACAAGCAAGGAAGTCTTAAAAGACTTGAGAACCTGGGCAAGAAACTTCAAAGAGAGCTGAATCTCCTCGCAGGGTACGATAGTGTAATTCAAGATCAGCTGGTGACCGGGATTGTAGAGAGAGTGACGTCAGAACCAGTAGGAGGGGAGTTTTATATACCATATAAGGGAACGCGTCCAAATATCGGCATCGGGTCACACCGATGTCGATCAATTGGGCACCGATTTTTTCCGATTCCGTTGAAGGTCGGACCCAATTTTATCGGCACCAAATGAAACGGAATCGGCAACGGGTCTCAAGTCTTTATCGGGCCAATTAACAAAGGTCATCAAAAATATCTGGCAGCTCAAATAACCCGTCACAAAAGCAAAAGCAAAAGCATGAATGTTGTTTTTTATAACCTTATCTTTCTTATAAATGTGTCTTGTTTGAACCGAAATTTAACGTCACAGTTTCGAACATTTGTTTGTATTTCCTATGACAGAGTATCACCAGAAAATATTAAATTTGTGTATCAAAATGGGCACGAGAAGAAACTGCAGGTCATTCAACAACGCTGAAGAGCATCTTTTGAGTGAAAGACGGCGCAATGTACATTGCAAGTGTACGATCTCAAAATGATAATTTTAAAATAGCTTGAGCCTGTGCTAACCGGAACCCAAAACGCATGATTATAGGAATCTTTGGAGGAATAAACAGTTTAGGACTGTAAACGAAAAAAATAGAAGTCAGAACATCCACGACCAAAATGCAAATGTTGTTACCATGTTGCAGGGTCGTAACATGGTATATCCGGGGCCCGCTGATCCCTATTTTCTTGCCGTCATTTTGATCCCTAAGCCCCATTTTCTCCCAAATTTTGATCCCTGAGCCCTGATAAAAGAATTGATCCCATCCATGTTTTTACACAAAATTTTAACTTAGGCAACTTTTTTAATCTCCAAATTTAGAATATAGAACATGCTCAAATAGGTTGATGAGAAAAACATTAGCTTTAATTTTTTAGTGCAAGTTGTAGGTTCTATCAGAGCTTTCTATTCTGCTATCCCTGTTGATGTTGTAGTCTTATGCGAATTTCCACTCTCACACTGTTTGTGGTACAGTGAGGATCACGATCAATTACCAGTAACAAAATACCTGCTTTACATGAAGTAGAAAAATAAATGATGCAAGCCACAGGTTCTACAGTTTAACAGCTTTTCTGTGTCAAGCCCATTAACGGCTTTTCCTGGCTTAATAACCATTGTGTAGATTGTCAGAGGACATATCTGGTTGTAGGTCTTCCAGATCTACTCCTTCCAGCTTCAAATCTAATTGGCTCTGCAAAGTTGTCCGCCCGAGCTTGCTCCCCTTCCTCTTCGTCACCACTTGACGCAGGTGAATCATCTGATTCAATTGACCCCTGGAGCAATGCAACTAGGAGTTGCTCTTCAAGGCAGCTCAAACAGAAGTTGTTTCCATCTTTTATTATTTGAACTTTCCCGATGATATACACTCAGGTGAATTTCTATCGTCACGGTGCCCAGTCTGGTATACAAGGGGATCTTCTTCTGACTGTTCCAGCCATCTCAAACCCATGTGATCTTCCAGTAATGCGTCACCATTATAGTGGAGATCTTTTAAAAGAACTGCAAGGAAGAAAGGATGATATACCTCTTGTAATTGTGCTTGAGAGCAACTACGTCGCCTTTTGAATAGATAATCTCATATTTTTTTTGGCGGCGCCTTGAACTGTAGTTTGTCCTTCACTCCCTTGAACCTCTTTCGGCAGATCGACCTCTCTATATGCCGACGCATTCCTTCTGAACATACTCAGAGCAAGTAGAAGTGTACCAGCACTTTCTTTGGTCTTCCCTCTTGTTTGTTGCTGTCGTACACCCCATCCGAATTCCTTCGCAAAGCTCTTCAATGCCTTTCTTTGTCGCTCCTTTCCCTCCGCCCTTGTTTCCTCGTCCATATCCTCCTTAAGGTTTACTCTTGCCGTGCGACTTTCGAAGCCATTCCGGTGCCTTTGGACCCAGCTTTCTCTGTGTGTAATGGCTTTGAGGACCGGTATAAAAGATAAATGAGGATTGGTAGAGCCTCTCTATTGATTCTAAAAGGCAGCTGGGCCGCCGCAATGCGTATTCGTTCAGAGCTGGTGTTGTCACTCCACTAAAAAATTCAGGCTTCAAATCTAAGGTGGTGATACCTTTCGGGGCCAACCATTACATAAGCCGAGGCCGAATAGCCCAAAGGGCCGAAAAAATTCTTGTAGATCAATATTGTCACTAAAGTCTATAAATTTTGGGCAAAACAAAATAGCCACTGAACGAATGAGGTCTGAAAAAATCTTGCATGAAAAAAACTAACCCATCCCCGGCTCAAAAATCAAATAGTGGGCCCCTTACTGGTGGCCCTTCATGCTGAGTGCTACAATATATTAAATACCTGCAGACTCTGCTACTTGTACCTAGTATGCAACATTCCTTCCACTAATTCAACCGTTTATTTTATAAAAAAAAAACTAAAGAAAATAAACTATTAAGGTTTTGTTACTTTTATTTCACCGAGGTAAATCTTCGATGTTCCACTTATTTTCACTAATTCTACACTGTAATTTCAGACTATTTATCATACAAGCATTTATCAGTTACACAGTAATGGAATGTGTCCTTTACTTTCCCGGCCCAATACTAGTACTGGAAGGTGAACCGATCTCGGTTTCTCATCAGAGTTCGAGATGACTCTAAAACTCCATGCAGTTAGAGCAGATTTATTAAATTGCGAGAAAGCATTTATTTTGCAACAAAGCGCGCAAACTCATTTTACTTTTGTATTCTACTTTTGACGTCCATTCTAATTAAGTACTTTTAAGAGTTAAGGTACTGGTCAAAAAATACGAATCTTGATTTATAGTCGCCTTGTGACTTGCTTGCAGCGATGAGGCAATCGGGACCTATACAGTAAATTCCACTTTCAATGAATCGGTTTGTCTATTGTCCTGGAGGTATTGTTATGTTTGATCGGCCGAAAAACTCTATGCTTGGACCCTTGCCAGGAGTAAATCAGTCAAGGAAGTACTTACATACCTTTCTCTGTCACAGGATTTCTTTTTGTCCTTTGCTTCTTCCCCATTTCTCGCAGAAAAAGGTATGTATAAATCGCTTTCTCTGCCTTCTGGCGTTGACAGCGCGTTGAGGAGTTGCGTTACAAAGCGAGAAAAGTGACTTGAGATTCATATTACGGTGCTCTCAACAATTAATAAATTAAGAATATGATACCATGTTTTCGTCAAACAACCAGGACTTCATATGACAGGAACTGCCGCCAGCCGGAAGCAAGAATAGGTAATGAACCTCGGCCAGGAAATACTGTGGACACAAACCTTATTAAGCGGAAAATATTGTGATAAGAGATTTTTATACCGTGTAATAAATCTGATCCCTGATTCGGGCTCAAAAGCCTTGTGATCCCTGATCCCATTCTTCTGAGCCCTGAGCCCTTTCCTCTGAGCCCTGATCCCACTCGTATTTTAGGCTTTGAGCCCTGAGCCCATATACCATGTTACGACCCTGATGTTGTGTACTTTAACTGCTAAATTGCCACGGGAGAGAAGAGGACATCGTCTGAGAATCAGGCTGCAACTTGTTTATTGGTTGCATATGAACTCAAAAAAGTGACTGATGGAGGCGTTCAACTGGTTTTCTCTTTCTCGATTCTCTTTCCGCTATTAAATTGAGTCGAACTTACCGGATGTATGCACAGTTTGCTTTAGTTGAACACTCCGGAAAAAAAAGGTTCTGATTTTTGTCAAAAAGTCAGCCACCTAGAGTCAAGTGCAAATTTTTCTAAGTGCTGAGAGTGGAAAGCAATTTCACGTGGCACCATGCTCAAGCTCACAGAACATACAGCAAAGTCGCTAAGCCATTCTCTCTTTGGTAGCTCCTGTATGACACTTCGTTCCGTGACTCGCGAGTGTGGGAATCTTTCAGTTCTTGTTGCTAATTCACTGGAGACAATCTAAGGCCGCAATCTAATTGGTCAGTATTTTTTGCCTCAGATCGCATTACACCTTGCGTTTAGGATCGTTGAATGAAAGACGCAAATTTTCGTAAAAGTTTATCCCGTGGTTTTATATTATCCTTGGTTTTGCTCTCGCTCCGCTCGCTAGGAAACCCGTTGACTTGTAACAAGTCTATGAATCCAGTTGCGTTTCTGAAATGTGAGTTCCGGTTGTGTTTTTGGATTGCATTGTTAGAAAGTATCGAGTAAAGAACACACTACTCAGTAAGGTGTTTTGTTTGCTATATATCAACGAAGAACAGTGGTGTTTTGCTTCGTAATATTTAACTCCTTTTAATTTTCATAGAATAAATGTTAAATGGAGCAGCGTGGTGTTTGCGATCGACTGAAGGAAATACGTCTGCAAAACGCCGAAAATCACGTGTATATATAGGCAAGCATCAAATCAACAAACTCGAAACACAACATGCAGGAACATACAATATTGCTATTTGTTATGGAGTAGGAAAAAGGTACAGTCGATTGAAATTATTTTGGAGTGAAACGACTCTTTCATTATTTGGTTCGTGACACGCTTCATTTTACATATCAGATAAAATAATATGACGATGACACATATGAACATCGGAATGTCAACCGGCTCCGATTGAATCGGCAAAGTTTTTATCGTAATCGGAAACGGCAACTGGTGCCTATAGATCGGTACCGATTCCGATCAATCGGTAAATTAATGGGGTCCGTTTCCCATGATCGGGTTCCCTGCCGATATTTGGACGCGTTCCCTAAGCCCGTCATCAGAGAATCAGCAGAATCCACTAAGCTTAGAATTGTGTATGACGCTTGAAGAGCCAAGGCTAACAAGAAGAGTCCCTCACTGAACAATTTCTTGGAAAAAGGACCATCTCTTCAGAACCTCCACTGGGATGTGCTAGTTCACAAACGCCTGAAACCAATAACATTAGCTGGTGACCTCAAACAAGCATTCCTCCAAGTGCGCATTAGAGCAGGAGATAGAGACATCTTGTGGTTCCACTGGTTCAAGGACACAACAACGTTTGAAGTTGAAGTTTTAAGGTTCACCCATGCTTTGTTTGGCCTTGTGCAATCACCATTCTGGCTGGGTGGGACGATGCAATATCATCCACAAAGTCTGAATGTAAGATACATGTACCCAAAAAAGTGGACGAAATCCTGAAGGGCCTATATGTGACCTCATTTTAATTTAGGAAAAGGGATATTAAGGTGAAAGGCATTTTAAACACATTTATACTTCTAACGCATTTAAACGGTGTTTTAACATGTCATTTTGCTGTTTTAACACATCTTTAACTCGTTGACAATTTGATAACTGGTGGAGAAACAACAAATGATATGTGCCATTCTGAAGAACATGGCTGTTGCAATATTATTTTGGTGAAGCAGGTTTTGAGCTCCACAAGTGGTACTCCAACGAACAAACTTTAGAATCCGAAGCTAGCAGTCTGCAAGAAGATGAAAAGCGAAGTTATGCAAAGGAACAATTTGGCATTAAACCCGGTGAGACCAAGATGCTTGGGCTACCTTGGGACAAACTCAAGGACATGATGGCAGTGACCTTCCCAGTATATGAGACCTTGAATAAACACAGCTTCTGGAAGACAATGCGAGTGACGGCATGGATTATGCGCTTTGTATGAAACTGTAAGGAGAACAAGTCAGAGGGGCTTGCTGGCCCTTTGACCACACCTGAGACAGACAAGGCAGTCCATTGGTGGGTAAAAAGAGCACAAGAAAGCAACATGGAGAACAGCAAAGGGATGAATGAATGTTGTGGAAGAATACAATTCATTAGGAAGCTATTCAGTTTACCTGGCACCAAATGTATTGCTATCAGAGAAGTTAATACAAGATGCCCATGCATTCACATTACACGGGGTAGTGGGCCTTACCATGACCTACATCAGATGCGATTACTGGATGCCTCGCCTGAGACCTTTAACAAAGAAGGTTAATCATAGTGTTTTTGGATGTAAAAGGTTTCAGGCTGCAGCCTTTCAAAACCCACCACCAGGAAATCTGCCAGTTGAATGCACCACTGGTTCAGTTCCTTTCCAAGTCGTGGGTGTGGACTATGCCAGTCCAATTTCAAACAAGGCCAGTTCCAAGAGAGAAACCAGAAAAGCCTACCGGTATATCCTGCTGTTTGCAGAGGTGTTTATCAAGAGTTTCAAGCAGGTCATAGCAAGAAGGGGGAGGCCCCAAAAGGTGTACTTTGGTGATGGTAGAAGTTTCATGACCGCTGCGAGATGGTTACGAGGTGGGGAGCAGGGATGGCGCAGTGGTGAGAGCACTCGCCTTCCACCAATGTGGCCCGGGTTCGATTCCCGGACTCGACGTCATATGTGGGTTGAGTTTGTTGTTGGTTCTCTTCTCTGCTCCGAGAGGTTTTTCTCCGGGTACTCTGGTTTTCCCCTCTCCGCAAAAACCAACATTTGTAAATCCCAATTTGATCCGGAATGCTCGAGCGTTTAATACAGGAGTCCTGGGCTTGGGAGATTGGGCAACCACTCCTCACGCTATCGAGCTTAAATAAAATAAATTTAATTTAATTTAAATATCAACTGGCAGTTAAACCTCAGCCGAGCCCCTTGGTGGGGTGGTCAGTTTCAGAGGCTAGTGGGGCTGGTAAAACAGGCCTTATACAAGTCAATTAGAGGAGCTAATCTTACTTGATTAGAACTCAAAGTAGTTATTCTAGATGCCGGAATTGCTCTCAATAACCATTCCTTATCTTACGTTGAAGAAGATGTACAACTGCGTGTACTGACACCTCAGAGCATGAAGTTTGGTCAGCCCAACCTGTTATCCAAGGAAGATGTTGATTCAGTTAAAGACAAGGATCTCAGGAAACGTTCAAGATATCTCGGGCATTGCAAAGATGTGTTATGGTTCCGATGGACAGGGGAGTAGATCAAGACCTTGAGAGAAAGGCATAACCTCAACCATAACAAAGGTGGACCACCCATTGAGCAAGGAGACATTGTTCTAATAATACAGAGTGATGAGCGTAACAAGGGCAAGTGGAATATTGGCATTGTGGTAAAGCTGATCAAAGAAAGAGACGGGAACGTCTGATGAGCAAGATTGAGGGCAAGGAAATCCTTCCCGGGATGAGCTATTCAACAATTGTGTCCTATGGAGCTATCATGTGATCGCTTCAAGGAACCATCTAAGTTCCACTACCTAACCCACATGCCAGAGTGACTACTCCCAGGACAGCTACTATTACAGCAGTAAAGAACATTAAGGACATTGCAGAGTGGGAAAAAGAAATGATTTGAACATTTGATTGACGTTTGATTC
>NC_133209.1:9951834-9959334 GCF_958299795.1 Porites lutea
CTTGTCTGTACTAAAATAGCCTGAGAAAATAGCCGACATTTCGCGACGCCATCACTGGTTTCCCCCGCGAAAATGAAACCAGTGGTGGCGATACAAATAGCCTGCGTAGCATGGCGGCTTTGTCAAGCCGGGCGCACGAGCGGCGAAGCCTCGCGGTTTTCTGCCTTCGCCCGCCTTTATTACTTCGCGCGCCCAACCAAAACCGCCATGCTACGCAGGCTACGATACGAAATGTCGGCTGTTTTCTCGAAGCTAGCGTTAAAGCAGCTCAATTGTTAAATATTCCTAAACATCAACATAACAGGTAACACAAATAACCCTCCAGGCATGTCGCGGTGAGCAAAGAAATTTTGAAGAGCAGAGAACCTTACAGATCTTATAGAGCTAGTAATTAAAATGACAACGAATTTGAAATGATATTCTTCATGATGCTCTCGATCTTAACTGTACCAATCAGAGGACTAAAGAACAGTTCTTCAGCCGCCCGCTGAGTCAGCATTCGAGTGGCTGGCAGGCGAAGCAGGATTTTTGCAAATCGTTCAGGATTACGGGGGTGCATGTTCTCAACATAATGCTTGAGAGAACGGTGTGCCTTTTCTTGTAGCTGCTCAACTTGTTTGGGATTCTTCAGAACTGGGCAATCTACAAAAGAAAAGAAAAAACATGACCGTGCAAATTAATGAAAAATCACTTCTAACAACATACTTTGTCTTAAAACTCCCCCCACCCCCACTCCCCCCCCCCCCACCATCCCTTTCTAGGGTCTTATAAATATACCAGGGCTCGAAATTACGGACGGTCAACGGACAAAGTCAGGACTGATTGGGGAATTGAACGGTCAACCTTTCATTTTCCCAATCATGTTGACCGGTCACATTCGATCGTATTGAAAACGTAATAAATTTACATTTCCATGATGTTCAGTTGTTACAGTTGTATCAGTATGTAGCCCGAGTTGCTGTGTATCGCGGAAATTTTATCTGAAACTTGACCGAAATTTGACTGGCCAGAAACGATACGTGACCGAGCTAAAAAGAATTTGGCCCGTCAAGGTGTCCGAAGACTCTCCGCAAATTACTTTGAGCCCTGTATACTATGTGGGAGAGGAACATACATGCAGAGATTTGCCAACGTTAAAGGGTAATTGTAGCTGACCAAGCTCGCGACTAAAATGACAATACTCTAGCACAATTAAAAGGGCGACTTTTTACGGAAAGAGAAAAACCGTGTATAAAAGCACAGCCTATGAGAATAAGTACCTCTCTTTCCACACGTGAACGCGAATCTCACAGCCCACGAGTCTGAGTACCCTATTTTCCACGCGTGCTCGCAAATTTTTCACGCCCCCAAAACGTCGAAGAAAATGAGGGACTACTCGTCGCCCAATTAAAGTAAAACGTATTTTATGAGTCTACCTCGACACTATGCTCGTATAAATACCGCGGATGCGCTCTTTGCGACAAATGTGACTAAAGCCTTGAAAAGAAAAGTTTTCTTAAGCGGCCGCTCCCGTATACAACCAACACATTAAGCGACCGCGACCACGACCAAAACTCTTTGATTTTTTAAATCTACTTTGAAAGTGATAAGTAGTAAAAGAAACTCTTTTATTTTACTTTGGTTGCCGATTTTATGGGTGATCAACTGAACAACATGTGCCAAGCTTTTTGCTAAAAGCTCTCATAAGCAATCATTCGCAATACGTTTCTCGCAAGGTCGCTTTAAAGAGCCTAGTTCTAGGGGTCCACCAGCACCAGTTACGAACACTTACAGTTTATGGATTCACCGCAAGTGGTCGTTGAAGAAAGCTTAGACTGGACGTGAGGACACAGTTTTTCGGTTAATTAATCGGTTTGAGTTGAAGTCTTTTTACGTCATGCAATTCAAGGGTGCAATACGTTACTCATTCAGCGAAGGACTGAACTTTAACCGTCGGAATTCCACAAGAAAGTAAGAATTGGAAGAAAGGCAAAATAATGAAAGAACTTCGTGCCCATGCACTGTCCACAAAAATTCACCTCTGACAACACACAAATGCTTGATAATTACCTGAATTAAACAGCACAATAGCCTTGAGTAACGCATACTCCACTAAATCCAGATCAAGCTTTTCAAGACTGAATAACAGCTCTTTCAAAATCAGTAATTTCTCGACCATGTTCGATTCTTTCCTTGCAACGTGGGATTTTTCGTCTTCAGTGTTCTCACTTTCTTCTAAATGAAGAGCGGCAAGTGTAAGCATTGGAGACAGCGGAAAGGAACTAGAACACTGCGCAACGCCCAACATAAAAAGATCCGACCATGTGCTCTGTAGTAAAGCGAGTTGGTCAGCGCATTCCAGACTGCGAAATGCCTGGATGCTTCGTGCCCAGTCAACCGTCAGGAAGAGAAGTCGCGTGGCAACTTCATAGACGTAGTCCATGGATATTGTAGACACGCCTAGTGTCGGAGGTTTGAGTTTAAAATGGAGATGTTCTGAGCTGATGATGTAACGCTGTTCTTCAGAGAGGAACGCAGAAACTGCTTCTTGAGATGAGTTTGAAGTTGTTGATGGAAGAGTAGGACTTGTCCGCTCTGAGTTTTCCGGACAAAAAGCAGGAGCAGCGGGACTCAAAGAAGACAGCTGCGGCGAAACTTGCGAATGGTTTTCATTTGCGACATTTTCAGAGCATGCAGAAATAGGCTTTCTTTCACACTGCACAGCTATAGCGAGAAGAAAAGACACAGGTTAAAATGAATTACGATAAAATAGGCCAATTTCGATATATCGGTTTTTTTTTAGTTAGCTAGCTCAGAGGATTAGAAGAATACAACAGAATAATTAATCTTGAGGTTCAGCAATGAATTTCTTTTTTTTAATTCCCCTACGCCGTGTAGCCAAGTATGAATTTTAGTATATCGAAATTGATCTATCATAACCAGCTCAAGAGAAAGACCTCGTGGCGGGGCCGTGGGTTCCGGTGTTTATGGAGGGCGTTTTTCTCGTTTCCCCCTAAACTTGCTTCCAGGTAACTTAACCA
The DNA here is from genome assembly GCF_958299795.1 of Porites lutea. NCBI lineage: Eukaryota > Metazoa > Cnidaria > Anthozoa > Scleractinia > Poritidae > Porites > Porites lutea. The sequence continues at coordinate 9,954,855 of NC_133209.1, forward strand.
TTTGCACCGGAGTGCGGTCACAAGATCTTGAGATACTCTGTGGGTTTAAGGACTTAACAAAACGGAAATATGCATATAGAAATAGACCATAAATAAGCACGTATTGTGTTTCCTGCACGTAAGGGTAATCAAATCATAATTTAATTGCTTCTGAAGATTATTCTCTGGGCCGGGCTGACCACAAAGAAAAAAATTACAGTTTCGAAAGGGAGAGCTCTATAGTCAGGTCAAAACTATTTATCCTTCCGGTCCATGACTCACTAAGTTTAGCCACATTTTTACGTGAGACACGATGTTTCCGCGGTAGTATGTTGTTATTATATTATGAAGTTTCAGTGGGGCGTAAGACTTGCATATTACTTCCTTCCGAGTAGATGCCTAGAGGCTGATTAGGGTCACGTCGCGCGGGTTAGGTTAAATGTACATCGTTCGTTCCTTACACGTTCTGTTTTAGAAGAGCAAAAACACTTTCCAGTCGAAATGACACCAAGATCAGTACAAGAGAAGCACACTACGGCTTCTGCCATCAGGTGCTCCATTTTGCCTGGTTGCAAGTTATGTAACACGTTCTTCAGAAGTTTGACCTTGCGATCACAAATAGATGAATCAGCCCTAGGAAAGTTACGTACACATTTCACCGAAGAATATATGCAAAAACGGAAACGTAGATAAGTAAATAAACGTGTTACATAATCACGACCACACGTGCAATGTTCCTTTGAGTTGTCATTGTTACACGAGTCACGAACACCACATGAAACAATATTTTCACAGCAGAGGCGAATGCATCGTAAACAAGAACTGTGCAGCCTACGATAAACACAAACACGCCGGGCGCTCGACTTCCGCGGACAATGTCGGCAAAGTTCTCTAGCATTCTCTACCGGAAGATGTCGATGACCCTCGTAGTCAGATGTGTAGTGATCAAGCGAAAATGTCGGCTGCCACATTATATAATTCAAAGGGTGACATACGCGAATCTGTACAGGAGATTCAGGGGCAGTTAAAACATGTTCGTGTAATGTCTATTTAAAATGTTGGATGACACATGATATTTTAATACGATCTGTAAATCGCGTGTGCGTGGAACGAGTGTTTGCGACAAGAGGCTCAGCACGTGACAATTAAAATATGGCCGAATGTAACATGTGGGGTGGATATTTTCAGTTGCAATCATTTAGAAAGAATCTAGAAACTTTATTTCATTCTTAGTTCATTCATAAATGAAACGCAAACTATATCTCTTCTTCATTTAAGAACATGTCTCCGTAATACTAATCTGGGAGACAATAATTAGCAGGTCCATAGAAAATCGCGTGTTCTGCACGAGGAAACGCAAAGTAGGTCTTTCAAAATTTCATTTTTTTTTTCTTTTTCCGCGTTAGTGGAAATTAAAACGGCAACGTTAACCAAAGACGTTGAGCAAAAAAACAAGGCTAGGTCTTTTTATTTTGCCCTTGGACTTGTCGCCTGGAGTATAAACCTGCTTTATTTTAACTGCTGTACCACTTATGATGACTAGCTTCCCGAAGAAAAAACATCATTCATTGATATCGGGATTATAAACAGTTATAATAACCCATTTCACAAGCACTGAAAACTTTCCTTCACTGCAGCATGTCTCGCATGCAGCCGATAAACGAGTTTGTCCAACAGCAAGTCACAGCGACAAACTATTTTACAACTGAATGTAAAAAGCACTGAGAGTAGAGTACGCTTTGCTTTACAAGCTTACTGAGTTTTTCAAACATCTTCTTGTCGGCGACAAATTAGGATAAAATCGGTAAACCTAATTTCACAAGGTAAGCCTATCAAAGTTACAATGTTCTAGTTTGGCATAGGTTACATAATAGCACAACACCAACTTTGAAAGTTACTTGAACACAAATTACCTTCTTTTCTCATCCCCATAGCCAAACACTTATTTAATCGACATCGCTGGCATCTGTTCCTGTGCATTTTATCTACTAGACAGGCACCATCTCCTTGACAGCTGTAACTCAAGTTTCTTCTAACGCTCCGTTTGAAAAATCCCTTGCAACCCTCGCAGGCCACGATTCCGTAGTGTTTCCCGGTCCCGCGATCCCCGCAGACTAAACAATTTCCCCAGACAGCTGGTTTGGGCGTTTGCGTTGAAATGCACTCTTTGTAGAAAACGTTCGGCTGACTTGATTCTGAAATCATACCACGGCCCAAAAAAAATAATAAAAATAATCTCGCGAACCAAGAGCCGATATAAAGGAAGTTGCTGAAATGATTTTAATAATGAGATGCATGTGCAAGTTATATTTCTTACATAATTAATGAACGCTATATCTCGACAAAGAGGAACAGGTTGTTGGGCTAAAATTCAAATCCCAAGTTACTGGCCAAAATGTCTCAGAATATATCTATATCACATCTTCAAAACACATTGAGTTCATAGCTGTGAAAAATTACATCTACTGATCGGAACGAAAGAAGTTGCCAAAGTTATTGCGATCTTAAACGCCATGCGTGAAGAAACAAAAAGATTTCCGTCAATGATAATATATGCAGTACTTACCGGTCATAGTTCAACTTTTTCACAAACACAAAACTTCCCGGTGAATAGCCAACTTTCTTCGTGTTTCAAGCGAACCGAATGTCCTCAAAAATTGGAGATTTTTTTTTAATAGTGAGCGCGCGAAATTGAAATTCAAAGAAGATCGCCAGGGTACGATCTAGTAACGAATTCCATATATTCTGATCTTTGGAATGGGAAGGCACGTTTTACCTTTAACTTCAAATGACGCGAAGGTCATTCGAAGGACAAAGGGCTTCTTGGTCACACTAACGAGCATCCTGATTGGTCATTTGTTCGTGCGAAAATGCAGTTATACCAATCAAAAGCTGGTTTATAAAAGTCACGCTACACCTCACGTTTATGACAACATAATCTTTCCAACAAGTAACCGCAACAACGTGACTTTGTAAAATACTAAAAACAACGCGACCGGCAAAGCACGTGTTTTCAAATACAATACACCGATTACATAATCTATTGAGCTATTAAGATATTGTGTTTACCCTGGCAAATTGATTTTCTTTTCATAAATGGATGAAATTTTCTGATCGAATTTAGCTTTCGGTTACGGTTACGTGATAGGCGATAGTTTTGGCCGTCCTGCTTTATACTGGCGTTACTGTAAAATGTTTCTTTTTAAAATCTTGTATTGATATTCTGATTTATCAGACACTATAATTTAATGTGTACTCCTCTATGAAAATAAAATAAAATAAAATGGGTGGTAAAATTTCTTTTGCACAGCTAACTGACTAGCCTCCCATACAGACGTTCTTGGGGCTTCATCACGCGTCCTTCCCCGTGGCCGGCCGGCTTACGAAACACGACGGCGACGGCAACGGGAACGTCAAAAAAGCGATAGAGTTAATGAGCAAAACAACATTTTTGCACGTGTATCACGCTTTTTTGTACATTTCTTTGCCATCCCTGCACAACTAAATGGAAATGAAATGGCCATATTTTACGTTAACTTGAGCACGGGGAATGGCAAGGCTATAAATTCTAGTCCGAACTCGGCAGCGGTCCCCTCTCTTCATGCTCCAACATACATTCCCTTCTTTTCAGTATCTGGGTGACTTGGTATAATCGCGGAAAAGTTAAAGCATGCGAAGGTTACTTTTCAACGATGTTTTCATGGACTTCGCGGTCGTCGGATCGTAAGGTCCTATCTGCCCCTTGGATACCTTATGAAGTTTACACAACGTAGTATTCCTTAACGCTTCCGTTTCCTTAATTTAAAATGCAACTAAAAGGTTTAAAGCTACCGGAAATGATCGATTAGTATTTTCCAGTGGAAAGTGAAGTGCTGTGAGTAAAGCATGACATCTCAAATAGTTTGAATCAGTTGCAATTTTTTTCGATTTTATTTTATTTGCCATTAACAATGTCAAATAACACGACACGTAGGTGAAAAAAAGTGTGTGTATAAACCAAGCTACAATTGTATAAAAGTCCGTGAGAATCAGCGTATCATGATTTGTCAGAAACCTGTCGACGATATTTAACTAAAGCAATTTATCAATTAAGCTGAAATGAATACAACAAAGCCTGGCTGATTACAAATTGGCCAAGACACCGAATTCATTTACGGTACAGTTCCAGGAATTGCTTCGAATCGTTCGAATATTCTGAGAAACGTATCGCTTCAATTCACAAGAATTTTTTACCTTTATTTGCGTTCGTAGGCTTTCTACACGAAATGGGATTCCTCCGCCTTTAGTTTTCCACCGCCCCTTTTCGACAGTCGAGTGTTCTTTAGGATATAAACAGTATGCAAATTATCTCCGGTACGGAGTATAGGAGATAATGACTTTCTACGTGTTATTTCTTGGGCATGTTGGTATTATCACCCCTTATTGGTGTTAGTTAATTATCTATTGTGCTATGTAGCTATATATATTTGTTAATGTATGCTGTTTGTCACTCTCGCTCCAG
>NC_133209.1:9966834-9979334 GCF_958299795.1 Porites lutea
AAATTTAGTTCAAGTTTTAGCGAGGAAATCGGGTTTTACGCCGCTCAAGAAAATTAAGGCATGGGTTCTTCTATTTAATTCCTCAAAAACAGGGGGGGGGGGGTGGTCTAAATTCTTAAGCTTTCAATATAGCACAAAATAACTTAAGGACAGACTTTCTGGGTATAAGTTTAACGACTCTGAATTCTGACTGGAGTCATTAATTATCCCGTGACCTATTGAGGCTATTTTTAGCACAAAAATATATTTGGCAATATGGCACCACTTATAATTACTTTCTGGAAGTTGCAGTTATCGTCATAGTTATGAGACAAGTGGGTACATCATTTCTATGTCCGGGCCTTTTAAGTTAATCTTTTAGACAGGAAGGAAATTCGAAAAACGTTTGATAAGGGGACTGGGTACTAGTACAAAATTCCGTTTATTTACACTTTTAATAAATTATTCAACAAAGCTCACGCACAGATGTCTAGTCGTTAATCTAGGGACATGTTTGGTTGCAATTTCTTCGATTGGCCGTCACGTGACCTAATTTACAATTCTCAGTTACTCGGAATCGCTTACATTTTTGAGAGTCATTATTTTACTCAAGTTTTCTCGCTACAGAGGTCTTAATCCTCAAAATATAGCCCACCCCTCGACTTTTTGAGGGAAATTGAAAAAAACACCCATGCCTTAATTTCCTTGAGCGGTTCCTGTTATCCGACCGTAAAAATAGCTGAAAAGTGGGGTGAAATCCAAGGGAAATGGTAATAGTTCGAGTTAGCGGGGAATTTGAAGTAACGACCCTCGTAACTTTCGGATTTAGCAGCCTTTCCCATCGCTACTTTCGGAGGGTCGCTACTTTCAGGAGGTCGCTACTTCGTACCGTACATGTCTTGAGCAGTACGAAGTTACGATAATAATATCGAGACAATTACGAAAACATTCACACTTTTCACTCATTTCATGTTATTGCTTTTTAAATAAATATTCAAAAGAACTGTTTGACGATTACGGAGTGAGTATTCACAGACGAAAGGAAGAAATTTTGAAAAGAAAAAGATGTATTAAATGTACCTTTTGAGTTACATAAAGGAATGTCAAATATCATTATTACTGTTAAAAAATAAATCTCGAATCAGTTTGCATTGGTAAAGTTTGTTGTATTATAACTATACTTCGGAAATCCGTTATTTCTAGCAAGAAGGGAAATCATTTTAAAGTCCGTACTTTCGGAGGGTCGCTACTTTTGGCATTTGCTAACACCTGTGAAATTTTATCACTACTTTCGAAGGCTCACTCTTTTCGGGGGGTCGCTACTTAGGGAACTTTACGGTACCGGGGTACTACTGTACAAACTGTCATCGGTAAATTCTCAGTCTCGGCAGTACTGGGTATAGAGCGGTTTCACTCACATAGCCAGCAGCATCTATGTATATTTATTGGAACAAAAGAAAGCGTTGGCATACGTTGATCGGAAGGCGCATGAAACAACCTTAGGTCGAGAAGCCAGCCCTCTCCGAAGACGGGGGCGAGGACGGGGGCGGGGGGTTACTCGATCAACATTTGGTTATAGGTGAGCCGCTGCGTTCCTTTCAGATATGATCCGGATCAGGATCAGTGATCTGAGATCACAGGATCATGGTAGATCAAATGAACCGATGAATCCTTGTCCAGTGAATTCATCGGTTCATTTGATATACCATGATCCGAGTGCTCTCGGATCACTAATCCTGATCCGGATCATCTCAAAGGAATGCACCCTCAATGTCAGGTACCTCTGGAAATCAGTTAGGTTTCCGAGACTTTCGTCTCGGGAAACATCAGGACTCTCTTTAAAACAAAACTAACTGTTTCCCTCGGGATCTGAAATTAAGTGTATTAAATATATAACTTCAGTAGAAAAAAGAAGTGGCGAGGAGACCTAACAGAAACTATTAGAAGCTTTTGAGAGGTTAGGCCTCCTCAACTCGAAAGCAAATCAAATACTCCCATCTTGTTGAATATAAACATTACTTGAAATATTGATATTCAAAGAAGACAGAAAGCAAATTGTTGTTGTTCTAAATATCAAAAGTCGTAACTGTTGATCAGAAGCATACCTAAAATGTGTGTAATTCCACAATTGGTTTCGGCTCCATTAAATCTAAAACCAGTTATAGAACATTCGAGGGGGAGCCACCCACAATGTGAGCACAGTTACTGACAAGGTGTATGAGTACGAAAAACAACCCAAAGAAAATGTATTGCGTAAATAACTGACTTTGTGAAATTACAGGGGCTTAAGTATTATTTTCCCGAAAAGTTTAGCTGCAATTTAAAGTTTTGCGAGAGTGAGAATTTTTCTGATTCCTCTCCGCATCGCATTTTAGATTCCGAAACGTTAAGGAGCTTTAAGAAAGTTCCTTTCTGTACGAAAAATGGATTCACCTTGGGAGTGAAATGGGAAGAATTAAACTTTAGAAAATCGTAGGGAATTTATTAGGTAAGCTTCGAAAATTGTACATGAATGTTACGGTCATTTTTAGCCTTCCTCAATTAAGCTATCGAAAATACTAGGCAAATTTTGCCTCTCCGAACAGATATTTCACATAAAAGATGCGGTTGGGTGCCCCTGTTGTAAAGCAAAGTGCAAGGCAGAAGCGCGTTGATCCCTGAAACAAACGATTCTTTTCTTGCATGCATTGTAAGAAGAACTGGTTCTTCTTCAGCAGATGAGACATGACTTCTTTCTTTAAACTTCCAGTTTAATCTTCAACTAGGATCATAACTCAACTACTCAAGGTACATTGCAATATCAGGAATACACTCTCTGAACATCGTTGCCATACCTTGATTTTATAATGATTAGCAAACCCACCTTCCTAGCTATAAACTCAAATTAATGCTTACGTACGCAAGTCTCCTGTGGTTGGCTAGAAGTGACTCATCTGCATAAAATCTTCGAGTAGTTACCTTGTCAAAATAATTTTCTTTCTCAAATTTCGCTGTTAAGATTGGGTTGCCCAATCAATAAAATATGGGGAGCAATACAAAAATAATGAGATGTTGATTTCTATTAATATAGAATTTTAATTTATAATACTAGTTAGAAAAGTTTGAAAATTATGTCGAGTAGTCGATCTGGGAAGGTGTCAAGCTTCTTCTCCGAATATGATTGGCTAAACTTTCTTATGAATTAAAAATGTGATACCAAAAACATAGCCTTTCGAGTCTGATTACAACGCGGGTGGCTAACAACTTCTTACAGGTCATTTACAGCTTGAAGAATCAATACAATTATGATGTGACCAGGAATTATCTTTACTATTATTATTTAAATACTTTTCACTTTTAAGTAATACCATCTACAGAATGAATTCGATTGAAATTACGAGAAACAAGCTAGAATTTATTCAAAACAAGGAAAGAAACTATTTCCTGATAATTTCCAAACAAGACCAGTCAAGGTGGAGATGCCAAACCATGCCATGCATATTCGTTATTACAGACAAGGCCATGTGACCTGCTAAAAACCTGTAGAAACGGAATACCTGTTTTCACACCGAATTCATGACAGGAGAAGGTATCAGTTGATCAGTCATAAGTTGAAATGTCCAGGTTAAACATAAAATTTCCATTGCTTGCATTTTTATTGTTTACATCATTACACATTGAATAGTATCTGTTCCTGACCTATTTATGCACAAAGCAAGTAATATGTTTTTACAACCTACAACTTGAAACCTAGACTTGCTACAAGTCGACCTCTTGGCGAGCGAAGCGAGCCTTTTTAGGCTGCGAAAGTCTACTTGAAACCTCAAATGGCGTGTAAACTAACCGTTTCATCCATCAATGAGCTTGGATACAGAGAGTTTATTGTAAGATTTGGTAATGTTGTAGAGGGAAACTCTCTCTGTGCGGCTGCCGTGTATGCATGTGGTCTAGAAGACCTTTTTCTTCCTTTGAAAACTTCGTGGGAACAATGTGCCAGTTTATTGATGACCTTCCTCAAGATGGAAAAGCAGGAATTTTGCGAAGCTTTCTTGACCTTACAGCTCGCTGGGAGTCTCTGTCATGCGACTCGCAGAGGGAACAAACAGAAACAGGCATAAGAAAACTGATCAACGACGAAGAATATCAAAATATCTGCGGTACGAAGTTTAGCAGATATTTGTTTTCTGCACGTTCTGAATTTGGTATTTTCATTGTGTTTTTCAATGAAGTGTTCAGTAGTTACGTAATACGTGTTAATTGCGTTTCATATATAAGTTGTTGTCAGTCAGTATGTTCTTCCTTCGGGTCTGCAACGCCACACGCTACAACACTGTTCTGTTTAACATGAGTGACGCGGAGGACAGCAATGTTCGTTCTCGTCCGAACCCTGAAGTCGTAGATCCTTTTATTGGCGCTGCTATACAGGCTGCCGTTACTCGTTCTATAGGTTCTTTAACCGACAACCTTACACAGGTCATTGAATCTCGGCTTACCGATTTTGCCAAGCGTTTTTCAGAGGAAAACAGTTCGTCCGTTGAGCAAGCTGTTAAGAAGGCGCGTCGCGAGCATTACACGTGCAAGAGAAAGGGTAACCAGCAGCAGTTAGACCATTCCCTCCAGGCGCTGGACAAGCTAGACGAAGCTTCCGACGCACTGAAGCACAAATCTTATGAAAAAGCTAAGGCTGCTTTGGAGTCAGGTACGGAATTAGTGTCCAAGCGTGTTAAAGCAATAAAGCTAGCCGACAAGAGCGAGTTTGGATGGGCGACGGTCAATGAGTATCTATCCGACGAACTCGCCTCTGACTCAGATGATGAGAAGAGAATTTACCGGGCCGAGAGGAGAGCTGAGAGAAAGGTCACTAAGGAAAAACGTCGTCGTGCCCGTTCTGGCGACAAAGGCAGTGGCTCCGCCTCTACATCTCGGGCGACTTCGTCAAGATACGCATCCAGCGATTTGGTCTCACGCCCGGAGGCTAGACCAGCTCGTCGTTTGGGCCCCTGCTTTAAGATAAGTACCCAGCACTTTTTCGCTTTACTATCTTTGTTTCTTTCTTCGTCGATTATGGCGTTACCGCACAGGCCATAATCCAATATTCTCAGTGATTTGCTGCATTTGTGTTTATATTCATATAGGTTAGTGCAGAATATCAAAATATCTGCGGTACGAAGTTTAGCAGATATTTGTTTTCTGCACGTTCTGAATTTGGTATTTTCATTGTGTTTTTCAATGAAGTGTTCAGTAGTTACGTAATACGTGTTAATTGCGTTTCATATATAAGTTGTTGTCAGTCAGTATGTTCTTCCTTCGGGTCTGCAACGCCACACGCTACAACAATGTTCTTTTATTTTTATGTTATGGATTTTATTTTCATGTTTTTCTGTATGTGTTCCCCTTTTTTCAGTGCGGGGATTTTGGTCATTTGAGTTCCACCTGCTTGAAGCCTGCGGATTCTTCGAAGAGTAGCTCTCGACGCGATTGACTAGATGGCGCCTCGTCGACCTGTGATGAAGTTGAGTGTGATTTAATTCATTTATTGTCTTGTTGTGGCGACGAGTTTAGTGCGAAAGGCGGAAGCAGTGGCGTGAAAGGTCGCTTGCAATCTTCGTTTAACTTTTGGGTCGAGACTTTAGATGCTCCAGATTTTGTCCTTGATATGATTAGGCGCGGTTACAGATTGCCGTTTGCCGAGTACCCCTCGCAGTGCTTTTTGAAGAACAATAGATCAGCTCTTCAGCATCCGGAATTTGTCGCTGATGCTATTAGCGAGCTTTTAAGTAACGGCTGCATTGTTGAGCACGAATTACCCCCGTATTGTGTTAATCCTTTGACAGTCGCTGTTGGGAAGAAGCTTCGCCTGGTTATCGATCTGAGACACGTAAACAATTATTTAGTAAAACCTACATTCAAGTACGAGGACTTACGATCGCTTTCTCAAGTTCTCGATGAAGGACACTGGTTTTTCTCTTGGGACCTTAAGTCCGGTTACCACCATGTCGATATTTGTCTCGACCACCAAAAGTACCTTGGTTTCGCGTGGCCTTTTTCTGGCGTCGTCAGATATTTTTCCTTTACAGTACTGCCTTTCGGGTTAAGTAGCGCTTGCTTTTGTTTTACCAAGTTAATGCGCCCGTTAGTTAGGCGTTGGCGTTCTATGGGGCACAACAGTTTCATTTGTTTGGACGATGGTTTCGGGAGTCGACCAGACAAATGTTCTGCCGTGGCAGCTAGCTTAATTCAACGTAAAGAGCTCTCTTCATCTGGTCTTCTTTGTAACGAGGAAAAGTCTCACTGGGATCCAGTTCAAATTGGCGAATGGCTAGGCTTCGTTATTGATACTATTTTAATGTGTTTCCGGATTCCCGAGAAGAAAGTTCTCAAGCTTAAAGGCTTGCTAGATTCTGCGATTCAGGATGGATTCTCTTCATTTCGCGAGTTAGCGAGAATAGCAGGCACTATCATTTCAGCTGCGTTAGCTGTTGGTCCAATTTCTCGTCTTTTGACCAGACAAATGTACTTCGCCATTGAAACCAGATCGGCTTGGGATGACATAATTCATTTTCCTCCGAGCCTTTTACAAGAACTGAAATTTTGGTATTGCAACATCGACTGCTTAAACGGCTATTCTATTAGGCCACCGTTAGCTACGCATACCGTTGTATTTTCCGATGCTAGCAACGTAGCGTTCGGAGGATTTTCGGCTACTTTAGACGGCTCCTGGGAGAGCGAGGATATCGGCCAAAGCTCTACATTTCGCGAGCTGAAAGCAATTTTTTACGTGTTGCTTTCTTACGTGGCTCAACTGAAACACAAGAGAGTTAAAATCTTCACTGATAATCAGGCCGCCGCCAGAATAGTTGCTATCGGAAGCTCCAAATCTCACCTCCAGGCCCTGGCTATGGATATTTTCAATCTTTGTCTTGCCAACAGCATCGTTCTCGAAGCCCAGTGGATCCCTAGGTCTCTTAATGAAAGAGCAGATCTTCTTAGCAGATTTATTGATAAAGACGACTGGTCCATCAATCCCTCGGTATTTCGACTTGTCGACGCTAAATGGGGCCCTCACACAATTGATCGCTTTTCGTCCTATTACAATGCCCAGCTTCCGAGGTTCAACTCTAAATTTGCTTCCCCAGGTTGCAGCGGTGTGGACGCCTTGGCTCAGGATTGGCGACATGAGAATAACTGGGTTTCCCCTCCGGTGGGTGCCATTGTGCCTTCAGTTAGGGCTCTCTCGTCCTGCTCCGGTTACGGCACTTTGATCGTTCCAGAGTGGCCCTCGGCCTATTTTTGGCCTTTTTTGCACGACATCGCCTCCCAGTTCAAGTCTTTTGTTAAAGAAGTGTTTGAGCTTCCTTGTATTGAAGACCTCTTGCTGGAGGGTCCAGGACAGAAGCAGATTTACAAAGCGCGTTCGTCGGTGTTCAGCGGCTGCCCGAAATTTAAAATTTTAGCTTTGCGGGTAGATTTTAGGTGAGCTTTCCCATTTTTGTCTCCCCTTACAGCTCATTATTGTCGGTGTTTTAGGTTTATCTTTTGTTAGCCTCGTTTTGGTATTATTTATTTGCCTGATTTGGCACCGTTATCGTTTCTGCTTTGGCAGTGTATTTTTGCCTGATTTGGCAGCTTTGTTTTGCCTGTTTTGGCAGCGTATTTTTGCCTGATTTGGCGGTGTATTTTTTGCCTGATTTGGCAGCGTCTTCTTGGCTCGGAGTTCGATGTCCGCTTCACCCCGCAGTTGGCCTTATTTTATGTTTTATTTTATTGGTCTACATTTGTTTTATCGAATGTTTGCTATTTTGTTGTATTTTTTACTGTTTTTTACAGCACTACTGGGCCCAGCCAGTTCGGCTTCCATTTGTCGTTGTTTCTCATTACATGTCGTTTTTACGCTGTAGTACTGTCCGTGCTGCATGATTATGATGCAGCATCATATTTTCTACTGTATTATAATTTTAAATGTTTTGCCTTTTCCTGCCTACTTTTATTTTATTTTTAGATGTTCTCCAATCCGGGATTTGGAGTGAAGCGAATTCTTTGGCCGATCCATCCTTGCGCAAGCTTGTTCCAGACCTTCTCCATTTACAGTTTGAGTCCAAGGCTCCCTCTACCGTGCAGAAGTATAGATCTGGCTGGATCAGATGGCGTGAATGGGCAGATTCTAAGATTGGCGTTTCAGTTATTCCAGCGAAGCCACTGCACATTGCTCTCTTTATCAGCGAACTTACTGCTGTTTCTATTTCTAATAATACGGGGATATCTCCTATAGAGTCAGTTGTTTATGGTATTAAGTGGGGTCATAGTCTGGCCGGTATTGTAGAATGCCCTACTGGTCACCCCCTTGTTAAGTCGTCCTTGGAGGGTGCAAGAAGGAAGCTTGCTCGTCCTGTTCAACCCAAAGAGCCTTTATCCGTTGACACAGTTTTAAGGATCGCTGAATATTATATTTCTAGTAGTTCGCTTGCCGTTATTCGTTTTCTTTTCGTCCTTTTGGTTGGCTTTGCTGGGTTTTTTCGTATGGACGAAATTCGCAATTTGACAGTTAGAGATGTCTCTATTTTCAACGAGTACATGTCACTTTTTATTCCTAAACGTAAAAATGATCAGTATAGAGAAGGGCATACGTCCTTTCTAGCTAGGTCTCATAAGGCTACTTGCCCAGTTTCTATCACCGAAAGGTTACTTAAGCTTTTCCCTTCAACTTGTGAGTCATCTTCGCCCCTCGTTAGGCGAATCGTTAAAACTAAGTCTAGGGAGTGTTTTCATGCTTCTAGAGGAGTTTCATATTCAACGCTAAGAGATGAATTTAAGAAATTTGTTAAACCATTTGTAGGTGACATTGCTCTTTACGGCACGCACAGTATAAAGTCTGGTGCCGCCTCAAATCCTGCTTGTCGGAGTGTTTCCGCTGATCTGCTAGATATGCATGCTGGCTGGAAATGTGCCACTTCTAAGAACAGATACATTAAGCACACCGTTAGTGATCGCTTAAAAGTTGCTCAAACTATTGCTATTTAGTTTTTGTTTGTTTATTGCAATTATTTAGTTTGTTAGTAGTCTTGGCGGGGGACTTAAGTCGTGCCTGGCCCGCCCCAGATTTCCTATCCCTTTTTTCCCCACGGGGTTTTTTAGGTTAGGTTTTTTCTGGCCCCCCTGGCACGGCTTACTCTATTTGACGTTTTCATTTCTATTTTGTACTAGTTGTTTGCATTTTCTTTAATAAAGTGGCGTTATGGCGTTACCGCACAGGCCATAATCCAATATTCTCAGTGATTTGCTGCATTTGTGTTTATATTCATATAGGTTAGTGCAGAATTTCTGCGTCTGAAACACTATACTAACCTTTATAGGGAGAAATTTGGATTTACTTTTGTGATATGCGCTCGTTTACATGATACCAAAGATTCTGTTTTAGAGAAAGTCCTAGAGCGTCTTAAAAATAACGAAAACCAAGAGTTAGAAACAGGAATAGAAGAAGTGAAAAAGATAATGATCCAGAGGATGAAAGATTTGGTGGATGATTGTCAAACTTCTAAACTGTAGTTTGAAAACCTGGATACACAGTGTTCGATTAGTGTGGAAATGATTATAGGATCCCTCTGGGCTGGTAGCTTTGACGGTTGACGGTTAAACATTAGATCTTTTGACAGTTAGTTGTTAAGTAGAAGTTTGGTCCAAGAGTTTAATTAAACATTTACTTCAGAGTCTGTAAAATTACTAGTAATCGTTTTGTTTTGGAGGTGGACAGAAGATAGAAAACAATGGGACTATTGTTACCTCGTTCTCATTTGCCTGGTGAAAACAATGGTCTACAGCAGTCTGCAGTCTGCATTTGGTACAGATCAGTTTCAGGTTTTCTTTGCCTTTCACTTATAAAATTTTAAAATTTTTTAAAATATAAGCAAGTTTTGTAGTCTTGGAATGTTTAGAAAGAGTGTTCTCGAGAACATGGTAACTGATTTTTCCAGTTTAGAGATTCTTCAGTAGCCAGAAGCCAGTGAAGATCAATTGAAATACTGAGCCAGATTTGAAATACCTTAAAACTTTTCGACGACTAGTATTAATTGCATTTTTCACGGTAAGAAATTACCTTTTTGACGGTTTACGGTTAAATTTCAGGCTATTTGACGGCTTACGGTTGTAAGAAAACTAGAAAATGTCTTATGGTGGCCCGAACCTATTTATATGCGCGTTGGTTATGCTTTTGAATTGCGATTTTCGGCAGGAAAGATTTAACCGATTTCCATAATTTTTGACATCCTTAATAAAGAATGGTTGAACTTTAAGAAAATGCTACTTATTTTCTTATAGGTTTAAGAACGTTTGAGATATCGCGATATGTTTTAAACCACATTTTCACAAAAAATGTCAACCCTAAGAGAGATTTTTCTCTAACTTCGGCAAATAAGCCTCAGAACTCTCTCGTTTTATATCTGCAAGTTTGAAGTCAATCGTGACCGTAGAACTCGCTGCACAAATAGCTGGGCAGATTAAACCTTAAAATGCAACGCTAACACACACATTTGTGAAAGCTGACACACAAGTAGAGGGCAACTGCCGGAGGACTATCTCCTATCTGCAAAGGTATTCTTGAGTACAAAATAGTACTAAAAATATAAGCGCACTGCGTCACTCTGCATATTAGGGATTCTGCTTGCTTCGTAGCTCTCTAAAAACTGAGGGACAATTTGAAATTAGTGATTGCGTTTCCCTCCGCTCCTCAGTTACCGGCTGGGAACCAAGTCTTTTTATTTTATTTTCATTTTTTAAGGCAAATTATGTGAAAAATTTGCATTTTGTCTCGTCAATGACAATGACCTCCTAGTCACGTGCTTCCGAACCAAGAATAACTCTTATGCGCATTTGTGTCAGAGGCTCTAACAACGCCAGTATCGTTTTGGAACCTTAACCTGACATGAAGTTTTACAACTTAGCTATTCGTAGGAATACACCAAGTCATGTTGTGGGTAGTTATGTAAAGTAAGAAACACTTTTTAGTCACACCCTTTCATAATTGCACAGTTTTGCAAATTTGTCTAAACTATTATTTAATATATAAACTTTGCAGCTTCCATTTTCATTTTTATCAGGCAATTTTATTGACCATGATGAAGGACAATATTACTTAAATTTAGGTGCTAAGTGTTCGACTCAAGGCTTAGCCAAATACATTAGCGTAAAGTCACTCAGTTTTGATTGCCAGTAAATTTGTCTGTCACAAAGGGACATGAAGTATCTTTTAGCCTGAGAAAACAGCCGGCATTTCACGACGCTACCAATGGTTTCCTCGCGAAATGACGTCTGTCAGGAACCTAGATCTTGGGAGTGCTTTTGATTGGCTTAAAATTTGCTTCATCTAAGTAAAAGTATTAACACTTAGATCCCAGTTAGTGACGCGTCATCAGTGTGGAATTTTTGCCCTCGAACCTTAGACGACATTTCGCTGGGAGAACCCAGTTGAAGTCGCGAAACTGATGTCACCTGTTTTATCAGGCTTGTATTTTTAAGCTTTAATTTCTCAATTTGTTGAATTGAAAGAACTGTTTTCAGTGGGTTAAGGAGTACATAAGAATGCCATTCATGATGTCTCTAGTGGAAAGAACGATTTTCCATCCAAGAAGCAATTGAACCAAACTTCGGTCGCTCAGATGGTTCCTCGTGCCAGCATTGTAACATAAGATTATAGCTAAAAACGGAATTAAAGAAAAATAAAAGAATAAGAAAAGTAAGTTTAAAACGTAAATCCAGTACGTGTTTCTTTATAAAGTGAACGAACTGGCCCTTGTAACTAACAATCTCGTCGGGCAAATTCACTTAATTCCTAGCCATTATTTTATAACTGGAAAGGACAGAGGAAGCTGGTAACTCCGGCTATAAGAAAAGCTGCAAAAACTGCGATATCATATAGCAGCAAACTCTTAAAAAACTCCCAACCATTCAGCATATGTGATCTGTACTCTCCTAAAGAGGTGTATACCATGTATAGGCTATATGCGTCCTTTTTTTGGGTGCTATGACTACAGTAAACATTTCAAGGACGTAATCCAATACTAATATTAAGGACCTTAAGATCCGAGGACGGCGACGGCAGAGAAAACGTCTCTGAAAAAGTGAATTCGTGTTCTTTCAATCTTCATCGCGATTACTCCAAGCAGGAGCCCATCAAATGGAGCCTCCATCTCCATTAATTTCTTGAGTCAACCCTTTCCCGAGTAGATTTATAAATAGAACGGCTTGTTTCCCGCGAAAAGTGTCATATTTCCCCGAGTCTCGTATGTCACCTTGAAAAAATAGAGCTGGATGAAGTCGAACTCAGAAGCCCGTCCTTCGACCGTTTTCCTTTTTTACTGTATGTCCATTTTTACAATTTTACAGCCGCCGGGATCTGGGTGTCATGAAATAAAAGTTAATAAACTACCCGACTGAGACTGAGCATGAAGCGATGGGACAAAGGCAGCGAACTGAGGATCACTGAAAGGTTATCTTTGCAAGTGTTTTCTTTTTTGCCGTCATACATCCCACATGTAGGCATGCCCTTCGAA
>NC_133209.1:9984334-10029334 GCF_958299795.1 Porites lutea
AAGCAACAGCTTAAGCGTTCTCATGGAGACAAATATTGATTTAAGAAACAAATAATGCACGCATGTCGAATGCATGCCTAACTTTTGTACTTTCATTTTACTTACACATCACTTTCTGTAGTATAAACTTGATTTATTAGTGACTCAACTGCCATCCATTTCACAGGCATCAGACCCTGTCAATAAAACGCAGAACCTTGAATTCAGGAATCGTTTGGGGGCATTGTCTGTTGCGAAATAGAATTGACAGCTGTGAATCACAGCGCAGTTAAGGTACGGCTTACGATGTGCGCTTGGCTATCAAACAGGCAATCTTAAATTAATCGTAGCCGGCAGGAAATTTATTTTCGATTTGGCATAAAGGACAGCGGTCTTTGTTATATATACGTACTTACATTGGATCTTCTAACGTAGATTTCCTCTCGGCCCAGGTCCCTTGCCATGCCAAAGTCGGTAATCTTACAGCGCAGCCCTTCACCAACTAAGATGTTTCGAGCTGCCAGATCTCTGTGGATAAGCTACGACCAGAAATAATAATGTACTTAATCATTACATAAAAAAAGTTTGCTTACAAATTTCTTATGACGCAAGCATTGTGCTTTTCCTTATGTTTGCGTCATCTAAGCTTAAAATTGCGGGCAAAAGGTCGGAATCACGAGCCATAACAAACTGTGTAACGAAACATATTTTCATTCTCTTATGCCTGGGCTTTTGTTTGTATCGTTTCGTTGTGCGTTTAAACGGAGGTGTCGAAAATCACGAAAAGCACTCGCCACGAAAATCCTTCTAAGCTGCAAAGATGGATTGATTGTTTTTCTTAAACGCCAGCTCAAGTAGAGCTCAAACTGTACTATATAGTTCCTTCTTCGCTGAACTGTATACTTGCCAGCGTTTTTATTGGGCGCACGAGTACCTAATTTTTTTGGGTATCCGCATCGATGAATATTTTGTGGGGGAATCTAACCAATCCGACTCCCCTGTTTTCAGATTTAAGTTGGCGACAACAAGAGCACTGAGCCTACGCCTCCCAAGGCATGCGCTGTAACTAACTTCTCTAGCTTCGTCAAGACAAATTTAATGCTTTTGCTTAACGTTCCCGTAATCTTTCTTGTCTCTACACAAGCAATCCATATCTATATCTCTGGAAACAGCGAAAAGGCAAAGCATTCATGGAGATCAGCAAACCTGGTGCGCCGAGATAAATTCCATTCCACGGGCGACATCAGCTGAGAATTGGTAAAGTTGTCGTTCTGGTATCTTTGATGGCACCTCCTTGCTTCTTAAATCATAGAAATCATCATTTTCTCCATTACTTTTTCTTAAATATCCAAGAAGATCGCCATGAGGAACAAATTCCAGGATAACAAGAGGTGGTCCTTAAAAAAAAAAATGGGAAGAAACTTATGCCTAGTCCACACGTATCCGGATATTTTTTAAATCCGCAACTCACCATACGAATCCGCAACTTTTTGAATCCGCTCTCCAAAGTGGAAATTTTTTAATACGCTATGAATCCGGAATCGTGTGGACACTAAATCAGGATATTTTTTATCCAGTGACGTAACAAAATCGAGCCCAGCTCTTTACCGTGAATACGGTAGAACCTCTATCCAGCGGACACCCTCAGGACCAAGGCAAGTGTTCCCTGAATAGAGGTTGGGCTGGGGTTTTTCTTAATAATTAACAGACAAATAAAATATATTTCTTTTATTCTGCCTTGGAATCTGCTGAAGTCATTAATATTTCAAGTAGCTGCATAATAATAAAAAAAATCACGATTAACTTATCTCTGCATTGTTGTGTGTTGAATTCCCACAAGTGCAGTACACCGATTTCAAGTGAGATAGTTCATTTATCTTGAAATCTGTAGCCGTTGTGACCAGTGAATACTTAAATTTATCAGCGATTTTTGAGGTCAATCACTCTAGTTTGAACGCTAAGGTGTCCCCTGAATAAAGGTTAAACCCGAGTTTCGGAACCCAGAAAAAGTGTCCCTTTTTTCTGAAAAGAGGTGACCCTTCAATTAATAGAGGTTACAAATGCAAAGATCATGTGAACGTTTTTCCGGGACCAGAGTTTGTGTCGCTTAATGAAGGTGTCTCAAAGGAGAATTTCCACTGTGTTCAAGATGGTGCGGAGCGCAATGTTGTCGCCTCTGGCTTCTTGGACTTCGGTTTAAAGTCTTATAACGTGTGTGCAGTTAAACCTAGCTATGATTACGATGCCAAACGGCTGCTCGACATTCTGAGGCTTCTTTCCACGTCGGACGAAAGTTAAACTAGCAAAGTAGAGCTTGAGGGACAACTTTGTCAGCGATACAGTTATTGAAGAAGAATGAAGAGAAAACTTCCCATGAGCCAAACATAGCGCTAGCTTTACAAATTAGCTGGGTGACGTCGACTGAAAGTGAATCCGGATACGTGTGGCCGGGCAAACTCGATTTAAATACGCTACGTATGAACGTGGAAATTTTTGAATCCGCAAGGCTAGGATGATTTGCGGATTCAAAAATATCCAGATACCTGTGGAAGGGGCCTTAATCAAGCGCAAAACTGCAATTATTATCTCTGAGATAACCGCAAGCTTATAAATGTAAATAGCAAATTGCTATCTACATGTATGTTCAGAATTCTTATCAATTAGGCTAGCATTTATTATCATATTTCAATTTCTTTGTAAGATGTACAGTCGACTCACTCCCGATAACTCGAACCTTCATTTGAAATTGGAAAAAGTTCAAGTTATCGGGAGCTCAAGGAAAATAGCCGCTTTTTTTAAAAAAAATATCTCTTTAACTTAACAATGCTATCGAAAGCATTCTAGGCTAAAAATTCTTTGCCAATAGTTTTAAAAAAGTACATTTGAGCGTGCAATAATGTTTGAAACCCAAGAAAGTAAAAAAATTCTCTTCACTCAGAAGTCCTGTTCTGGTCATGAAATCTAGTTGCTGCAAAGCGACTGTAGGGAGCGAGCAGCAACGTAATCAGGATTTAAGAGAAATATATGGGACGAATTCTCGAATTCATCGATTTTTACCACAATGCATTGCATTTAGCCAGAGTGCACCGCGCCACTTTTTACCAGAATGCATTGCGCCACGAAAAACTTTAATAAAAACACGAGGAAGTTCGAGTTCGCTGTTCAGGCTCAGAGTTTTCTTTGTGTCAAAGCACGGTTAGAGATCTTACCAAATTTAAGACACGCAGGAGTCTTTCAGATGAGTACGATGGTTAACTTGGGATTGGATTTCAAGAGCCTTTGACTCGTCCAGGCGTTAAACTTGACGAGATGATGAGCATTTGCTCTTCTAACTTACTGACAGCACGGGGGATACTTGCTAGAAGATGACGTGAAAGTGAGACAATGTCATGCCATGCTATTCTTAGGTACCTGTATGAGCCGAAAATGGATGTGATTTTGACCATTAGCTTCAAAATAACAGCGGAAATCGAGATAACCAAACATATGTTTTGCGTCCTACTTTGCAGACGAGGACTCGTTTCGGCGTTTTGTAAAGCCTAATTGTGTTCTTTCATTCATTCATTGCCATGGAATGCGTTTGCATCGTTTTTTTTGTTTTGTTTTTTTTTTACTACTGTTAATAGCTCGGTTAATGCGGATCGAGTCTTACTCGGTTCCTTTTCTTTTTTCCTTCTTTCTTTCTTTTTTTTTTTGTTGTTGTTTTCTATACATATATATGCCTAAGTAACTGTTATTTAATAAAGTGCATAAACAGCAAGAAAAGTATCGTGTTTCAAGAGAAAAGCTAGTACACCGTATATTAAAATTAATATGTGGATAAACAATCCGAATTTCTATCATTTTCTACAATTTACTGTGGGAAAACCAGAGTTGAAAACCATTTGATCATTTTCTAGACAACCTTCCCACCAGTTCTTTCTCGTATATACTGATAGTAATTATTACATTCCAACATGTAAATCATAGGACATTCAATGTCATTTTCTTTTAAGTCTCACGCAAGCAGATGGATGACTGCCTAATTAATGTCAGTATTAACAGAATGCAGTTCTGCGGCATTAATATCTTTTAGATACCCTAGTATGATATTTACTTTGGCTTTACCTTTGCTAAACGATTTAAATCTTGCAGCGGAAGAGGTTACACGAATATTGCTCACGAATATTAACAGCGTTGAACTTAGAGGAAAAAATGATTATACCTTTTACAACAGAATACTACTTTTCAGTATTAACTCTATCTTTTTTTAAGCATGAACTTACTGAACTCCATCTTTCCCCGGCATCGCACCACATCTTTGGTCACACATCCCAGCAATCGTATGACGTTAGGATGAGGTTTAAGCTTCTTCAACAAGTCCAATTCAGACAAAAGGTCCTTGAGATCGGACTTGGAAGATTTTTCTACAATTCAAATATAATTTTCATTTGTGTGAAATGGTTTGCGGGCTTGTTTGGCCCATGAACTCTTACTGTTGCTACTTTGAAGGGCGTGCCTTGTAAGGGTATTAAAATCAGAAAAATTTGAAAACAAAGTTGACATTCCGCGACGATACCACCGCCATTTTCCCCTTTTGATGAAATGACATCCGAGGAAAGAGCGCAGAATTCCATACTGATGACTCGTGCCTCTGATTGGATGAAGAAAATTTTGAACCAATCAGAAGCACTATCCTGATGTCGAGTCATCAGAATGGAAATTCTTCGCTCCTTCCTCAGACTCTTTCGGCTGTTTTCTAAGAAATTGAGGGTAGCATTTACAAGGATTGAAGTGAAAAATTCGTTCTATTATTCTAATGGTAGAGAAATTTAGCGTCTTAGCTTAGGATATTGAAGTTTCCAGTTTGATGTATCCAATTTAAGTTGGACTAACCCTGGTATCTGTTTTGTTTTTTTTGTATTTTGTTGTTGTTGTTGGAATCACATCTATAACCAGCGGGTACTAACCGGTGCTCTAAAACGTGTAGATTAGCCATTGACAGGGGTCTCACTCACCTTTAAGCATTTTAACGGCCACCACGGACCAGCTTTTGGCACCATTTACTTCCCACGCCGCACCCTTCCACACTTGGCCAAACGACCCACGACCAATTCTTTCAAATAATGTCAAATGATTGCATGAAACCTCCCAGTTGGTGTTAAAAAGCACTGGCGTGTATGGGGATTCAACTTTGCTATGCGGCTTCAATGTAGAGCCAGTTTTCCCCGCTGTGTTCTGGTAGAAAGACTTTAGACATTGATCATTCTGATAGCCGGTGGCTCCGTGAAAAGCTATCGTCCGAGGGCTTGTACAATTTGATCCCTCAGCCATTCTAGTTCGTGTATCTGTACATCGCGTATTTAACGGTGGCAGAGTTAATAATGAATCCTTATGTTGGAAGCTTTCAGTGACACTTTTACCGATAATCTTCAACCTTGGTTCTAGCCGAGGCCTAGATTGGAAGGTATGGGCTTTTCTATCGTAAGTGCAGCGACTGGTTTGAGCCCTCAGTTGCAAATTTTCACTGTCCACTGGTTGAAGGTAATTCTCAGAATTTGAATTTTGATGGCATACACCAGTTTCAAATTGATTTCTCCGAAAGGTTTCTGACTCCTTGACTGCTCTCGTTTCCTGATTGATCTCTTGAATGCTTCCGTCCATTACTGTACCTGTTCTCTTACTAGTTTCCATGACAACTTGGTTGTCCCTTTCAGGATTAGCAGGGTTGATATACCCAGTAATAAGAGCCTGACTATCCCTTATTCCTTTGATAACACGGCGATTTTCAGTTGTTTTCACAGCACTGGACACCTGATTTGAAGTAACTGCTCGAGTGAGATCGTTTGATTCTGGATGGAACGATGTCAGTGCAAAAACTCTGCCAGCGCTTCTTTGTTCACAGTTCTCTCCGACTTGACTTTCTGTCACTGTTGCTGACAATTGTTCTGAAGCCCTGTTCGATTCTAAGTTACCTACTGGCAATTCTAATGACGTCACCGAGTGTCTTTCATTCATATCATTTCCTTGAACCTGCAACAAATAAGTAAAAACCCCGTTAAATAAATACGGACACTGAGGGAGCAATGGAAAGTGTCCGCATTAAGCGTGTTGAAGTTACAGAAAATATAAGGACTTTCTTTCCCACGGGCAAAGCAAACTGTCCGTAATAATGAGGTGTCCGTAAAGCAGGTTTTGACTGTCGTTTATCCCTATTAAATTCCTATATTCATAAAAATATTTATGAAAGCAAACCGACGAGACTGGGGGAATAAAGTTGGGCCCTAATAAACTGAAACATGATCATCTTATCATTTTTTCCGATCTAAAAGTAGTAAATTAAAAAAAGAGGACGAAAACCATTCAGTGTTGGCAGTGGTAGAGGGTGGAAACTAAAACGACCCCGAATTTTTTTAAGTGGCAGGACTGGTTAACCCTCTCGCGAAAAACCTTCTGAATACATTAATACTGAAACGCTGCTAAGCAATCTCTACAAAATTAACGGCTTTTTTAAAATACTTTTATCTAAAAGAAGAAAAGTGCCGTGAGAAATGAAAAAAGGGATCTCACCAAATCAGAGGATCTATTCTCTTGGGATGTAAGGGACAATCTTGTTATTCTGAAAAAAAAAATAAAGATATTTTTTCTTGCGGCATAAAACAGATAGTATAGATTACAATTTTTCACTTTCGAGTATTCGTTTCGAAGTCATCTATTTACGATTGACAGGGCCCTCAGCTTGGCTGAAAATGACCAAATAGCCGGAATAGAGTTTTGCATTCAAAGTGGCGCTATAAAGTTTGTATCTGTTCGGTTCAGTCCTAGGGCAACGTGAGTCTTTTCGAAATTACAATGGCTTCAGTATTATTTTCCCAGAACTTTAGATTCAATTCCAAGTTTCACAAAGGTTAAAATATTACTGATTCCTTTAATAATCCATCAAATTTCCAATCCTAAAGTATTAGGTTTCCTTTTTCTTCGAAATATAGCTACACCTAGGCAGTGAAATGTGAAAAACTGGACTTCAGAAATCGTAGCCTTCCACCATGTCACTTACGGAAAATTTCAAGCTATCTGATTTAATTTGCTTCTTCGAACAGATATTTTACAGAAAGCAGAGTTTGGGTTCCCCAGTTACAAATTTGCCAATTCGAAGCAACTAGTCACTGTTCTACGTTTTTTTTTTAAGTTAGCATTTCAAGATTTCTTAGTGCACCTATGGGAATAAAGACGTTGGATTAACACTACTGAAATGACGATAGCAAAATTACGTTTTTAGATCGCGGTGCTTTGAAAAAGCCCATGCACTACATGGTAATGCGCTCGCTCACAGCTGATAACACAGTAGATAAATAACGCTTTTTCAAAATCTCCCAGTAGACACACACACATTGAAGTCTGTAGACTGTCACTTACTCCTTTTCTAAGCAAAAAAATAATGTCAAAATTTTTCTGTTTCCGTCCAAGTAAAATCTATTTTTTAAATGAATTGAATCCACAACCCCACGATGAAAGACGAATGACGGATAAACGTTTTCTTCAAAATATAAAATACATACGCTCTGATTTCTTGATGACCTGTTAAATTGGAAAAGAAAGAATCAATGTTAGAATCTATGCTCAAAATGTCCTTGTTTGTGTACGTGGAGATATTTACGTACCACATATACATAATTACATTTCATCAAGCCTGTTCGCTAGTAGCAATGTACTGAGCAACAAATTGAGCAATGAAATGTTAGCTGATTCGCCCCATGGAAGGACTGTAAGGTATCTTTCGCCCCATGTTAGGTATTCATAGCCAGTATATAGACAGTCTAGAATTGTGGCTCCACGCTGTGAATTCCCGATTTCTTGTCAGTGGAACCTGGACTCGGGATTCTTATATCAGGACAGAGATTACTATGGACATCATGCAATAAATGAGTTATTTTTTGAAAGAACAAGGATGACATGAACTGTAAAAAATTTAGTTGACTTACGTTCTTCTTTTTCCTTTCTACAAACAGATTTTCTGCGTAAACAGTAGATTCCTCCTAGAAGCAAGGAAGATAAAGCAATGGCAATCATAATGCTTACGAGGGTGACATTGTAATTCATCTCCTCATCTTTCATGTTAGCCCTGTACGTTGGTGACATCCCTGTTGCAGCCTCTGTTAGAGAAAAAACAGATGATATCAAAACGACTTCTCCCCGCAAGGAAAAGTAAACCAAACTACCGTAAATCCTCTATTAAGCCCCCTTCCTCTAATAAGCCCCCCCTTCTCAGAGGAGGAAAGTTAATAAGCCCCCCTCTCTATTAATCCCCCATCCCCCTTCCCCAGTCCTTATTCTTCACAAAAAAATTAACGATTAATGTGGACTGATCAGTTATGGTTTGTTAATAAAAATTACCGAAGAACACGAGGCCGAAAAAACATTTTTGACGAATAAGAATTTTGTTTTTGTTACTTTTAGGCTCCCACAAGTGAATTAAATACTTTTGACAGTGACTTTAATTGTACAACGCGTAAGTCTACTCTGTCTTATACCACGGTATTTTTGCTACAGGTGATGCGTTTCGCTAAATTAAATAAGCCCCTTCTCTCTTTTAAGCCCCCCCCCTCTCTATTAAGCTCCCCCTCAAAAGTGCTTGAAAAAAATAAGCCTCCCCCCAGGGGGCTTAACAGAGGATTTACGGTATACTGGTGATGTAGTTATTAAAAGCAGTATTGGTCACAGCTCGTTGCTGGATTTAAACCTTGAGGTGAAGGCCGGTAACGCAACTAAACGGAGGTTGGCCGTATAGCATACTGTTCAAGAGAAACGCCAGTTTATTCTAAAAGAAACACTTTTATAGAAGCTTGTATAGTAATGGCTTTCACCCAAGAAGAGACAGCTCTCACATGTAAATTAGTACTGAACAAAACTACAATATTGTTACGAACGAGTTCTCCCCAAAAGGTTTTAATGAGGCTTCCCAACTACACGAACAATACCATAAACGTTAGCGCAAACTTAATAACCCAAAAAGGTGGTAAGTTCTCTGTAATTGAAACGTTAAATAACGGGTCTTTGATCAGTGGTCACCTTCTATGTCAGAGTGTATACGTATTTCCCTTTATTGTTTAGCTGGGCAAAGTAACACTTGGTAGCCGCTAACACGAGATGACGACAATTTGGAACTCCAACCGGGATGGCCAAAAGGGGGCGGGCCTGGTCGTTTGATGGAGGTGGCCGCTTGGTTCAATTTACAATGATATGATACAATTGTATTTTTAGTGGTCCTCTTAACATTCAACTTTATTTAGGCCACAGCCATTTCAAACGGCATACACTTCAATCTTTCCGCAGCAACTTGTAATGTTGTTTGGCAATCCTAGAATCCTATGCACTTTTAAAATAGGTCTCCGGTTACTGGTAAATTATTCATGTCATAGAGCAGGCAAATTTTTCCGAATATATTTTTTTATTTCTTGTAACTGATGAACTTATCGTACTTGTGTGAAGTGACTTCGCTGTTGTCTTGGTTCTCCGATTGGTTACATCCGCAAAATTTGTAGATATTATCAATGTTTTGCTACTTTGTAATTCGCTTTCGCCCCATTCGTTCCAAGCTGTTACTGCGAACATGTAACGTTTATAGGCAGCAAGTTCTATGTGGTACATAAAACCAGAAACATTTTTTCGTAACCAGGATTCCTTGTGAGTCATATCCTTGTCTGCCACCTTTGTCATGTGCAACACTCGGTGCCAAGCTGTATAGGTCGTCACCAAGCGTCCCTCACTGTAAACCGCTGACCACCGAAGAGTCCAACTAGAATTCACGACTTTTGTGTTTGTGTTAAGAATCGTCGGGCTTGCAGGGAGAACTTAAGATAGAGAGAAGAAAATGTTATGATGTAGAAATACCTATTTAAGGGACCACTCTTGCAATACATCAGAACAAAACCATGGGTGTATTTGCAACCATGAAAACATACGTAATTCACTGGCTTTGTGGGGAGGTATTTTTTCTTCAGATTAAGAATGAAAATATGAAGGCTTAGTTTTTCAAGTTGTGTAATTGTTTTCCGAGCAACTTGTTGTTAATTCTACTAGAAATTAGTACTGACTCGTAATTTTACCATCGTAAGAATTTCCATCCCTTAAGATCTTAACTGCATGATAGCATGATTTTGAAATCCCAGCTGACAAACCATATTCTCCATGTTTAGCATTCACATTAAGCATTTTGCGATCAGTGCTTCAAAAAACAAATTGAAATATTGTTAATCGTGATCTTAAAACGGTTTTTCTTTGTCGCACCACGGAATTCTGCTGAAAAGCTCATTGATTTTATCAATTACAGAAAGGAAATCGAGTCTCTTGTTTTCCATTCAGTATTGCTTAGGTTATCCAAAACGATATTATGAAAAAGGCCGCTTACATGCCGATCGCTATTCATTATGACAGGATTTTTCAGTCTCACAGCTTTACTAGGCTAACTACTAACTTCTGAGAAAAACATTTCTTCTGTCTTCTCCGGCTTCATTTTGGGTGACACAAGTGTACTCGCCCCAGTCTTCTTGAGTGATATTAAGTAGCCTGATCACCACAGTGGAAGTACCGTTACCATGGTTGCTGACGACATTTCGTCCTCTGTGCCACGTGACATTGAGAAGAGATAAGCCGCTGGCTATACAACTAAGGTTTATATTTTCTCCCGTTTTAAGGATCGGTGGTGTGGTGATGTCGGTGATTCGTGGCAAATCTGCAATGGCTAGAAACAAATTCATGGCAAGAGAATGGATCAACTTTCAACTTTTTACTACTAGAATCATACTCTTGGTTAAACCGCTGATTCTCGCTGTCAACTGGAGGCACTTTCCATTCAGCTCAAAATTCCGCAAATTTCATTAGAAATGGCAAATAAGACGGACCCGTTTTGGTTCAGTCCCACCGGAGTATCTGGGACCACCTTTGAAAGTAGTCAAATTTGACCTTTCCGGTCATTAATATTTCAGGTGGTCGGTCGGAATGAAATTTCCCTTTTCATTTGACATAATTGTTGTCCACAGAACTGCTCTTCTGTATTCTGCTTACAATATAATTACAATAACCAAACGCACGGTGGCCTGGGTCGGGCCTGTGCAACCGGAATGTATCGTTCCATTGCGCATGTCGAATTTCCGAAATTTCAAACACGAATTTTTGTTGAATGGAAAGTGACCCCTGATCTAAAGATATTTCCCTTTAAACAGAAAGCTGAAGTTATACTATAATCTAATGTATCGAAGATTTTTCAAGGGCGTTCGCAGCTGTATTAAGAAATCATGGCGCCAAGATGGATGTCCCCTTTCCCGGGCGTCAGTTACATTTTCTTGCTCAGCTTCGCTCGACATTAGCAGCACGACTTATAAAAATGTCAACGTCTACTGCTTTAGAAATGTGGCCTAATCAATGCCATTCCGTGTCCCATTAACAGCTAACAATGATAGGAAATATAGGATGGACCAAAGGTGGGATGGACTCTTATCCACGTTGAATAATTAAAGCAACAGGACACAAAACTTTAGCGACAGGCATACTTTGGATACAGACCTTCTGTGTTGTAGGCACAACTTCAATCAATAAAATGCAAATAGTTGTATGCTTTATGGAACTCCTCTGAGTCAGTTCAGCTTAAAAATTATCTTATGATGCCCACGCCTTTGCAATGAAACCGCACTGCGGTGGTCTACATGTTAAGTCAAAGAGAGAAAAGTTGGTGAAGGATTTTCATGAATCCCAGATCGCTTAGAAGCTAAAAAGATGAACGAGCAGGCAACCAAGTTAAAAGAATGCGATGCCTCATATAATAATGTGAGGCAATTGTGTGAGGTAAGCAGGGTGGGAAAACATGCTTAACTGTGCGTCGCCACCAAATGGGAAGGTATACGTACGAATAAATGTGGGAACTATACTGAAGACGCCAAAAGAATTTTCTTATAGTTTAGTTTTAAATCGTTTCTTTACCCCAATTGCAAAATCGTCGGAACAGATCAGAAATTCGAGGAGTCCAAGTAGTTGATATATAAGGGAGTCGACATAAAAAGCATGGTATCATGAATTCATCGCTCATATTTCAATTCATCTATATTTTATGGGGAGTTAACAATAACGAAAAAATATATATATAAATAGCCACATGCTTCTACCTACGTTTTGCCACGACTAGAAGTTGGACTATGTCTTTCAATGGATTGTCCGCGAGTCCAAACTCAACTTGTATACCAAAATCCACATTTCCGTCGGCCGGCTGAACATTATATAAAACAAAAACTGCCAGGGAAGATGTCAGATTTCCATCCCAACTCACCGCTGTCTCGTAACCTGCTCTTACACTTATGAACCCCTTTGAATCGACTGCTATAAGCTTTGGATGCAAGTAACCAGGACTTTTCCAGTAACCAAAGACGACCTCAAAGAGAGTTAGATGTGAAGGTTTATAGTACCGCCAAAGCAATGAAACGTTATCGCCAATAAAGACCTTGGTCGGCTTATCTGGAGTAGAAATCATTCTCTGTCGATCTCCTGTTGATAAAATACCATAGATTAACATGGTGCATGGTTCTGATTGGGTTAGTAGCTTGTATTGATCACAAGGTACATCCATTTTCTGGTAGCCTATCGGATATGTGACAGCTGGCGCGCACGAACCAAGGGGCCCCAGTGACACAGGACTCTCGGTTTCAAAGGCATGAACCACCTTGAAGTATAAATACTCGGCCTCGTTCAACTTGACTAGATTTCTGGTTCGTTCAAAAGAAGCAAAGTGGTTTTAAACACTGAAAAAATATGGTTTAAGCCCAAGATAAACTCCAAATAAAACTACCGACAGATTGCAAACAAAATTAAGAAAAACTGTTTGAAAGCAGAGGTCCACGCAACGCGTAAATATAACTGACTGGTTCCTCTTGCCGGATCTCTAATCGAAGAGATACTGTAGCCAGACGTCACTTAAAGTGTAAAATAAAACAAAACTGATATGCAGGGCTGGCACTACGGCAAAAGGCTGATTTATTATAGGCCAATATTTCGGCTAACAAAATTAGCCTTCCTCAAGGCCAGAGCTTTACTGAGAGAAAATACCTTTTAACGGCTCCTAATATTTGAATTTAAAATAAATATAAGTGGTTAATGATTAACTACATTTATTGCCCCCGAAGGGATTTCGCCCAGAAGGCAATCCCGAGGAGGCACTTTAGTAACTCGAGCGTATATATAGGAAAGTACTTACAGCTGAAATATACAGTCATTATGCCAGAAAAAATCTCGATTTGCTTGAACAGGGGCCGCGAGGAATCGGTAGGTAATGATGACGTTTCTGTTGTTTGCGCCCGCAAGTACGAAATGGTTA
Source organism: Porites lutea (assembly GCF_958299795.1). Lineage (NCBI taxonomy): Eukaryota > Metazoa > Cnidaria > Anthozoa > Scleractinia > Poritidae > Porites > Porites lutea. The sequence goes on from NC_133209.1 coordinate 9,997,653, forward strand.
GGATGACAAAAAATCCCGAAGGGACCGCTTGCTTAGATTTTGTGACATTAACTGTGCAGTCATACTTGGATAATCTTTCGCGTTACGTGTTATCAGTGACATTCCGCGGAGCTGTTGTTTTGAAAGTTATGGACCAAAAGACACTCGTTAAGCGCAGATGAACTTATAAGGTTCGTATAACTGTGTATATATAAACACTTGGAGAGTTTGCCAGACACGAGTTCACAAATCTTTGATTGGAAACCTTGCCAGACACTCTTTCTCTCTCTTTGACCAGAATAAGACTCAGCCCCAAACAAGCAAGACGAGTGAACAACGGCTAGCTTATCACTAGCAGAACGATGGACGATTACAGAAATTCGCCGACAGTCAAATTTCTGTGCTGACTTATTCCCTGCCGTCCTTCCGCTACAAAGTTTAAAATAAGACTAGACAGCTGAATAGAATGCGAGAGCGTGAATTGATCAAACGTCCTTTTAATTTCTAAGGCTTACTTTCGCGCAGATAACATGAACTGAATGCAAAAAGTGAAAGAGAAATAGCGAAAAATTCAACTTCTAATTAAATCTTTTCTTTTTTTTTTAGAATAAACTATTCTCGAAACTGAGAATGTTTTTATCAAAGTTGTGTAGTCGAACTGAAACTTGCGTTTCCTGTATTTATCTCACCCATTGTATGCAATATGTGTGAAAATCTTCGTTACGAACAGGTATATTTCAAAGAGCTACACAACGAGCAAGAATACTATTGACCGACAATATACAGAGCGGGGGCAGCTATAGTGTCAACTATTACTAGTTAATACAAGAGAGAATAATATACGGGTAACTGATTATACAACAAATATAGAAATAGAAACAGTTCAATGTTCATTCCTTCGTTTCAGACCGTTTGCCTCTCCTTTTTTGAAAATGCCTGAATTGACCTTTCGCGGAAGTCAGTGTTAACACATGCCCCGCACTTTTCTTAATTCGCCTTAAAGATACAAGAAGAAAAAGGAAACTCTCTAAGTGAGTGGTCAGGTGACCAGAGAACTTGACCAAGTGATTTACAATGAATAGAAACCAAAAAGGCTGCCGTGTTAGTCATAATAAGGGAGCTATGAAAGTGATCAGCACACTAAATTGTTGGTGAGATATGGATATTACTCCCAAACCTGACGTATTTTCTGACTAGACAAGTAAAAAAGAATATACTTCTACCTCATGGGTGAAGGCAAAAATATGACTAGTCTGCTAGAACAATATATTTGAGGAAATCTATAAGCTTCTAGCTGCAGATTTGAAAAAAGTGAAAGGGCAATTGCCCTAAGGCACATAAAGACCTACAACAAAGTTTCATTGTGTCAAGACCTACCTGATATCGCTGAGTGACGACCACTTAGTTCAAGAAAAGCAATTATGGTGAAACTATGCCAGAATCCCATTGTCAAACGTTATTTAGTTTTCAATTAGCAGTTATTCGACAAATGTTTCGTCTAAAGGTGATGAGTGCCATTGACGAAACTCCTTTAGGTATGGAGTAAATAAGGCTGCATAACTTTGAATTGAAGTACAAACGCGGAATGGAATCTTTGTAGAGATTGAACGTCGCGTCTTCCCACGAACGATTGATGCAGTCTAAGAGACGCGGATACGCTAATCTCGAGAAGGGGAACTACCGAAACCGTTATCTTCAGATTTCACAGAACTGGAGCTAGAAATCCACGATAAGGACAGGTTGCAACTCTTAAGAAGTTTGTTACGATTTCATATCAGTTTCCAAGAATTTTACGCCTGGCTAGTTTCTAGGAAAAAGTGAGGTCAAAAGAGATCAACCCACCCAACAACAGAAAACCAATCTCGAAATAATCGGTGCTCTTGTTAGCGTATGGGTCGAATATCATATTCCACAAACGTTTTTTAAAATTTGTCTAGTTGTATGGCTTGTAGAGTAACGACTATGGCAACGTTCTAATTTATTTAACATTTTTAGTCCACCGCTTTAGTTGTTCTGGTTGTTGTTCGGTTCGTTTTAAAATTCAGTTTCGTAGTTAAGCGGTCGGTTCGATCTTTTGCTGCACTTTGCTCGGCTTAAGTAAATACATGCCCATTTAGTAAAGTTTAAATGATTTGAAAAAGATTTTTTGACGGAAACTCTTAGCTTTAAGCCGAGACCCTCGTCTAGGGCTCAAATTTCACATAACTTTAGCTTGGCTTATAGCCGAATAAATGCGTTAAATAAAAATATTGTCGTCTCAATCCCGATAAGAAAAGTGTTATGATGATAAGAATGATGATGATGATGATGATGATGGTGGTGGTGGTGGTGATGGTGATGGTGGTTTTGGTCAGGTGTGGGTGTTTGTGATGATGATAATAACAACGCAAAAGAACTCTGACAACTGTGTTTCTACGTACGGCCTCTCCCATTACGGGGGATAAGATCGATCACGGATCAATAAAAAGAAAAACAGGAAATAGTTGATGATAATGGTCTCTTACTAAGTAAAGTGGAAAAGAGTTTGGAGATAAGAGGCAATTAACGAGGGATTCAGTTATTGACGTAATTATTATCTTAACAAACGTTGAAATTCATGTATTAAATTTCTTCCGCTACGTTGATATGATAAATACGTCCATTAAGTTCAAATCAGTGCACATGCAGTTACATTAAAAAAGACAAAATGGGAGTAGCTTCCTTCCTGTCAAAACGTCTTGCTTGATTGTTATTTTAAGGCCTTTTTGTCTTCTCACAGCTAAATGTATATAAATAACCGAGAGATAAAACCTGCAAAATGGACGACTAAAGTCGAAATATTGGAAATTTAGTCATCGGAAACTCATGCAGTGATTCCCAAATTAAGAAAACATCCCTTGGTAAAACAGGGGTCTAGTTTTTGAGTCAAGTTCTTACCTGACGTAAACATTCTCTCCATTGCAAGAAGAAAATAAAGGCCGACTAAAACATCCTTGGCAGATTTGCACCGTATTTCCATATCAGGTTTGCTTTTGAAGGAGCACAGAAGATTGTTAACAAGGGGACGGGTAAGACAAAGATAACTGGCGGTATTCACCAACGGTCATATATAGCGCGAAAATGCCGTAAAAGACATTGGTATTTTGATTCTCCCTTCGATGAGAAGGGCTTTCGAACGATCGAGCACTTTTCTTGTAAATGGCCAGGGTTCTTTTTTTTACTCATCCAACTAGAACCCTAAGCTACACCAGCTAGGAAAATGAACTTTTGGGTTGCCATTAGATTCCATCGACCGAAGCCCCTCCAGACACCTCATGAATACAAAAAGTGGTTTTGAATGGGAGGTTTTCTCGGAAAAGCCACTCAAAGGCCAGTAAGAGTTTATTTTCGTTTGCGGAACATTTCACAGAACTCTTCTGTTTTTCTGACATACAAATATTTCAAAAGTTCTGGTGCACATGAGAAGGACGGCTTCAATAATAGGCCATTTGCACGATGGCGTTATTTTACTACTGTAACTACTACAGTAATACCTTTTTGTTTTTCCTTTCATATTTAAATTTTGTAATCCCAGTGAGGTTTGAATAACAAACGCCCTAATTTGCACAAGAAAGCAAAACCTTGAAGGATTCTGGTCGTAGTATTAAAATGATGTCATAGTGCAAACTGGCCTATTGAACAATACTCATGAATACTATTGTCGCCACTGCTCACAGCATATCACAAAGACTTTGCAAACTTATGAAAAGGCAGCTTTAGCCTTATAAAATTTCCATTCAGCCACAATGATGTTACTTTGTGTCATTTTGAACGTACGCATTTCAGTTTAGCAATATTTTTAATTCAATCAGCGGCTGAGAAGGAGACTAACAATCTCCTGTTCGAGCGAAAACGACTGCCGGAAGTGTAAAACTTGGCTTGTATTTCTTATCTACATATCAGTAAGAAGAAGATAACAAGAGCTATATCACTGACTTTCTTGGATATTGTATGGGTATTCCCAAATTCAGCATTTTAAAAGGGATGATTTTAAAAAGGCTGTTATCGCAATCCCACCGCGGGGATGAAAATGGGCAGCTTCCGCAGGAAAGTGAAACAGGAATTGCTTACCGTCCATAGACTATTAAAATACTGTGGCCTGTTTACGATTTTTAGCAAATGATAATTATAAGCAAAGTCAGACCTAGTAAATTCCGTTCGGGAATCGCGATTATCATTTACTTAAATGAAATCAGTATTTTTAGCGGAAAAATGTTGCGAAAGCCTGAAAGTGGAATCAAAGCCAGGTTTGAAGAAATAACTTAGGACTGTAATTTGCGTTTGGTAAATTTCGACGACGTCACGAGAAGACTCGGCTGTACCTTTTTTTATAAACACTCCCATAAATTTTCCATTGAAACGACCCTAAAATTTAAAGTCGTATTGCTGACGTACTTTCAGACTGGGTTTTTCCGTGAACTTTTTGAAAATGAAATAAAAAACACGGGATAACGTCTATGATATCATGAATTCCTGGAAAAGTAAAGTTAAACGCAAACGGAATAATCACAAATTTCCGGGTAAGAACGGGTTAACAACCGGCGACTCCTATTGGTCCCCTTAATTCCCCTTAGCTCGTGCGTTGATTGGTTATTGGTGTGGCGGGTAACTTAATATAATGAATTAAATAAACATGTTTTTAGGCTTTTTCTAGGAAATGTCGGGCTCTGTTTTGTTTTGCTCTGGTTTTTTTTGTTTTCGAGAACTAACTATTCTTAGAAAACGATGCCATAAGAACTTAAAAAAGTACTGCTGCACATCAAGTGAACTTAACTGAAAGAGCAATATAATATTTTCTCTGAGGTGGGACATTTTATTAATGATGTGTTTATAATCTAGCTGCGAAAGGCAAACTTATAAATTTCTCACAAGATAGCTTCCGCGTCAAAAAAAAAATCTTCAACGAACACATCCACGATGCTACTACTTTATATCATTCTGAACCTTTGCATTGCAGGTAAGTTAAACAAAATTTTTAATATCAATCGGTGTTTTTTATGTCCTGTTTTGATACTGGGTCGTTTGGGGGAGAATAGTCTTAACGGCTAAACTGGTCGCGTATGACTATCGGGGATAGAGCGTCGAGTAAGCGGCAGCCCAGAATACTAATTTATGCATGTATTTCGTTAACTATAAAACAAAACGACAAAAAGTATACTTCCTTTGATGTTATGGTTACATGGTATCCTGAAATTCAGGATTCTCGTTATGATAATAAAAAATAAAAGAGAAAACCGACTGCACTCAAAGCGAGCTGAATCAAACAAAACGATGACACTGCGACATCGGTTTTCGCTTGCAATTTAACGTGGTATTCAAGAGACAGATAACCTGACGTACATCTTCCGCGTCAGCTGTCGCTTGGCTGCCTGTGATCGAAGTCGTGTAGGTTAGATTCAATCGGCAAGTTGGCAAAGAAAACTGTATTTAATTTTAACAAATTAAAGAAATTACCCATTACATTATTTATATTTCATCGAGCTATCACAGAATCGCAGAAAAGTTCTTCTTGCTTAACAACTTTTCAATAACATAAAATTTTACACTCAACGAATTCTAGGAATATTTTGCGGTAAACAAGATTTTTCTCAGAATTTTTCGTTTGCATGCAGGTGTCGTCAGCATAAATTAAAAACCATATCAACGATCACAAGCGTCAAATCGAGGGATTGTGAACCTTTTGTTTTCGTCTCAGGGTCATAAGGCAGCATTTGTTTGTACACCCTTTAAGTACTTCCCATTTTTCTGGGAAAACTATTATTAGCGACACATTGTATTAAAACTGGCCAAGGTTAAGAAGTTGGGAAAATCAGAAATCTTGGATTGCGGGAATCTGGATACGGGCCGTAAGGCCATCACTTTCTTTTTTTTCCGTTTAGCGTCGAATGCTGTCCCTGATATTGGGTTGGTCGGTCGATCGGATTAAAAAAAAAAAAAACTGAAAAAAAAACTGAAAAAAAAATTTCACAAGAAGTCTTGGAATAGGATGCCCTGATACCCCAGGACGACGTTAAAAGCTAACATTTACATCTTTGGATTAACAAAATACACAATATACTGTAAAAAATGTTCCTGTTTTTGTTCCTGTTTCTCTATGCTGTTACTATGCTCATCTTTCAGATTAAAAGAATTATTTTAATTAAAAAATGTTTTAACTAAGTCGTTACTTTTGCTTTTTTTTTTTGAAAACGCCAAAAATTTGGGTCGGTGAGACGACGCTAAACGAGGGAAAAAAAGGATGGCCTGAGTAGGTTGAAATGAATATTCTGCGGCCTTTTTACACCGAATGCAATAAAATTTTTGGCGCTGGTCTCTAACTCATGAACGAGCGAAAGTAACCTGCATTAACACTTCAACCGAGTGCGGCTTGTCCAATTGCATGTAACAAACTAAGCTGATTATTGAGCCGTCGTTAAATTCTTTTTAACTGGCCAGTATCACACCAGCAACAGCGTCCGAGGATTGTTTCAGGACCGAGTCATCCCGTGATTGGAAAAAAGCAAGAAAACATAACATTTGCCTGGACTTTCAAACTCCTCCCCGGAAGGACTTGGATCGAGAGCGTGGAAGATGTGGCTTTCGGGTTCTGGAAAGCGCCCGGGTATCTGAAGACAAAACTCATGGTTATCGGCAAATATGGGAAAGTATTGACTCGGCAAAACTACGGGAACAAAGTAAGCTGCACATTCAACAGGTCTGTTCTGCGGGTCGCATTCACGCTTCATAATCTAAGCGCAGGAGATGAGAATGATTATGGTCTCCACATTGAGCTTGGCTTGGCACGGAATCCGTTAAAAGATGTCGTGGCGCTTCGCTTAGAGGGTAATATCATATTAATTTGATCATAAATAATATCACATTATTAAAAATAAAAAGTATGGAAATTCACTTACACTGAGCATAAAAAGCATATTAGTTCTTTCAGTGCAGTTGGAAATTTCATCTTTTATTTCACGACTTATTTAGGTAGGCAGGGATTCTTTTAGTTGTACAAACTTTTGTGAGAACAATCCTTTTAGTTGATGCAAAGTTTGTCATATTCTGTACAGCGTCATCCATCTTAACGTTGAGCTGATGAAAGTGCCCTTTAGCTGACAAAAAGGTTATTCAAAAAGCTGACAGTACGACGTACTCAAGTAGATTAAGGCCTGGGTCTTAACAGATTTCTCACAATTTTTAAAGGGGGATGGTGTAATGAAAAGTATTTTCCCATCAGATAAAGAGCAACCCGTTGACCTTTTGTAGGTCCAAAAAGCTAGCTACTAACAGTCTTCTAGTAAAAGCGATAGGAATGAGACGAGGTCAATAAACGTCTTTCCCCTGACGAATATTCTATTCAGCGGAGGACTTGCGTTAGACAATGAACGCCAATTGACCACTACAGAAAATACCATAACATACCATAATGCTCTTTGTTTGTCACCCCAAAATTTTGCATAAGCATTGTTTTCAGTTTCTCTTGGGAGTTAAAATGGCCCCAAGAGAAACTGAAAACAATGCTTACGCAAATTTTTTGGGTGACACACAAAGAGCAGTATGGTATGTTATGGTATTTTCTGTAGTGGTCAATTGCACCTGCCAATGGGCCATTTACACAATGACGTCATTTACTACTAAGACGGGAATTCATTTCGTTTTTCCTTTCATATTTAAATTTGGTAGTCCCAGTGAGGTTTATTTAACAAAAACCTTAAGTTGCACAAGAAAGCAATACCCTGAAGGATTCTGGTCGTAGTAGTAAAATGACGCCATCGTGCAAATGGCCTATTGTAACGCTCCGAAGCATTCCAAGCTGATTTCGTAGACACTTTGTAGGGTCAATGTTTTGATACAGAGAAACTGGAGCTACTCTTTTGGCAAGTGATGGGAATAGTTGGTCACAATTTTTGAGCAATAGAGGGCGTGGTCGGTTACGTGACCAAATAATTTGAATTTCTTTTTTTCCAGTTTTTTTAAAGTTTATTATCTATCATTCCTCGTAGATGTCTTTAACAATAGTTTTTGGAATAAAAACCATAAATGACTTAGACCCAGGCCTTAATCTACTTGAGTAGGTGAACGTGCCAGCCTGATGGACATAGTGTACTCGTTTATGAGATTAGTGGAGCTAACTTTTCTTTGATAATGTTTATCGCACATTTAAAAACTGGTAGATCCACCAAAAGTTGTCAGTTCCCTGGAAAGAAACATTTCCCTGAGGGCTGGAGACGAACTGGTATTGAACTGCAGGGCGACTGGACTTCCTCGTCCGCAGATCTCGTGGTCACGATCTGGAAGAGTTTTTAGAAATCATACCTTAGTCGTAAGCCGAGTGAACAAAAAAGACAGTGGGCTGTACCTATGCAAAGCTTACAGTCCTGCAGGGAAAGACAGCATGAAAATTTTTGTTAGAGTTGAGGATGGAAACAACCCAACACAAGCAACAGGTGGGGAGCTCTCGTGACCAGGACTGTATACTGTAGTCACATACATGGATCATAACACGGACATTATCGGCTTTTTCCTTTTTTTATTTTTATTTTTGTCTGCTGCTTCTAGCTGTACGGCCCAGGTCCTCTTATGAAGTTAACATCTAGACTAACTGAATCGTCAGTGTATTCGTTAGCTTGAGTAAGACATGCTATTAAGCTGATTCTGATGTTTCTTTTTTTTTTAAAATTTTATTTTATTTTTTTTTGGAGAGCGATAATAATAATAATAATAATAATAATAGTTTATTGATATCCCTCTCGCAGCCTAAAGACTGAATTAACAAGGAAGGTCAGTGACACTAACAGAATACAATACAATACAAAAACAATCAAATAGATAATTATGTAAATATGATTAAAAGCACTACATATTAGAGAAAAAATAACAAAGCACAGGATTACAACTGGCCTTGAAACTTAATGGTGCAGAAATTTGCGAATCGCTTTGTCTTAAGGACAAGGCGCACCGGAACACGTTCGCCTGAACGGAGGCAGTATGGCCTGTCAATTGACACACAAGGAATTAATGGCTTGAGTACCGGAGACGACAGGCAGTCACGCTTGATAAAATTAGTGCAAGCGTCCTCCCTTATCTGGGAAAGGGCAGTGATGCCAGATTGAATTAGGGCGTCGTCATAGTGACAGTTCGGCAAAACGATGCGTAGGGCCCTTTTTTGATAAATGAGTTGGTAAAAACTCTAGATAAAGTAGGGCCCACCAAAGATAAGTATTTCAGTGAGGTTTACTGTAGACACTTACTTCTTTTTCTGGTTTCAGATTCAGCCTCTGGCGCAACACTTTCCCAAGATAACAGTCATGCGTGGATATTGATTGTGATATTGACAGGCTCAACGTTAATACTTGCATCGATAGCATTGGCGGTGACTTTTTATCGCAGGCGCAGACGCCTAAGAAAAGACATTCCTTACTCTTTGCAGAGAGATACAGAACAACTCGGTGTTAAATTATAGACCACTTCTCCCACCCTTATCTAAAGCCGCCGGGCTTGTTCCAATCAGCGTATGCCGTACTACCGCTGCTTTTTTCCTCCTTTCTTTTTTACCCGATATCGAATCGAAATTGATAAAAAAGAACCTTTTTCATTTTGAGGTTATTGACAGGGTATAAACCAATGAACACCACTTGAATTTACTCTCTTCAATGGAACAACGCAGTTGAAGCTGACCTGACGGTGCGCGCGTAATATGGGCAAGAAACAACAACCTCGACAAGACACTAGTATACATCAAGTTTGTGTGAAAAAAAACTTTCACGTAGATAACAGATCAAAAGAAACTTTTTAATTCCAAAAATAAAGCAAGACAGAAAAATAATCATGAAGCTCCCTGAAAGCAGACACGTTTCAGTTTTTAATTACATTTAATTGCTCATATTTACCTTGAATTGAAGTTGTTCATTATAATGGTCTCTATGATAACTGATCAAGATGCTACTTGTAGTGAGGATAATGGTGATGATGATGGTGATTATTAAGATGATTTATGCTGGTAATGATGTTATTGATGATGAAGAAGACGACAATGACAATGATGACCGATCATTAGGCTAATGTGTAGTTTTCACATCAAGAAGTAAACGCAAGCAAACAAACGGAAAGAATTTCTAACAAATATATTTAATCATCAGAAATCAAAAATATGATGTCCCCATGACTGACTCTGTTTGCATTGCTTAGGACTTTTTCCCAATAACAGCAACTTACGGCACCAGTGGGAACTTTTCACAACATTGTCACATCGAAAACCATGAGAAAAAAATGGCCTAAAATATGAGGGCAAAGTTTCCAAAAGCTTACGAAAAGTGCGGATCTAACTATTTAAGAAAAGTTTTTTTCTTTTCTAAAACATCATAGATTCAAAAATTTTAAGGTCTAGGAGAGGTATTAAGTGATTCCTGCTTTATAAAGACAGGAAAAGAAAACAAGTGTTTGCTTGACTCCTGCCATTCAATTTGTCAAGTATTTGCGATTTTTGGAAAAAAAAATTCAAGTGACGTATCAAATGATTGAACTGTATTTTTTACACATCAATCAATCTTTTTTGCATTTTTTTTATTCAATTCCTTAATTCAACCCTCTTTAACAAAGTTGTCACCAGTAATTGAGCCCCTCGCCCCATATATAAGAAAATCCAGAATCTGAGATCCAAGGAATCCTGTAATCCATCCATAGCGTGGATTCCAGAATCAAAGACTGTCTTGGATTACCTTACAGAGGGGCAGATATTATCTTTTTTATGTTCAAGCTTTCCCAGACCTAGAAACTACTCGATGAACCTCCATTTGTACCCTTCCACACAATCGCAGTTTGGAAAACATGGGAACCAGATTAAAAGTTCTTCAAACTATCCCTGAAAAGAGAAAAAATACGTATATTAAATACCATTGCTTGAAAGTTTACAAAAGAACTTCATGGTTGCATAACTTGAAAATGCAACAGTAACGTCATCCTCGGAGACCCAGGGGCAGATAGTGAGGGTGAGGGAAAGTCTAAACGGGCGGACAAATATGGCACGAAGAAAAGTAAAGAACGGCGAGAAGAGCCCCTGGGGACAATGTCTTACCAGACCAGTTCCAAACGCTAGCCCCCTTTCTGTCTTCTGATTGGGCAGAAAAACACAAAAGTTTTCTGGCACCAATCAGAAGTCAGAACGGCGGCGACCGTTTGGAACTGGTCTGGTAAGACATTGTCCCCAGGGGCTCTTCTCGTTGTTCTTTACTTTTCTTCGTGCCATATTTTCCCGCCCGTTTAGACTTTCTCTCGCCCCCACTATCTGCCCCTGGGTCTCCGAGGATGCAGCAACGTATGAGCAAGAAGCAAAGTTTAATTGATAGACAGGAATCCTAGTCCATGCAATACTTGGAAATCGCTGGTCAAAACATGGAATAAAACCTTAAAAATATACACTGCCTTAGTCCCGATACAGACCTTGTTGTTTTTGGAAATAAATGCCAAACAAAGACAAAACAACTAGTTGTCATCAGAACGACGTGATTAACAAAAGAAAGACTCTAGGGAAGGGCTACATCAAGCCAGAGCTTATCGAATACTCTTCTAGTCCATTTCTTTTCATCTATTTCTGTACAAATCAGTTTGAAAACCACTAAATCTGCTATGAACTAAAACTATTAATATTCTATATTACTAGTACTGCTTACACTATGTCAAATAGTAGACGATATGCAAAAATTATATTAATTGTCATTGGCAAGGCCCGTATGGCACCCGCAGAGGTAGGTACTGGAGAAGTGACTGTGTTTGAACCTGAAAAGAAACCAGAGATTAACTAAAACTATATCACTTCAGACACCATTGGAACCGACTTTTAACTTCCATCATAGAGGGTCGATAAAGCTTGGTAGGGAACAATTCTAGGTGTCCGTTTTTGGGCTGGAAGAAACGATTAAATCTGACAATCCTGACTTAAACTACGAAAACAACTACCGTGTTTTGAATCAACTTAATCAATCAGGCCAAAAATGATCCACTTAAGAAAATGATAATTTAATACTATATTAGGTTATCTCCAATAATCCAGCAGTTGGAGGAGCCAGGAAAATAACGTGGCGTGGTTGGTGCTGTTGGTTGCTTTAGTTGGAGTGGTTGCTGTCAGTAAGGTTAAGTTTCTGTGTTTAGTGCTACTTTTTGTTTTAGTTTGTGATCAAAAGAAAATTTCTTTTTTTGTTTAAAACAAACTTACGGCCTTTTGGATCCGTGAAATGTACGTTCGGTACTTTTGTAGCAGTTAGTAGCATTTTAGGAAGAGTTTCGTCTTCAAAAACACGAAAAAGGCGCAGAAAGCTGTGAACTGCACTTTCGGGTGTTTATACTCGTCCAACGTTTTCTCAAGATCCAAAGATCTTGAGATTTACTATATACAAGCTACTTAAAGATATGCTTAGGCGATACACTAACCATACTCTAACTACGATAACCAGCAGAACCTCTACACCAACAACTTCAACTAAAAAAACTGTACGTTACTGGCGTCTCTGACAATGGTTACAGTGACGTACATAACATTTATCAAAAAATTGTGACAAGACGGTTCCAGTGCAATATACAGCATGACAATAGCTAGATGATTAGAGACGCCACTAAAACCGTGCACGAGGAAAATTTCCTACCAATTGTTTGATCGAAATCTCTGGTTGACATTAAAGACGTAGGAACAGTTGACATTCCTGAGGAGGAAAAAGTGAAAAAAAAAATAAGGATATAGCTTTTAGTGTTTGTTTATATTTTCAGCAGGAAACTAACGTTAGTTTAACTTAACCAGCATTCTTGTGTCTGGACGAGCTCGAGACCGGTTTTTGTTTCTTATTTCTTTTTTTTAATTGACCAATCTAAGGTACCTTATCTAAGACAGTCCTGGATTCTGGATTCCACACTGTGGATTTGGGATTCTCAGTACTTAATTCCGGATTCCTTGTTAGCAGAAACCTGGATTCCAGATTGCAATCGTTAGCGGGATTCCGAAGTCCTCAAACTGAATTCCGGACTCCAGAGTCCAGGATTCCACGTTCCACATACAAAATTTCACTGATTCCGGAATCTGGATTACCTTGCATGTGGCGATTCTTTCTTCAGTTTCTTGCTATAAATTGTTGCCAAATTATATGATCCCAAAACAAACTAAGGAGAAATTCTCAGATCGACTTTATTTTGTATGCAGAAGTCGGGGACTAACTAGCACTTTAAAAATATAGTTTACATGTTTTAGAACAAACCGACCTAATTTAAGTAGCTCATCTGAGTAAATGTTTTACTTACCATCTAATTTAAGTTCTATAACGGACAATTTCGTCACTTCCAAGTGATTGCCGCTTAGGTTCTCGAATACAGTGCCAACTCCATACAGCCCTCCATCGCTATGAATGGTATTCTTGATTTTAAGTAATAAATGCGTTTGGTTGTACGACGAGAACACTGTCCTCGCGGTGCAAAACGCCTTCAGCATGACGTTTTCGGTGCAATTTCCATTGCCATTTGCACTTGACAAAGTAATGAAAATATTGCTATCTTCATTTTTCCATACCCGATAACCTCGAAAATTTTCACTGCTATCATTCCGTGATCGACAGAAGAGCAGCTCTGCATCTTCACTAACATGGACCGTAATTTGTGTAATGTTGCAAGCGTCACCTGTACAAAACGACTTGAAGTGATTATTAGAGCTTTATTTTGGCCCATTCGAACCTGTTTTGTTCCTCTGGAACTAAAGGGATGCGTATCAGGATCTAGAATTTCCTTGCAGTCCATAATATATGCGAATAGCTGGCCTCCAGCAAACTAAACCACCGTCTATAATAAACTTCCCTTGACCCAATTGCAACCAGAACGCTTAATAAAAAACTGGACAGGAATATAATATTTGCAAAACATTTCCTTGTCCAGGACAACAAACATTTCGGCACGCTTTCCTCAAAAAGTGTTCTAGTGAAAAGTCACGAGTCATACGACAGAAACTAAAGGGTCGCACGTCCGTTTAAATACGTTGTTTGGTGAAACGTGGCCCTTACTCTTAGTAATTGCACCAGAAAGTTCCGTCACTCAACTATGCATAAAAGACTACTCACCATAAAAGACTACTCACCCGTAAGAAACAGTGATAAAAGCCAAACCAAAGCGAAGGAAAACGCTTCCAAAGATAACATGGCTGTTAAAAGGTAACAAACAGTATTTTATTGTGCCGTAATAAGCTCTAAGCACTGGGGTGTGACTGTCACTCATTACCAAACTTCTTGAGCGAAAGTGGAGAGATCTGGCATGGAGCAGATCCCGGATTAACAAATAGAAAATGAAGTTCCTTGTTTTAAACAATCAAATAGGAATTTCGAATATTTCAGTAGGTACACCACAAGCTGAAGAGGATTTAAACTATTTTACTGAAACCAACCTTTTTGTCAGCAAGTTCAAGGTAGCAGCATAAAATCAGGTCCTACTCTCTTAGTCTCACTTAGTGTGACGATTTTATACTTCCCATTCTTCTCGGAAAGCTGGAAACAAAACCTTTTGTCTTGAACGAAATCAAAACAAATTAATGACTTGATTGTAGTGTAAATTGACCGATAATTTCAACAATTTCAAATCTCATGCACTCAATTTCAAGATCTTTTCTACTTTTCAACCGTCTTCTCAAAAAGAGCTTGAGCGGCTAGGATAACAAAACACAGTCACACAGGTTGCCCCATGTAAGGGAATCCAAGGCGGTTGTCTTGTGTCTTGGATTCTGGATTCCACTCCGTGAATTTTGGATTCCAGGCACTGAATTCCGGATTCTTTGCCAGTGGAGCTTGGATTCCGGATTCCAAAGCCCAGGATTCGGATTCCACAAGAAATTATTTCCAGGATTCCGGAATCTGGATTCCCTTCACCAAATGGAGACACAGGGGAATAGCTTTAGTACCAGTTTCTCCTGCATTTAAAATTTCTGATATTGTTGTTTGAAGCCATTTCATTACGGCAAACAAACAAAATGTAAAACCTGGGAAGATAATACCCGTCGTAAAAGGATACACAACGCTGTTATAAATTACAAATTCAGTTCAGTTAGTAGAAACTTCAGTCTCCATCCTTTGTTGAAATAAGTTGTTCGTGCATTTACAAAAGATTTTAACATGTTTAATACATTGAAATGGTCTAAATTTTCACTGATTTGTTTTTCTGATCAGCAGAATGGTAGAAAATTTGAAAATTCTTGGATCATGTACAATCTTCAGGCCTTGCTCCCTCCTTCAATGAACTGCAAACTCGACTGGATCTTGTGATATGCAAAATGTTTTAATCTTGTTTTAAAAAACAAGGGAATGCTTTCCTCCTCCTCCCCCTCCCCCTGCTTTTCCTCCTGGACTGCCTCAACTTCGCCTCCACTTTCTTGCTACAAATGTCTGGGGATCCAGAATGGCTTTCACAAAGGAACCCACCGGGTTTGTGAGACAGATCAGACGGTAGTTAACAACCGACTGCCCTACCTCACAAACCCGATTAGAACAATGACGTTGAAAGTACTTATCGTGAAGTTGATCATCAGCTCGGTTCCGTTAATTTCTAACTTTCAGAGTAATTCAGTCTGAACTTTCTAAGAGCCAGAACTTGCTTAAAAGGTAACGGACTGATCTAACGTTTAACTACATGATAAGTGCTTTAAATCTCATTTCGACTCATTGTCAATTAAATTTAATGTTCATCTTTTTAAAATGTGCAACCGAGGGGTAAAGATGATAAATGCCACAGTTTCCTCCTAATTTACAACCCCGTGTGAATTGGCATATAAATGTAGCATTTACCATTTTTGCAAATCAGTTTGCACATTTTTGCGATGAGCAAATTTGATGAAAATGCACTAAATTTTCGTCCAGTGCTTCAGGAGGAATCATGCATAAAGATTATTTCTATCTGCCTGTAAGCTAACATTAATCAGGAGCCAAGTTATCTATGCATACTGTTGTCAAATTAAGCTGTGATTACCCCAGGAGGAAAGCAAGTTTCAAACAAACTGAGGCCAGGGATGTACCATGCCTAGCTTTGATTGCGGCTACTGAACCAGTGATTCATTGTGGGCGTTATTTTTCTACATTTTAGATGAAAGCAATTAATTTTGTTTTGTTTTCAGAGACCTTGAAAATACAGAATGGATGGGTGACGATGATGTGGAAAACTCAAGGGCTTAAGACGTGATTATGTAGATTGAGACAGACGCTAGCAAAAAAGAAGAGCTTAAGGGGAAGGGGTGGGGTCAGTCAAGTTCCATAGTAACCAATCACACTGCTGTTATTCTCCCAGCTGGTACAAAGTTAAAACCAATTCGTTGTAAAGTACAGATATGGGATTTGTAGAGAGAACTGTAAAGCCGCACTTTACACTGCACTTGCAGATGAAGACTGGGATAATGTGCTCGCTGCTCCTGATGTTCAGCGAGCGGTTTGTATATTGGAAGAAACGATTCACGGTCATATGGACAGGTGCATGTATGCCGGTCAGAGCTGTTTCTGTGTCGTCACGCAATCCGCCGTGGATGACACCACTTCTTAAGTCAATGATCAGAACGAAGTCCAGAGTTTCTTCGCTGAGCAAAGACAGACTGTGTCTTATTAACAAAAGAATAGCTGGCATCATCTTGGAAAATAGGACAAAGTTTATGGCTGCCCCTCCAGGTAGTCGAGGATGGTGGAAAGGAGTTGATGAATCGTTGCAGCGGTGTCGTGCATCCTGTAAGAGTAAACCTAGATGAAAGCAGTTTGGTGGAATTGAATGATTACTTTGCTAAGCTCTGCTCAGATGATACGTACATAGAACCAACTCCTGTCACGATCAGCAGCGAATTGGAGATCCCGGTAATTTCCGAACACCAGGCCTGGAATTAACACACTCAAAAGAACCGCGACTGGACCCGACCAGACTCCTTACTGGGTTTGGAAAGAGCATGCAGAGATTTTCATGGAATCTCTCAATCTCCACTCGCAGTTTGCTATAATCGAGGAAGCAAGCGATTATCACCCCCCGCCTCCCCAAAGTGGATGTTCCTAAAGCACATAGTGATTATCGCGGTATTATATTAATATAGCCCCTGTCATAACGAGGGCTTTCGAAAACATTGTCCACCACTGCCATGCCCCTGAGGCCATTGAAAACGTAAACCACCTCAGTGCCACTCAGTTCGCCTTCGGAAAAGGTGGAAACTGTACCGATGTTCTCTTTTCAATTCAACATAGGATCAACAGCTTCTTAGATAACCCTGATTGTAAAGCAGTTCGCCTTTTTGCTATGGACTTCTGAGCAGAAAAGCTTTTGACTCTGTTAAGCATGAACTTCTTGCTAATAAAATAAAAAACGACCCTCATTGGATCCATATTATAATTTAATATCAACTGGTTTTTTAAAAATTTTAAAGGATAGAAAACAAAGGGTTTTTTCAACGACTTTGAGCGCGACTGGAAACCTGTTAACAAAGGGACTACTCATGGTAGGGTTAGTGGTTCTTACCTTTTGAACAACTTTCTCAATGACCTTAACATCACTTTAGGAAATCATGACGCGCTATGTAAGTACGATGATGATTCGACACAGTTTTGAGATTGGACGGAAGCAAATAGAATGTCTTGCAATCCTAGGAAAAGGTAAAGGAGTTGACATTTAACAAGAGAGGGAACCACGATATGTTCTAGATCAGCACCTATTGGAAGGATACCTAGCTGTAAAGACGTATAGATTTTAGGGTTCACCTTCCAATGCGACAGCAAATTTTAAGTGCATGTGAAGAACAAACTTATTGAGGCTAAAAAATCCCTACATACCCTTAGAACGCTGCGCAAAGAGGGATATACTCAGTCAGAAATAGACCTTCTCTTTAACACAATAGTTCTACCTAATAATACTTATGCATTATCCGTCTACGCTGCGTCCGTTTCCGGTCCTACACCTGTGCAATGTTTCTTGGACCGCTGTTTTAAAAGGAAATACACATCTAAGCCTGTAAGTGTATATGATTTTTTAGATAGGTAAGATGGCAATTTTTTTAGAAAAGTTTCAAATTCCACTGGACATTCACTACTATCTGTAACTCCCACGAGTCAAACCGTCTAGCTAACATCTTAGGAAAGAAACTCGTTATAAACCTAAGATAATTACTATGTGTTTAAAAACTCTTGTAAAACGCAAAACCAAATACGACTACAAATTAGCTTTGTAATATACTAGATTTTAATTCTTACCTTTTACCTTCTCATACTTTTTACTAGATGTAAAATTTCTTAATTAAATACCCTTGTAACAAAAGACAATTTTGTACTTTTATCTTTTGACGAATAAAGACTTTATTATTACTATTATTACATGAGGTAAAAAAAAAAAAAAAAAGATAGCGGCGATTACTGTTTTTCGAAGATCTCTAACCTTTTAATTGTATAACAACAGTTTCCAGTCAGTTCAAGGTCTTGATATGTCGATAAAATCCTTAAATACCCCTGACTGTCAATTGCATTAGGGGGGAAATGCCTAATCGTCTGCGAACAAATTTTAGTCATTTTCGCTGCATTACACTCACAAAAGGCTACAGCACCCTCAGCTTTTCTTGCTACGGAATCAATACCTAGGTTAAGTAACAAATTTTTGCAAAGTTTAGGAGGATATAAGGAGGATACAGTGTTTTGCGGTGCAACGAGCAAACAAAGATACATGACACCAGGAAGGTCTCTCAAGATTCCCATCAGACGCTCCAAACCTGGAAAAATCTCACTGCAGTCTTAAGTCTTTAAGAGTTCCACCAGTTATAGCGCAAACCGAAAAACGCTTCCAGTAGTTTCAAAAATTGCGTAATACTAAAAAGAAAATAGCATTAAAGTAGATTAATATGCAATGAAAAGTAAAAAGATCTGTTTCAGCCCCAAAGTGCCAATTCAGCCGTGTAGGCCAAAGTCTGATTCAGCCCCTTCTGGAGTCGTTTGAGCACGTACAATTGAGTCAAAAACAGCTCAATACAGCTCAATTTCTGTTTTGTCATTTTTATGTACAGAAATTTCGTTTTAGTCTTTTATTTTTGGTATACTAGTAACCATTGCAGAAAGCCATAGGTCGGCGGATGCAGACCATCCTTAGCTATCCTTCCATGATCCAAACGAACTAAGGAAATGAAACAAATCAAAACACAGCACTATGCACGTCAACAGAAAGAACGTTGTAGATCCCCTGGCCTGTTATGGAGGGATGTCTGGTAGGCTTGGATAAATTCTACCGGCAGAATATCGTGCAGAATAAGCGATTTGTGAGGCGAGCATTCTGCTGGCAGAATAAGGCATTTTTTAGTAGAATTTGAGCAGAATAAGGGATAGCCTGCGTAGCAAGCGTTTCCGCGCGAGTTCGTCGGAAAAAGTTGGGACGAGAACAGCTAAAAAAGGGGAGGGGAGGGGAGGGTAGCGAAGGAAATGCTGTTTCCTCTTATCCCCCTTCTTCCCCCTCCATTTATTTTCGCTCCTTCCCCAACTTTCGCGCAATAACTCGATTGGAAGCGCTTGCTACGCAGACTAAATAACGGAAAATCAGCGGCACTGAATGATATGCATAACAGTTGTGAGAAAACTTCGAAACCAGGAGCCCATCTGTCAAAACTAAATAAAAAACATGGAAAATAACTTGTGAGTAATTTGATGATTTAATCTGAGCTACAACGCACTCACATTAAAAGTAAGTTAAATTGCAATTTTGCTACTCATAATGAATATGTAATCAGCTTTTAAGTGTTAGGCCCAGGCTCCCTTCAATAATTACGAAAATAAATAAGGGCAGGAGCCCATCAAATTGATGGGCTCCTGACACGGCCCGAGGGGCCAAAAATTTTTTTTGATACCGAGCAGAATTCGATCAAAATAAGGGTGTCGGAGCAGAATTTTGAGCAGAATAATCGATTTTTACAAGCACTGCCGGCAGGCAGAATAAACCATTTTACGAGCGCTAGTGTGTGGTTGCAGCACCTTGTAAATAGCAGCTGTCACTAAAGAAAATCCTTTTGGTACCGTTGGTTACCTAGTTCATGTGTTGATTGGTCAGTCCTATTGTAAATACGGCTCCCGAACAATGCTCTTCTCGGAAACGTTGGAACACAGCGTGAAACACGTTGGGAAGACGCAATCAACGTTCACTCTCCGTAAATGTTTTTTGCTAGGCTTAGGTTCAGTTCATCGTAGAAACAAACAGTCATAAAAAACGGCAGGTTTTTCTTATTTCCATAAAATTATCTACGATGCTTTTGGTTTACATCATTGTGATTCCGGGCGTTATAGGTAAGTAGAAAAAGACTTACAGTTCTATAGTTCCATCGTCCTCGTGTCTTTAATTTCCCATCTTATTGAGTCGCCAGGGTCAATGAATCGCTTTTATATTATTTGGTTTACATGGCGAATGAAAGAACCGAGCAGAAAAGTCAAGGTGCTTGTCTTTTATTTTTAAAATAACAGAGAATTCTGACTGAAATTCTCATTTCTTTTAGGGAGTAAGTGTATTAAGTAATCACTTTAAACGGAAGCCGAAAGTGAAAGTAGATATTATACAAGTTTCGATTCAGGTCTTAGTTTATTCCATAAACTCAAATTTAATAATCATTTGATTCGATGCATATGTATTTTGCCTAAGCATTTACTGCTAAGAAAGGGGGAAGATTTGGAGGCAAAAAGCAGCTGCAAAGTAACATCGAAAAGTGTCGTAACGGAAGAAAGAGAACTGAAGCGGAAACACAGGGAGGCGCAGACAAGTTTTTGCCAGCTGACATTTTTGTTCGTTGTGTTTATTCAAAGATGTGTCTCACAAAACCTTTCCAAGCAGTGTTCAAACCTTTCTGAACACTTCATTTGATCCACATCTTGACGATTACTATCTATCGATCGCATAAAAATAAAAACTTACGGGTCTCTGTCCTTTTCTTTTCAACTTTTTAACATTATATGCTTTGTTTATCCTTCCCGTTTTCCGAGAAAGTCTGCATTAATCAATTTGAGATTTACGTAAGTGGATTTTAATTACCAAGAAGGTAAGGAATCCTGGACGCGGAAATCTGCAACAGGAATACTGAACTGTTAGAGGTTTCGGAGCTTTGTGGGCCAGTTAGGGCGAACTATCTGTCTGGATTTGCCAGCAAAAAAAAGTCTGCCCTAAAGTCTGCTCAAGGCTCTTGTCTTGTCCAAAGTAGCCATAAAAACAAAGGGTGCACCACCGATTTTCTCTCTTCTCATCCTTCATTTCCTCCCTTTCCTGTTTTGTTGTGATTTCCGGGTTTCTCGGAAACCTTACAGTCAAGGCAGGTCAAGCGTACCCCACAAGATTCTATTAATGAATTGATTATTTTAAAAATGAACCGTTGGTCGTTCCCGTAACTAGTGTCAAATTCCAATGGGCATGAATTCGTGCATGCGTAATGAGCAGTGAATGTTTCAACGAGAGCGCCGAGTCTCTGTATTTGGTCAGATTGAAAATCTTTGAATGGATAAAATTGCTTCGAAGACATTTACATCAAAGCTGGTAGAAATCATAGGCGGCGGAAACGGGAGGGACATAGCCCCCCCCCCCCCCCCCCCACTTTGTAGAATAATAAATAACTTTCTTACATTTTACCACGGTCGACTCATTAGGACTAGTTTTATATAAAACTTTCATTGAATGGGTTTTCAATGAATCAGTTGGGTCAGTCCTCCATTTTATTTTGCTGTATGCGTGACCAACTTCCATTTTTAAAAAAACATGAGTCTCTACATCGGAGCGAAGTTTTTCCGCTCTGAGACGCCTCAAAATATACGCTACGAGCACGATGAAGCTGCATACTTGTTCACTGTCACAAAACATTGGCTGACAGAATGTACCCCGTTGCGATCGCCAAGACGTTCGCAAGCGCAAACGACAAAGGAAGGGGTATTTTGAGAAGTTCAAGTAAACGTCGCTAAGAAACAACGAAAGTCGGGCCGGTTGGATTGCACTCGCTCCCCCACCCCCCCCCTCCCCCCACCCCCTATGGAAGGCTATCTTATGTAGTTTTTGTTGTCGGCACCATTGAAAATTACTCCGGGGGATACAAATGTCAGTTGTCAGTTAAAATTTTGGCCATTTGTCAGTTGTCAGGTAACCCCATCCAGACCCTCCAAAATGTTATTCGCGTCTCAAAAAAAGACAGAGGCCGCTTTTTATTGCCTATTGGGGGGAAGGGAGGAGGGGGGGGGGGGGGGGAGAGGTGGAAATGGAATGTCCAATTTTATTTTCAGGCCCCGCCCTCTCCCACTTTTTACTTCGCTCCGCCGTCGCTGGAAATTTCATAACTGCTTCACGTGTGAATTCACAGCTCATTGCGCATCCAAGAATGCAGAGATGAATCTGAAATCTACAACTACCAACGGATTCAACTTTCGAATAATAAATTCATTAATGGCTCTTGCGGGGTACGCTTGACCTGGCTTGACTGTAAAACTAACGTTTTATCCTTATTTGCTCAAATAGCTGTTTTAGTATATACTCGTCAAAGAAAAGCAAAAGAGAGTGGATTAATAGTTGACCCATATTTTCTATTTTCTCGAAGATCCCGCAATCCCCCTGTCATCTCTTGAACGGCTCCTGGCTATGTTGATAAAACGTCCTCGTTATGATAATTGTGAGTTTACGCAACAGGACGGCAGAAAGAAGAGAACGGCAAATCGCTTGTGCGTGACGAACGTGACAAGGCTATAACTTGCGTATTTTGTCGTGATCTTGACAAACATCAATGTTCTCTTGTCTTGTACAAAAAGATCTTTTTAAAAGAAAGTGAAGTTTGGCAAAAAGTTATTTCAAGCAAAATTATTGTCACGCTTGTCACACAAGGTTTGCCGTCTTCTTTCCTCTCCCGTCCTGTTGCGTAAGTTCACTATAAAACTTGCAGAGTTTGGAACACGCCAGAAGGTGTTTTCGTCACTTGAAAAAAAAAGGAGGGCAAGAGAAAAAAGAAATGGTCGCACCCTTTGTTTCAGACCATACGAAACAGAACTTTTAGAGAAAGTCAAAAGGTTTGGTGGGTTGCACTAAGATTACGTTTTGAAGTTAAAAACGATCACTTCCCCCGTCCTCCGAGATCTGAATTGTGTTAAAATAGGAGATTATCGCTATCTACAAGCCTGGATTTGCCGGCCCACGCCCGAGGCGCCAAAGCTGCCAGTTTTCGCCAGTGGAACACAACTTTTTAAATACATGACAATTCAGCCTGATGCGAGGTCAATTTTAAAATGAATGAAACAAATGAATCACTCTTTCAGCTTCACATCAAGAACAGCGTCCAAGGATTATTTCAGGACCAAGCCATCCCATGATTGGAAAAAAGCAAGGAAACTTAACATTTGACTGGACTTTCAAACTCTTGCCTGGGAGGACCTGGATCGAGAGCGTGGAACATGTGGCTTTCGGGTTCTGGAAACCACCAGGATATCTGAAGACAAAGCTCATAGTTATCGGAAAAAATGGGGAAGTAATGATTCGACAAAACCAGGAGAGCAAAATAAGCTGCGCATTCAACATGTCTCTTCTGCAAGTGGCATTTACGGTTCATGATTTAGGCACGGGTGACGTGAACGAATACGGTCTTCACATTGAGCTTGGCTTGGCGCGGAAGCCCTTAATTGACGTTGTTACGCTTCTCTTGGAGGGTAATATTATTAATAGTATTACAGCATTGAAACACATACACTGCTTTTTAATAGTAGTTTCAGCTAGCGCTGTTAAAACTTGTCCTATTTTTCTATATTTTTGTTTAATTTGTGCATGGTATGCCTTAATGGCAGTAGGTCGGCTGTTTTTTGGCTCGACTTTGGCTTCTGTGATTGACATGCAGGGCGATTAGTTATCCCTAATATAATGAGCAAATTATTTTATCAGTTGTGCGAGGCTATATTCGTATTCTTCAAGGTTTTAACAGGCAAAAGTGATCTTTTAGATGGTAAAAAGATGATTTTCAAATCGAATACGGTGACTCCCATTTTGATACACTTTTGGACTTTCTGAAATGATTGTTGACCGTGCCAATCTGTTTCATTTTGAATCGCTGTTTTTTGTTTTGTTTTTTTTTAATTTGAGGTGGCTTTTTCTTCTTGGCCAAATATGTTTACACTGATTACACGTTTCTAACTAACAGACCCACCCAAAATTGTCAGACCTCCGAAAAGGAATATTTATTTGAGGACTGGAGACGAACTATCGTTGAACTGCAAGGCCACTGGACTTCCGCGTCCGCAGGTCACGTGGGAACGATTTGGAAGGGTTGTGAGAAACCACTCTATACTGCTAGGACGAGTGAATAAAAATGACAGTGGACTGTACCTATGCAAAGCTAAAAGTACTGCTGGGGAGGACAGCATGAAGATTTTTGTTAGAGTCGAGGATAAAGAGAAACCAACAGTAGCAACAGGTGAGGAGAGCTGGTGACATGAGTTGTGTAGATTGTACCCGTAGAAGACACTAATATATTCTATTTTAATCTGCTATTTCTAGCTATACAGTTGAGTTTAACAAATTAGTCACTATATTTACAGTTCACACTTGGATTTTTATCATCAGGGCATTAGTGAGGATGTAAACGTCCTGATAGACATAAACATGGAACTTATGGGGTGGGGGGTGGGGGGAGCAGATGTCACCGGCTCCTGAGGTGTCTTCGTTAGGTTTTCCCTTGACTTTTTCAAAACGCCTTTAAGAAAGTAAAACTGCTGTAAAAGCACCCATTTTGAAAATTAGTATCATCTATATTACAGTACATCTTCCAATGAAAATCAGATATATTTATTCAGCAACGGCTAAAGTTTCAGAAAACTAATATAATTATGTCGACGTGTCAATTATCCCTCTTTTTAATTGTTTTAGAGGCTATAAATGCCCCCGAATACTAAAAGCGTTCCACTGGATTTCAGACTCGTCAACACTTTTGAGTTATATTTTGACTCCACTAAAATCAACACAAGACATAATATCAAAGCATATAAGTTTATTTAGGTAGGGCTTAGTGAGAACCAACTCTGCAATGTCACGGTGTGTATACGTTAACATAGCTATGTACGACACTCGTATTTTTGCTTTCATAAAGAACTTCTACAACCGGTCAATCTCGACCTGTACCCCCAATTAAGCACACAGGCCCTGTTCTAGTTAGGCCACCAGTTAGGCTGGGGGTAATAAACTTCTGACAAACAGATGACTGGGACAGGAAACATTGTAGGAGCACAAAGGCTGAGAATCAGAAAAACTGGGGATCTATCTTTAACATAACGGGTTCATCTTCACTAATGTACCCAACAAGGCATGTAGGCCAATTAGGCTGCCAGTAAAGGCTAGGGTACAACATCTAGGGTAAACAGATGGCAAAAGACCCTGGGTGGAGGTCTGCAACATTGCCATTACTAATCGCGTCAATCTTGACTTACGTGGCCACCTAAGGAGCAGTTCCGAGATAGCTGACCGAAGCGTACATAGAACTATATATTAAATAAGTTAAGAAACAGGTACAAAACTGTAATAACGGTACAAATACATAAGATAAGAAACGGAAAAAGTGCTGAAGACTAGTAGAGCTGAGCTGCCGCTTACAACTTAAATAAATTCGGTCAGACAGAGGCCAGAAAAAACCCGAACGGAAAAAATGCGGGCAGGAAATCTGGGAAAGAAACAAGGATTAAGTCCAGATGTCCATTCTACGGAACTTTACAAGGTAATCGAGAATACGCCCGGCACCTAAAATGAAACAAAAGAGTTAGAAACCACGGAAAGGTTGGTTCAGAAGCCTAGATGACGAACAAGTGATATACGCAGCCTTACATACCCCGGTATAGCTACCCATGGTGCCACTGGCCTAGCACCCAGACCCTGTTTTATGTGGTGCCGTCAAAGTATTTATTTCCTCCTTCTTCGCGGGCTAATTCGTCAGAAATAGCATATCTTTATCATTAATACTACTATTAATCCCTATAAAGAAATTGGTAGTTGCTTGAAAGGGCACTGAACAATACCCACACCACAACAAAATCGCCAACCTACAATAGTTTTCTCAAAACAAAAGAATTAAAACCCAAGAAATTGCAATTAGAACGAGGAAATTGTTTATGTTACTGCCATTCCCAGCTTTTTTCTCGCTAGAAGACTGTAAGCGGCTAAAACAAGCAAATTGTAAACACTTTTATACAGGTTTTTAACGATCTTTTAAAACACTTTTCAGACCATCAATGAATACCTAAACCATCTGCACTCATTTGCATGTATATTACTTTTTCTTACTGTTCCAATACCATTAAGGTATTATCTCTCTGTAATCAGAAGAAACGTACTGGTCGCCTTTACTTTACTATTTCAATTTAGTAAGCAATCTGCACAAAAAAATCCCTCCGATCCCAAACTTCATAAAATTCTCCAATATCGCACTTAGGCTTTACCTAAAAACATGTTTCGGTTAAAGATTAAGAGCCATTTTTCTCAAAATATGCAATACAACTTGCGGCCCAACGCGATTCAGAGTTGTGGGTTTCAACTCAAATTACAGTTTAATGTTCAATTTGAGTCGGGTGACGGCACCGGCTTGCTTGAGGTGTACTGTGTTTTTGTTGCTTGAACACTTCATCCAAGTAAAGCACCTCAATTGCAATTTAGCAAGTACAGCATCTCAAGCAAACCACCTTGTGCAAGCAAAGCACCTCAAGCACGTCAAGTATCTCATGCACGTAAAGAACCTCAAGCAAGCAAAGCACTTCAATTGTAATTAGCACGCTAAAAGCAGCTCTTGCAAGTAAAGCGTCTCATGCAGGAATAGCACGTCATGCGAGCAAGGCATCTCATGCAAGCAAAGCACCTGATGCAAGTATAAGCACCTGAAGTAAGCAAAGCGCCTCCAGCAAGTAAAGCACCTAACACAAGCAAAGCGACACAAGCAAGTGTAGCATCTCAAGCAAGCAAAACACGTCATGCAAGTAAAGCACCTGAAGCAAGTAAAGCATCTCATACAAACAAAGCCAACTGAAAAATCAAGAAAAGTATTTCACATGCAAGTAAAGCACCTCAGGCAAGTTAGCAGTATTAACAATTAACGCACCTCAAGTAAGCAAAGCATCTAAAGGAGGTAAAGCACCAGAAGCAAGTAGAGCACCTCATGCAAGTAAAGCACCTTAGGCAAGTAAGGAGTAAAGCTTCTTACGCAAGCAAAGCACCCAATGGAAGTAAAGCACCTTATGTAATCAAAGCATCCCAAACAAATAAAGCATCTCGTGGATGTAAAGCACCTAATGCAAGTAAAGCATCATGCCAGCATAGCGTCTTATGCAAGCAAAGCACCTGATACAAGTAAAGCACCTGAAGCAAGTATATAAAGCGCATCAAACAAGTAAAGCAAATCAAGTAAGTAAAGAACCTCACGCAAGCAAAGCAACACAAGCAACAAGTACATGCAAGTAAAGCATCTCAAGCAAGTAAAACACCTTCACCCAAGCAAAAAATCTCATGCAAGTAAAGTATCTGAAGCATGTTAGCAAAACTAAGAAAAAAAGCACTTCAGATCAGGTACGCATGCAAGTAAAGCAATCAGTAAATGCCCACACGATACAGGGCAAACTATAATAATCATATATGATGTACCTAACCGAGCTTATCCGACGAATTGATGGTCAAAATTTAACACTTCTAAAGTTTTGTGGGACACTACGTAGACAACCATTAGTACGACCAAATTTTATACATTGTCCAGCGGTAGTGGTATTGACAGGATTCCTATCTATCTCAAAGTAGTCTTATCATGGAATTGGGAATAATCCCGTGTGGTGTACTACGTTAAAAATTCGTTGTTTTTCTTATTTCAGTTCCTGTTTCTGGTGCAAGGATATCGCAAGGTAAAAGCCATGAGTGGAGGACAGTCATATTGGTGGCGAGCTCATCAGGATTAATTGTTTTGGTATCACTTGCGGCGTTCATCTTTTATTACAGGCGTCGCAGACGATCAAGAAAAAGCATCGCTTATGACTCTTTGCAGGAAAATACAACAGGAAAAACTATTTAAATATACAGATGACTCTCGATAACTCGAATCCTCGCTAACTCGAACCAAAGTCGATTTCCGCTTCTTACTTTTACTGTAATTACCCCCGGTGACTCGAACCCTCGATACTCGAACCTCCCGCTAACTCGCAGTATTTTTTTCCCCTTCATATCATTTCTATACAATTTTACCCTCGATAACTCGAACCACGTTATAAGCGCTTACCAAGTCGGAAAAAAAAACGTGTACTGAACAAAGTTTATTTCAAACCAACCAAGACAACTCTTTGCCTTTTTTTTTTGTCACTCCAATTCAAATTCAGTGTCCATTCCTGTATACTTTGTTGCTTAATTGCATTTCCTCCCCATCCATTTGCTTATTTCCTTACTTCAAACTCCCGATAACTAGAACTCCCGATAACTCGGACTTTTTTCGATTTTCATTGAAGGCTCGAGTTATCGGGAGTCGACTGTAGAACATTTCTCTCACCCTTCAACAGCATTAGTCGATTTAAATTAAGGACAACATCTGCTAATTGTCAACAATGAAACACCTACAGTCGGAACTCTCGCAAACGAACAGCTTAGGAATTCATAAAGTGGTCGCAGCTAGAGATGGTCGTTTCCAAGAGTGGGCTCTCGACCATTAATTATCAATACATTCAGCCAAAGATAATATACAACTGTCAGATTTTTTTTTGTAGGTGAATAGTGGTGAGGCAACCCCTCATACCGAGACGCGAAGCGTCAAGGTGTCATATCGAGCACTATGAACCGACCCTGAGGGGGATAGCTGTTTTTAATTAGTATTTACCAAATCAGTTGGATAAAAATCAAAAAGGAACCTTTTGTCAATAAAACACGTCACTTACTTAGAGTTTGTTTACGTTTCAATGGTCAGTGTTTCGGGATCATTTTTTATGATTTTGTTGCAAATTCAGTACGAATTTCAGTTTTTTCTACCAGTGATCAGTAAACAGCGACGAGCCAAATTTTGTCTTTTTCTTGGTATTTGTTGGTACAGCCATTGATAATAGAAAGACTGGATAGGAAACTGGCTGACGCAATCGGTTCCAACACAGTGGGAAAATGTGACGTCACATTATCAAGAGCCATTCAACCTCTTACATCCGACGTTTTGCGCGTCTTATTTTTCCTCGCATATTTCACTATCTCTGTCTTCAACTATCCATATTAGCCATGTTTCGAAGTACAGTGGAACCTCGTTAATGCGACCACCGTTGGGCCACAAAATCCTGGTCGTAATACCAAGGTGGTCGCATTAACGGGGTCTTCATAATAATAAAATGACTCAGTGATTTTTACGTTTGGGTCGAAAAAATATGGTCGTAATAACGAGGTGGTCGCATAAACGAGGTGGTCGTAAGACGGGGTTCCACTGTAAAGGATGAAGAGGACTTGCTCTTGGAGAAGACAGTTAGAGGGTACAAAACCGGTAGAGGCAAAAGACAGATCTGAGTAAATGATTATGAAACTTGTGAGAGCGAAGAGCGAAGAGCGTCCTATAATTTTATGCACCAAATGGGAAGCCTAACTACATTAAAACTATGCGAAAACTTACATGTATACAGCTACAAAACACCTATAAAAAAGGCACAGCCTAGTTTTCTTCAAACCACAAAAAAAGCGGAAATAATTTTAACCCTTTTTATCACAGTTTCGACGATTTATTTTCTGCTTTTATCGACAAGCTCAGCGAGTGTCGAATTTTATAAGTTAACAACCTTTAACAAAATGATTTTATTAGCGGTAAAAGTACCCAGCTCAAACAAGCGTTTAATTTTCCCTTCAATTTTATTTACGGACAACCAGTGACAAGAAGTCGTATTTGATAAATGTAAAAAAGCCGGGGAAAAGCTCACAGCAGAGAACGGAAATTTGCTTGCGGGCCACCAAGGAAACGCTTTTTCAAATCAATTTTCATAGTGAAGCAAGTTGTTTTGTTATTTTTAGGTATAAATGTACAATGACCCAAGGTACTTTTCAGTCAGGTCTTTGAAAAAGCGAACTGCAACGCTTTTAAAATTATGTAAAACGGTTAATTGTTAATTAACTACTAGAATACAACTGGGAAGCAAACTCTCCTAGTTAATAGTAGAACCTTCACTTCCTCTTCACGAGGAAACACTTGTCTTCCATAAGGCTTAATGAAACCTAGAAATATATTATCTTTGAAATACTGACCATTTTTAAGATGAAACAAAGTTTAAGTTTTTGTGTAGTGTGAAACGTTTGAACCCAGGAGTCATTTCAAAAGGAGGTTGAGTTTGATCGTGCGGGTGAACGTAGTCCTGAATAGGACTGTTGTTGTTGAGAGTGACTGACGTTTCGACAATCTGTGCGGTAGTCATCTTCAGAGTCAAAGTGAGTTGTATCACGTCAGTTGATGGTATTATACTCTGGTTATTGATGTGACTGGTCAATTACGTCGCGATGTTGTTGGTCGTCTGTCTGAGCTAAGCCGTGATGTTATTGGCTATGAAGACTAGTCGTAATCAGTAATTGGTGCGTTTCGATCCGTCTATTGTCATGCCACAGTTAAACAGTCGTCTATTGTCAGTCAAACTGCCAGTTCTCCAGTCGTTCTCTCGTAGTTAGTTTTGCTTGATCTCGTCAATAAGTCGTTTGTACGGCGCTGGTAACTGTTGGCTACGATTCAGTGGCGTTTGTTCTAAGTTAGTAAACCGGCTTTCTAAAGTAAGACGTTGATAGTAGTCTGTAGAATACGATATACATGTCGCAGAGTCTCAGTCAATTTGATGTTTCGTTTTTAAATGGTGCTCAGCAATGTGATTGTTGACGTCACCATTCCTCGTCGCTCGTTTGTGTTCGGTCAGTCGCTATCAAATCGCTGTTCACCAGTATTCCACTTCGTCTGGGAACGAGGTTGTACAGGTAGCGGTTGAGGGGAAAGGGTTGATGGTTCTTGCGATAGATAACTATGATTATGGCATATTTTGAACGTAAGGGTTGCGTACCGCGAAACCTCGATTTAAACTGTGTATAATAATGAAAAGGTTTTGAAGGCTAGTGTTCTGCGTGATATCGTATCGTTCGTCTCAAGTGCTTGCCTGATTTGAGGAGACACTGGCCAGAGTGCTTCGGGCATCTAAAAAGAACTTTTTTTTTTACTGGTACAATAGATGTTATACAGGGAGCAGTTGTTCGGAGGCCGATCAGCGCTTAACACGGGTTTCTTTTTCTTTTGTTAAAAAACATTTCTTTGGATAATTTTCTCAGTTATTTTTAAGAGCGTCCAATCATCAACTTGTTGGCAAAATGAAGCTTTCACATCTGAGTTCAAATTTGGCACTAAACCTCCTCGCCTGGGTTATCTTAACCCAGCTTTGAACAACCCGGCCCGGGTACTGTTAAAAAGCAAACAGTTGACAAAGTTTTAGATGTAATCATTAATTGCCTCCGCAGGGATTTCGCCCAGAAGGCGAAATCCCGAGGAGGCAC
This sequence comes from Porites lutea, assembly GCF_958299795.1. Classification (NCBI taxonomy): domain Eukaryota; kingdom Metazoa; phylum Cnidaria; class Anthozoa; order Scleractinia; family Poritidae; genus Porites; species Porites lutea. Next base: position 10,029,129 of record NC_133209.1, read on the forward strand.
TCTAGTAACTCGCGCGTATATTAAGGAAAGTACTTACAGTTGAAATATACAGTCATACAGTCAAGATTTGCTTGAACAGGGGCCGCTAGGAATCGGTAGGTAATGATGACGTTTCTATTGTTTGCGCCCGCAAGTACGAAATAGTTAGGATGACGTAAATACAGAACATCCCCAAGGGACCGCTTAGGTAGATTTTGTGACATTTA
>NC_133209.1:10034334-10036834 GCF_958299795.1 Porites lutea
CCTTATCTCGTCATGCTCATAACTGTTGAGCCTTTAGAATCGCAATTGCGCCACGACAGACGCTTTCTAAATTTGTGTATCAAATTAAGGATTGCCTATTTTCTTAGTTCGCCTTTCCGATAATCCTAGATACCTTATTCGTGGCCGCTATAAGAGCGTTCGTGATGTCATCAATGGTTAGGTTCATATTTGTCTTTCTACGTCCAGCTTTAAAGGAAAAAGTTGTCATTTCGTGTATAGCACCCTCTCCCTCGGCTGGGAGGATCGATAGTGCCTGTGCGTGTCACACAACTTGTTTATTGACCACTATTTTCATTATAATTCTTGGTCAGGAGTTAACCATTCCTCATACTTCAGTAATTGTTCGTGCAGGCCAGGTTATGGTCGCACAAGGCGCTGAACCTTCCAGAAAGTCGTCTTCCGCCCCTACTTGTGCGTCGGTTGTTTGGTTCTACCTTTCTGGCTGTACTCCCTTTCATTAGTGTTCGTCCTTCCAGGAGACGAGAAGCTCAAGCTGAAGGCCTTATGGGTGTCATTTATTCTGTCTCAGGACTACTGTGGATCTCGGAAGCTTGTAACGGCTCGCAGGCAAAACCACCTTGTTCTCGCAGCTTTACTTTACACCCGTGCCTCGTCATCTTGCCATCTCGTCAAGCTCCCTGTAAGTCCATTAATGTTTCTGCCGTCCTTCTGAGGGGTATTCTATATTAGAGATTTGTGGATATCTGGTAAGGTGTCTCCCCTTTTTTAAAGAGGAGCATGTAACTAGAACTAACGGTCCCTTTTTGTGATGTGTTAAATTTCGGGATGGGGTAGTGTGATTTCCCTGTTAAAAGCGGAAATTCCATTGAAGTGCGTGACAGTACTGGTGCGAGCACCCCCCGCTTTCGAGCCTCTTGGCTAGTGTTAAGTCGCTTCTGGCCTCGATACCAAGTTGATACCTGCGTGTATAGTCTTCTGCTAGTTCGCACCTGGACAAATCAAGGTGCGGACAGCTGAGTAAAGCTCTCTCGGTCTCACCTTTAGTCAGTTATCTAACATGGTAACTTTTTATTGCCCTGTCCTTGTTGCATGTTCCTTCAGAAGATAATCTTATGGACGCCCCCCCTCCCCGGCGCCACTACTTGCATGCTGTTTCTTCGTGTTTAGAGTAAGCTCGAGAAAGGGGCTCTCCTTACCTCGCTTTATTGGTCTCAGTTTGACACCCCTTTTGAAGGTCAAGGCTGCCGCTGGACATTTCTCACCTGGTCTACCTGAAAGAATCCTTTGGACGTCGCTCAGTAAGTCTTTCCACCTTTGACTTTAGCTGGGATAGCGCTTCGGTTCCTTTCCTCCCAACCCTGTCCTTTTACCTCCTCACACCCTGGTGAGGTACCAGGATAATGGAGCCTTTGTCTGCGCCAAAAAATCTGGAAAATCACAACCGGAGGCTTAGTTTTCAAATTTCCTGTTCTCTCCCACACCAAAAGATGCTGTTAAATCTTTATTATCAAAGTTGGCAAAGGCAAACAGTGCTCTGTAACACTCATGTCAGTCGCTTGGTTTACGATATAAGCAGACCGTACAGCTAGCGCTGTAACTGTTCCCACACAGTAATTAGTCTGCTAGCACAGTGTTTAGAAATCCGGCCTCGCACGTGTCAGTCAAGCAGTAACTTAGATATATTTATTCGGTACAGTTAGAGGCTAGAGTCTGTTCTTAAAGGGCTTCTGTATTTTATCGGGACGAAACAATAGAAATTGTGTCAGTACCTTTTAAGGTATATACTGCAAGGTATCAGCTGTCTTACTCCGAACGTTACATTTATAACAGTCGAGAGCTTGCATTTTTCTCGCTTCTTTTTCTTCTAGTGACGGCGTCCCATCTTCCTATTATATTTATTTTAACACACTTGAAGTGTTAAGACATCCTGATGGCTCTTGCCTCCTGTTTCACCAATGCGTGGCCAAATGTTAAGACAGACGATCTTGCAGTGCAGAATTTGCAGTCTATCGTCGACCTGCATGTAAATCAATGCGCCTCGACATTTCCTCTGGCTTTTTCAGTCCAACTTCCAATTTTGCGATACTCGAATCCTCGCTTCTACCGTACCAATATGTAATGTACCAATACCTCTTCAGATGCCTAATGGCTGGTAGTTCTGTTCACATTATTCGCTGGCGACGCCGACGGGTGCAAGGACTCAGTTTTTCACAGTGCAAGAGCCTGCTTAACGTGTCATTTTCGCCCTTGCACCCGTCGTGTAAGTGCTAATGGTCATAATGCTAATTAGTTGGTAAGCGTAACGGTGGTCATAGTAGGTACTGGACGAAAGCCAGACGTGCATCGAAGTCCGGCACAAAGGCTCGATTGGACACAGGCGACCCAAACTTACGTTACGAGGGAAGGGTATAATGTAATTTACATACTATAGGTGACGCGTCGGTGTGGGGTTACAGGCGACCGTTGAAAATATAAGAGACTTTGTATGAGAAATATATTACCGAAATCTGCGAACGCT
>NC_133209.1:10044334-10054334 GCF_958299795.1 Porites lutea
TAAATAAAAAGTTGCACAGTGTTGAGTGATGTTATGCTCTCCATCAAGCATTGTCTTCAGCATTGTGCAACTTTTCCTTTGTGGGAGGTGTGATTTGTAGCAATTTGATTTATAATGATTAGAAATCAAATGCAATTAATGCATTCATTGTAGGAAAACCAGTTTACAAGTGTTTAAGTGTTTCAAACAATAATACTCAGTAGCACAAGCTATCCAGACAAATTCAAAATTTTATCACTATTTCAACACTTCAATTTATTCTGGGTTAGATATTAAGTTTGAAAGAAAAAAAATTGTGGATACATGTAGTTTAATGTGAATTGAAATAAAAATAACATATCCACCCCAAAAAACAGTGATTATACATGTGCATGCAGGGCTGTCAAAAAGTTTTCAAGTAGCAGGCTGATAATGAATAGAAGGCAGCTTTAGAACTCGCACCAAAGGCACAATTTCTTGAGTGCTGAGGCATCTAGGGATATCTTGGGTCTCTGAAATGGCATTTCCAGTGGTTTCCAAGAGGTATTTTTTTCCACTGCAGATGCTATGTTGTTTTGCCAGAATACTCGCAACACTGGGAACAATGCCATAGAAATGTTGCAGGAATTCCACAACATCGCATGGTTTGAACGTTCCACAGACCTAAACCTGTTCAATGTCATTCAAATTGGAACACGGATGCTTTACAATTTTATTCAATGGTGCTTATTTTTTGTTGGCAGTTATGGTAGAAGGAGAAAAGTAGCCGGCTAAGGATGCCTACCTAGCCGTGGTTTGGGCCAGCTACCGGCCGTTATTGACAGCCCTGGCGTGTAACATGGTAAATGCCCAAGATTTTAGACATTTTTGTTCTGGTTATACACCAAATTCAAATATGGCGGACCTCTCGGCCGACCCGGGTCTAGTTGCGTGAAAGCGAGGCTAGTGAGGCCTCAAGAGTTTTGTTTTGACTGTATGTCTTAGCGATTGAGTTGATTGATATGGTTTGCTTCCAGTTGTTGCATGCCTGAGTACCACCAAAAAGGGGATTTTACTTTAGCTGGAACAACCTTTACTTTCCTGAGGTCTTTTCAAAAAGAAAGTTAAGGATTCATGCAATTCGGCTCGGTGATGGGAAACACTTAACAGCAAAAACACAAGTGCGCTCGCTTCACTTTCTTTAGGAGAGGGTACTCACAAAAGTATTTGAATGAAAGAATTTTCGTAAGAAATGGTGCTGTTCTATGATTTTTGCATGGTCTGTTATTTATCCAACAAAAGGTAAGCATTCTCAAGAATGGGAGCATCCGCTGTCAACTTTAAGATCTTTTAGATTTCAGCCTGGAAACAGCTGCATTAAAATATAACAATAGTGACGAGTGTGAATGAAACACAACAGGGTGGCAGGCCTGTGAAACCATGTAAGAACCAGAAGAACACGACATGTTTGAAGAACAGTCCTATGATCAAAGTGCACTGAAAAACTTAACAGAGGAACTGTGGCGAACTAAGAAAGTAAGAAGAAGGAAAAAGGTTCTGGCAGGGAAAGAGCGTGCAAGTATTCGAGCATTGTCAGATTTGCCCTTGCGCGTGATCTATTGATTCAACTTGTCGAAGGGTTTGCTACTTTTATGGCACTGCTCAAACTCTTGAACACAGGATCGTGAAGAATGTGAAAACATTCAGCCTCGTTGTAAACATTTCATTCACAGAAGTCTCCCTGAGAGCTCCTAAGGATTGCTAAGTTGCGACGGCGGCTTCACTTGTTCTCAAGAATGTTTACATTTCCTTGGTAATAAGAGAATGGAGGAAGTGAACTTGAAACAGAACCATCTCTCAGGAATTCTCCCATTAAATAGTTTCATGAGTCTTCTCTTCTGAAGTGAAGCAAGCTCACTTTCGTTCTTTTGACTCCATGATTGTAAGGTACTTCCATTTGCCGTGCCATATCGCTTGAATCCATTTCTTTCTTTGTAAAGAACCTTTTCAAAGGGAAGATAATCAACTTTTGTTTCTGCTGGGGTTAAATCTCAAGGCTGCTGCCTAAGAAAAATTTTTGGGAGCCCTTCGGCTCCTAAAATAAAAAGTTAACAGCCCAAGCCGCGTTTCTAGGAGCCCAATTAAAAAAGATCAGTAACTTTATTAACCCTTTGGTGACAGCCGGCGAGTAGCGAAAAAACTGCATTTTTCACCAGTTCCTCTTCTTTGCACAGGTTTTTGGCTAATTAGCATAAAAATGGCAAAAAATGAGTTTTGCAAGAAAAAAGGCATATTTTTCGACTAATCTGACGCAATTAAAAAGCTTATTTGTTTGTCACGTATGCGCAAAGGCCAAAATTTGGTCCTTTTTTGGCGAATCTATTTCCATCTTTCTCTCTCGCTCTCTTTTTTCCTTTGCCTTTTTTGTTTATTAGCAGTTTTGATGCCAACTTTATCATCCTTCTTTTGCATAGAATTGTGGCTGGCTGACTTTTTAGGAAAGGGGCAAATTAATTATTTTAATCTCAAAACAGTAGTATGTAAATAGCGAAATTGGCAGTGGACAGTGAGTGTAACTCTGTCAGGATTGGTCAGAATATCCAAAACGTTCTATCGCTGGAAACATTTATCTTTGCTGACGTTGTCCCTTACCCATTTTTACCCTGCAAGCAGGGGCCCTTGGATCTTGCTAGGTAAGGCTTAAAGAACGTTGCATGATGAGACAAAACCGGAACAATACTCGAGACAGCATAAACACTGACCAACAACACTTGCGTGTTAAGTTTTTAGGTGATAAGAAAGGACCAATGAAAGGTTTTTATCTAGAAGTTTGGAAAATTAACTCTGTATTTTTGTATCAATTCTATCTTTTGAACTATCAACTTTGAACTGTTTATATATCTGTGAAGTTTTTATTTCCATGCATCGCATGCGACTGCATAAATTAAACATAGGCATGTCTTACATGCATGAGCTATTTTGAATGCTTCAGTGATAGGTAATCTACTGTTTTAATCCTAAATTAAGGCTATGTTTTGTGCAAAATTGGGCATTGCTGTACGTTAATGAAAACGAGAACTGCTGCTCATAGCTGATTCGTTCCTCATACTACTCAGGGCTCAAAGTTTAAATTTGAGTTTGGGAGCACTTGTGCTACCAGATGTAAATGTTTAGGCGCACTGCCGAAATTTTAGGCGCACAGCTGAAAATTTTAGGAGCACAGCTTATAATGTTGGGAGCATCTATTTCAAAAGAAAAAGTAAAAAGCTTAACAGTGCCACGTTTATTTGTCATCTTCAGGTTGTTACTTTTACTTCAGTTCTGTGATTGATAAAACACAGCTGATTTGCTACGCAGTAATACCATTGTGATTTTTAATACTTATTTCTCTTTTTGACAGTACAGTTGTGACTAAAGAAAACTTACACTTGAAAAACAATTCAAAACTGACAACAATGAGTGTGTCAAACGAAAATGAAAATTAATCTTTAATGAATTTGTTAAAAGCGCAATGACTTACATGAAACTGGATTATGACTTAAAAAACTTTCTTACCTGGAAAAAAAGGCTCTTAATCCGCACTGTTTTTGTTTTGATTGACGTTAAAACTGAAAGTACGTGTTTTGTTCGTAGCATATATTTGCATGTGTCAGCGGTGTTTATTACAAAACAGAAGAGTCTGGGATGGAGTAAAACATCGAAACAAAAAAGAACATTCGAGTTCATAGAAATCCATTGGGAGAAAAGACCAATTAAACATACACCGTCTTTCTAGTTCGAGTTCGTAAGTATAGTCGGAAGTAAGTCAGTCGCATTGTGCCTTGGGTTTTACGGCGCACAGGTGTGATTACACATGAAATTTTAGGCGCACGACCAAAAATCCAGTCGCATATGCGCCATTTAGTCGCTAACTTTGAGCCCTGCTACTGATTCACTTTTCTTTGTCTTTCCTCCAGACATCTGGTGGAAAATAAACAAATTGTTTAAGTACTATGAATATCAACTCACCAAACATAGCTTAGAGGGAAGACTCAAAGGTTTCAAGGTTTCTTCATGGTTTTTAAAAATAATGAAGGTCGTCGAAGACCGAATAGCTTAGAAATATCACGATTTTCATCATTGTTGTAGATGGTTGCATCATCATTGTTCACAAGGTTGTCACGTGCAATTCTACTTTGATTAAACAGCATTAAGTCTGACGACTTAATTCTAAAGGTTATAAGTTATTGCTTCTTAAAAGAAAAGAGCCTTTGCTTAGGCACTAGTTACAAAACCGAAAGTGTCTTCATACGTTCAAGTTACTATTATTACTGTAAAAAGCAAGTCTGTAGTTTGCACGTGCAAACCACGAGGCTTAAATTTTTCAAAGGCCCTTTTTGAGGGGCTTAATTTTGGAGGGGCTTATGTACGGAGGGAAATTTGCATTTGAAAATCTATTTGGTTAGCCTTATTCTAGGTAGGAAATTTACCATTTTTCTTTGTTTCACTTTGCATTTGAGGGCAATTTCCAAGTACAAGCCCCCTGGGGGGCTCATACTTGGAGTTAACAGACGGCTTTTTGCGTTACGAGTTTGAGGGGGTTATATTTGGAGGGGCTTATACATGGAGTGGCTTATTTTTGGAATTTTACGGTATTTTGTCAACTAGCTTCTTCCTTTTTTATTCCCTGACCACTACCGTTTCGACTTAAGTTATGCATCTCTACTGATAAAATAAAATACATTTCCATAACTATAATAACTCTTAATCAGCAAGCATGTATCATGTTCCTCACCTAATTCATGTTTTTTTGCCAGTACGAAAAAGGTCTGTTGAACTTTGTATGCAAGAGAATAAAGATTGTTTACAGGATTAACAATACTCGCCTTGCCTTTCAACTTCTAAAACAACAATTTATAGGCCGCAAACTTCCGAATTAAAGTCCATATCTAAATTTAAGTTATTGTTTTATTGGACGAACATTGAAAAATTAATATATGATCTTTTATACTCTACCTTGAAGCAGGTAAAACAGAACTCATGAATTATGAGGTACGTGCATTGTACCGCCCGCGATAGCTGAATTAGGTCAAATGTCTTGAAGCAGCACCCACACTAAAATATGGACCCATCATCAGCTGCATCACTGTACTTAGCATTTGAATCATGAAGATATTTCAATGCCATGCTTCTAAACACCTTTAGCAGTAATAAAAGAAGTAAAAATTCTGAAGAATCAAAAATGTCTCTAAGTGCCCTTGTTTGACCTTAAGCAGTATCATTAACAGTTAGATGCCAAAATCTGATTGGTTCTTATGCGTCAACTCATAGTACCTTCAACCTTATTGGCCCCTGTAACAAACATCTGAACATACAAAGCCACAAAGATATGTATGCCCAAACCACTGACATATGAGCTGTTTTTTCCAAATAGCAGAAAAAGAGAATGAAATGCGATCTTGAATAGCCGCTTTCAAAAACTGAAATGTTTTTGCCAGTTTTTCAAAAGTTACCACAAAACGTACAGCAAAAAATAGGGAGTCATAGATAACGCTGAATAAAGTAATGATAAAAGAAACCTCCGAGTGTATTGTTCATGTTCGTAGCAAGATAGAAAATACTACAAATTTGCAAAAGTTAATAGCATACTGAAACCACCGATGTCACATGTATTGAAACCAGCTTGCTTTTCCACAGATCGTGACTTTTTATCAGTTTTACCTCATACAGTAGCGACCTAACATTTCTAACTCTGAAGGGAAAGTCATGATTTTATTATCGAAGACTTTTAAGTCTAGCGCAAATTTTGTGATAGTGAAATACACAACACACAAAGGGCAGGTTGTGTCAACTGCCAAATTATGGTAATTCACTGGAAGAAATGTGAAATAAGTTATCAACCTTGCTGGGTCTTTTCACCAGAGGAACAAAAGTATCACTTACAGTAAAGGTTACTGAGTATCAGATATCTTGGGGCATGCTAGGTTACAGACTGAATTGGATGACACAAAGTTCTGTTACCAGTTACTATTAATCATAACTGTAACAAAATGTTTGATATTTTAGGCTTTTTTAAAATTAGAACACGAGTTTTTTGGCTAGCAGTGACAAAAAGCCATTTAATTGCACGAGTGCAATGGCATGTTCTGGGTCTCCGGTCTCCAAAAAAATCTTTTTGACCTTCGGGCCGCAGTTTGGTCTAAAAATAAGGGGGGGCAGGCCCCCCAGGCCCCTCCGCTGGATCCGCCACTGCCATCCATCAGTGAACTGACAAAAATAATGCCTAAGAGAATTACTTGAATGAAATGTCATAAATCTGTCAAAATAATCATCATCAAGTTTATATTTAGTACAATATATATAGGAGATATAACTTTAATTTTTTATTATTATTACATTTCAGTAGTACATGTGTTATGCAATAAGAAAATATGAATAACTGAATACAATTAAAATCTGGTTGATATCACTTTTTGTTATTAGAGGGACAAGAAGAGAGGGAAAATGCTTCAGGAGGTAAGGTTTTTGAACTTTTTCAATTTTCATTAAGTGAATATAAGGGGTGTGAAACACTGGCACTTAATTCAGGGGCCTACTATAAACTGCAAACCCAGCAAATAAACCACAATAAACTCACTCCACTTTTCAGAACATGGATGCCTTTGAAATGCTCCCATCATAAATAACAAAAATGTTTTGATGTCTTGCATTCACTGATGACATGAATATATTATAGAATAGCAACCATAGATTTAAGTACAAGAGGCCCTACAGATGGTGAACCTTACGAGCATGATGGAAAGAAATCACCTTAACCTTGTAACTGAGGTGCATTCTCTGAAGTAATGATGCCACTCAGCCATTTTCTTGCTCATAAGTTTAACCATTATGTTAAACAGTTCATTAGCACTATGTGAACTTAAAGACCATAGTTTATCTACTTACAATGTATTTATATAAATCATTTTTTTTTTTTAAGGCAGAGTGGTGTGTGTGGAGGGGGAGGGGGAGTGGTTGGTCTTTTCTAGGTACAGTAGTAATATATAGAAGACGAATAGAGAATAGACAAAGGATTGTTTTTATATCCCCGACAAAAAAATGACTGAGATATCATTTGCTAGAAGGCTTTTAGCCAGGCAATGTTCTCTTCTTTTTTAAGATCCTTGATTCTGGTCAGTTTTTGCCTACTCCCTAAGCCCATGTTTTTTCTACGAATCACAGGTATTTGGAATCCATGTCAATCCAGTCCATGCTGGAACAATGCAACATGTCAAGGAATGGAGGGTTGGAGATACAATTGCACTTGTATGGAAGGATTCTCGGGCAATAACTGTGAACAGGGTGAGTTAGACCTGGCAAGGTGAAGGCCAGGGTTTTTAAAGCTATGGAGATTCATGTATGTGTGTGTATGTATGTATGTATCATTGTACATGTATAATAATAATCAGTGATGTTTTAACCAACTTCTCACAGGTGGAAATCCAACTCCCGAAGTACATCCTTCTGAAGCACAGATCAGTAAGTAATGTCATGTATATTGTCAGAGAAAATGTATTTTTAGCAGCTGCATGTTCAGTTATCAAAGTGGGGTTGATAACAGCTTCGATAATAATTTTGAGATAATTGTTGGTAACTTGTCAGTATTCTTGGCAATATGAGTGGTGTGGTTACATCCTGGAGTGGCCAATAGACAAAAATTGAAATCAATAAAAATCGTTAGCAATTAAGTGAGTGATTTTTATCGATTGATAATGGAAATGGTGAAAATTTATCGAGGGAAATCTGTGAATGAATTTCAGACATCCCTTTGACTCGAGGGGATGTCTGAGATTTAGGCTGGGACTCTTTACTAAGGTTGTATTTCTAGTGATACTTGCCTGAGAGAACTGAATGTAATTATAAAACTGAACCGTTTTTGTTATTATGTATAAAATGAATAGTTTTAGAGAGAAGCTTGTGTGTGTAATAGGTTCCACATTTCTCATTTTCATGTTTGTTGATCAGTTGTTACTTGTGGATGTGTTTTCCCAGCTGTATTATCTGACTCGTGCCAAGAAACAACCATGGCGGACTTCCATTATAAATCGATAATACAGGGCTCAAAGTTAGCGACTAAATGGTCGTGTATGCGACTGGATTTTTGGTTGTGTGCCTAAAATTTCATGTGTAATCGCACCTGTGCGCCATAAAACCCAAGGCACAGTGCGACTGACTTACTTCTGACTATACTTACGAACCCGAACTAGAAAGACGGTGTATGTTTAATTGGTCTTTTCTCCCAATGGATTCTATGAACTCGAATGTTCTTTTTTGTTTCGATGTTTTACTCCATCCCAGACTCTTCTGTTTTGTAATAAACACCGCTGACACATGCAAATATATGCTACGAACAAAACACATACTTTCAGTTTTAACGTCAATCAAAACAAAAACAGTGCGGATTAAGAGCCTTTTTTCCAGGTAAGAAAGTTTTTTAAGTCGTATTCCAGTTACATGTAAGTCATTGCGCATTTAACAAATTCATTAAAGATTAATTTTCATTCTCGTTCAGTTTTGAATTGTTTTTCAAGTGTAAGTTTTCTTTAGTCACAACTGTACTGTCAAAAAGAGAAATTAGTATTAAAAATCACAATGGTATTACTGCATAGCAAATCGGCTGTGTTTTATCAATCACAGAACTGAAGTAAAAGTAACAACCTGAAGATGACAAATAAACGTGGCACTGTTGAGCTTTTTACTTTTTCTTTTGAAATAGGTGCTCCCAACATATTAGCTGTGCTCCTAAAATTTTCAGCTGTGCGCCCAAAATTTCGGCAGTGCACCTAAAAATTTACATCTGGTAGCACAAGTGCTCCCAAACTCAAATTTAAACTTTGAGCCCTGATAATATCAATTTGACACAGCAATTTAGATTATCGATTTTCACCGATTTCTGTTATCAATCGATAAAAATGACTTGATTGCTACTGATTTTTATCGATACCAATTTTTATTGATTGACTACTCCAACAAGAGTAATCAGCAACAGTATCCTTCTTCAAAAGTAGGTTGAGTTTGATCGTCCGGGTGAAATTAAGAACCTATTTAGCCTAAACTTCCAATAAGTACTCCAAAGTATAAGAATCTATTTTGCCAAACTTCAAAAAATCTAGGGTTTTTTTTCGCGGTGTTTTACTGTATTATTATTATTATTATTATTATTATTATTGTTGTTGTTGTTGTTGCTGTTATTATTATTATTATTATCATTGTTATTATTGAAAAAAGTTTTACTGATTTTTTAGAGTTATGTTTAAGCAAAGCAAACAAACAAGCAAACACAAACAGGTGGGAAAAAAATTTCTTAAAATACAAAAAGGCCTGTCTGCACTCATAAGGTAGTTGTTGTTATGATTAACTCTTTGAGCAGTTCAATTTATTTGAAGTACTGCTGTAACCATTTCAATTCTACTTGTATTTTTCAGGGGGCAAGGACATGCCAAGTCATGTTATTGCAATTATTGTTATTTCCTCCATTGCCCTTATCCTGTCAATCATTGCACTACTGTATTGGAGACGCAACGCAATTTACCGGAGGTTAATAAGGAAAGAAACGCAGGGGCCAGAACTATTTGGTGTATAGTCTGAACAAAGCCTTACAGTTTAATAGTAAGTAAGCATCATGTTTACAGCACATGACTGAGGTTTGCTGTTTTGCACTGATCTGAAAAGGATTGAACAAAAAATTACTGTTGTTATTATTAGTATTGTTATTATTGATTTATTGATTGGTTTATTATTGTTTTCTTGATCTAGCCTGAAAATAATGATAAAAATAATAACAATATTAATGAACTTTCTTCATGGAAGCCCTGTGATCAATTTAGTAATTTTCCATTGATATTTTTCAGTGATTTCTTGACTTGTAAATCTCCTCAGTGATTGGCTTGTTCAGTTCTTTTTGGGATTATTGGTTCTAGGTGTAGATGTAAACAAACACCAAACATACATATTGAAAGGCAGTGTGTAAAATGATGTGATATGATGTGATGTGTTCATCTCTGCGGTTTGCTGTAAATTTGAT